>NW_022900937.1:32914512-32969005 GCF_012274545.1 Fukomys damarensis | reverse complement strand
TTGCCCCCCCCTTTTTTTTTTTTTTTGGTACCAGGAATTGAACTCGGGTCCTTGTGTTTGCAATGCAGGCCACCGAACTGCTGAGCTAAATCCCTGGCTCTAGCCTACCTATTTTGAGTCTTCATTCTTTTCTTAATATTTTGGAATATGTCCTTCATGTTAGGTGTTTTCCACCCGGGGAAAGATGTTGCTGTGTATTTCCCTATATCTATTTCTCTAGAAAATGTGTGACTGTCATCTGGCCTCTTCTGTGGTATCAAAGGCTTTGCCCAGCTGCCACATGGTCCCCAAGGAAGTGACGTTTCCACTGATAACATCTCAGCACAGGTGCATCAGGCTGGGCTCTGCCCCAGGAATGGCTCTAGGGAGGAAGAGGGACTGGACTGGCACACACTGCAGCTGCCTACAGCTCTTGGGCCGGGGCCCCCGGGCCTGCAGTCCTGGGAGCTCACTGTTCCTACATGTCCGTCCTAGGCCCCCAGAGCCACCCACTGGAGGAAACTTAGCATAACTAAAGACCCTCAGGAGAAAGGTCTCCAGAGCTGCTGCAGAACATGGCAAGAAGGATGGGATGAGTGTGTTGGAAGAGGGAGGGTCTGAGGGGAACTCACAGCCAGGTGTCTTTTGCCAAGATTGTCTATTGAAAATTGCAACAGGCACCGTTTTTGTCGATCACGCTTCACACATCCATTCTCTATAATTCAAGAGTCTAGGGCTTGAGTGAATTTCATGTTATTTGCTTTCTTGTGTCGGTCGGACCCAGCTCCCTGCTCTGCCCGTCTGTGAACACACGCACACGTGTACACCCAGCTGTTTTCACACACATACACGCAGGTCTGAGCATGCGTGTGGAGGCATCCTTATTGCAACCTGTCATGTCAGCGGCTACTTCCTTAAGATTTGTGCCATTATTTTTAAAGTGTCCCAGACTAGACAGAAGCCTGGCGGGAGCTGAGTAGGGCTGTACAGGTGGATTTTCTCTCAGGGTTCCTGATGACGCTTGGCTGCTGTTGGGTCCGTTTCACCATCTGGCACCCCTGGAACAAGCACACATCCGCCTCCTCCCAGACGGAGGATCTGTTCGCCCTCCAGCCTCACAAGTTACACTAGCAGACTTCCCAAGTGTCCCAGAAGTTCCGGGGATTTGGCTTTAAAGCTCACAGACTGCTTCTTGACCCAAGAAGCAGCGTAAATATTACTTGTCAGACCATATGTTTATAACATTTCCTTTGCAAATGCTGCCCACGCCACTCTGGCCTCCTCTCACTTGTGTGGACAGCGTGAGCAGAGCGCACTGGCGGTGAGGAGGAATCTTCACAGGTCTCAAGGCCGGGGCTGAGTACAGGCGAGCAGAGATCTTAACATGTAGTGTGCCTGCCTCGGGGCTGAGTGTCAGCCCCCGGCTCCAGCCCTTCAGAATTTCCGTTTAACAAGAGTTCCAAGGGGCAAATCACTGAGACGAGAGTTTAGGAAGAGAGACTAAGGCCTCGAAGGTTTAAAACATAAAATTTGTTTTTAATACTAAGGATTGAAACTAGGCCTTTCACGTTGAGCTCTGTCATTGGACCTTTCTGAATTCTTTGTTTTTATTTTTAATTCATGCTAAGTCAGTAAGTTGCCCAGACTGGGTTCCATTTTGCAATCCTCCTGCCTCAGCCTCCCCAGAGTGCTGAAATTTATAGTTATGCACTGAAAAGACAAAACTCCATGACCAAATATGGGTAGGATGCTATCGCGTCAGCATAGGTAAAGGTCATGTTCAGTAAAGCCATACGTTTATGAAGACTTCCTAAGATATTTAAAGCTTACTGGATTTTTACTGACTAGCTCATAAAATAGCCTCCAACTCTCAGTGACTTCAAATGTCCCAATTCCTTTCCTTTCCTTAAAAGATGCTCCCTACCACATGGCTTTTATTTCTGGGGGGAAGGGAGTGTCCCAGTGGACACTCAGGTAGCAAGGAGTAGCCATCGCCACGTCTTTATTTTATTTTTGCCAAGAGAATTTTTATTTTGCTTTCAGTTTCTCTCACCTTCATTGACGTACATACGCTTGGTCTGGGGGAGAGGAGGCCAACGTCTTCCTCTGTTTTCTCAAAGAGGTGATTTATCTGATCACCATTTGTCACGGAAACAGAAACACAAACCAGGGCTTGTTGACCACCTTCTTGCCCTAATGTTTCCCTTGTTTCCAGCCTGTGAAATTAGAGAAGTAAAAATCTAACAGTTCTAAGTCGCAGTGTCATAAGCCAGAAATACATCTTTCTTTCCTCTTTTCCAACATAATTCTCAAGCATTTCTTGGTTTCACTGTGACTATCACATACAAATCCCAAGGACCAAAGTGCTCCCACTGCATTAAATTTCCCAAAAAACAGAAAATGTTACCCTCTTTGGGAAACCAGTTTAAATAGCAGCTCTCTGTCCAAACGTGTTTCGAGGATGCCAAGGTGTGTGATATCTGATTCCTGCTGACCTTCACAGATGGACTTTTATGAACCCAAACTTCCTTGAATCTGAATTGTGACGTGGATGTATTTCCTATCCCGTGAACCGGGGCAGGTGGAAGGTGCCCAGGTTCCTGGGGTGAGTTCCCGTGGGGGCACTTGTGAGCTGCACCCCCTGTACCTCTTTCTCTGCAGTCTCTGCTTTCTCCCATACCTTTCTGCTGAGTAACCCACCACAAAACATGTTGGATTGAACTTTAGCTTCTGCCCTTCCTCCAAGCTACATTCTCCATGGCACTGTGCCAGTGGCAGGCGCCGACTGACAAAATGGATCATTGCTTCCTGGATCATTAAATGACAGGTGACAGGAAGAGACAGTGCATCCAGGTAGGAGCCATCTACCTGCAGCCTGTTGTCCATGCCCCCTTTGCCCAATCCTGCAGAAGGACCCAGTGGTGGGGACAGCAAGTGCCCAGTGTGCAGACTCTGGCCAGATGTCACCAGCTTTCATTGTCCTGGAACCAAAGTGCAGCTCCTGCTGGGTTCCTGACTATGACCCACACATCCCTCAGGACCAATTTATGTGATTTTAATGCATTTAAAATATTCTCTTCACTGAAGCTCAACTTGAGGAAAGTATGCATCTTATGGAGAGAAAGGGGGAGAGGAGATCAGTCATAAAATAAATCCTGGTTCCCAATGTAAAGTTTACACAATATAAAATAATTCACTTCCTCTCTCTTCAGTGAGTCAGTCCTGATGGCTTTTGTTGCCACAAAATAAATGTCTTGAAGATTTCAAGTACAAAAACCACTTAAACTTCCTCAGAAAGATCTAGTGTTTTTCTAAATAAACCCTAAAATCCTTCATAGTAGTACATGCCTGTAAGTCTAGCACTCTGGGAGGCTGAAGCAAGAGGATCTCAAGTGGGAGATCAGCCTGGGCAGCTTAGCAAGACCTTGCCTCAAAATAAAAAATTTAAAAAGAGGCCCAGGGATGTATAGCTTGCTGTGAATATCTTGGGTTCAATCCCCAGTACACAAAAGTAAATAAGTAAAATAATAAATCAACGAACACTAGGCTTAAAAATAAACACAGTGATGCATTTTAAGGCTGGTTTTTCTACCTATGAATTGTCGGAGGGTCATCAGAAACCCAGGCAATGATGCCTGGGGTTAGGACTCTCCAGTCTCATGAAGATCAGAACTGATTGTGATAGGAGAAGTCTCCTGGCGTGGGTAAATGCAGCGCCTAAAACTCAGGTCCACAGCCACAGCAAGAATGAACCCAAGCCAGGGCTACCCGAGGCTGCTGATGAAAGAGGCTTTGCTTCAAGGCGGCAGGCAGGAATGGGGTCTGGATCCTGGAAGAACCACAGCCCGTGACCCCAACCTGCTCCCATACCCCACAGGTGTAAACCAGTAGAAACCCTCCTGCATTTCAGGCCACAGATATTTTTTGCTCTCTTTTGAATGTGAACATGGCCATTTGTACTTATTAAACATCTATCTAAAAGTAAAATTGAAAGCAATTTTGAATTGTGGCTTTCTTTGTGGAAAGAGAGAGGAAAGAAAATCACCATCTCTTAGCGTCTGTCCATGTTGTATGCCATGCTGGACATTTTTGATAAATTATCTTCACAGCACGAGAGTCTTGTTTGGCAGAAAGTAAAACGTATTTGACAGCCACTGTGACCAAACAGTGACGTCCCTGGATGAAGGAGCAGGCGCAGGAGGGGAGGGTGTCAGAGTAGACCCAACTGTGGTGGGAGTCAGCCCCAGGCAAAAGGAACCTGTCCGAGTAGTGGGAACAACAGTGACTTCACCAAGTGACAAGTTGAAGGAAAGCCATCCAGCTCCAGAAGGAAATGAAATCCACCCCTGTCTGCAAATGACCAGTGCTCAAAAGATACAGAATTTATATGCAAAGAAAAAATAATTTTGACCCAACCGTAGAGCAGTTGGAAAAGCTAGGTTTACTTCCCTTTGGATTAAGTCTTCTCTCCCAAACTGCAGCCAGAGGAATCATCAGTGCAGGTTTATTTATCAGGTACTTATGAGCATGATCTTAATCCAGGTGATTTCTGGGCCACGGTAAGCCCACAGAGTTCCATTCTTAAAAACCGATACCCTATTGAAGGGTGCCCCAAAGCAAGCCCCCAATCCCAAGCCTCCAGCATGGCCCCCAGAATGCACTGCAAGCCTCTGAGCCTGAGGGGTCTTTGCACATCTTGTTCCCTCTGCCTGGACTGCCCCCAGCCCTGTGTGATGAAACCTAAAACATCCAATTAACCTTTAAAACCCAGCTCCTCCAGTGAGTTACCTGTCCCGGCTCCCAGCATCCTCCGCACCCCCTGGAGAATGCTTCTCACTTTCTCTCCACTCGCAAGACTTTTCATTCAGTTTTGCATTCCTGAGATCATAGAATTTTACCCCCATTATCTCTGCATCCCCAGTCCTGAGACAACTGCAATGAACCTCAAGAAGCAGATGATTTCTGCGGGATGTAAGTTAAAAGTGTTTGCTATATCACCACAGGCTTTGCCAGTCTTCCTGTGTGTTCGCCTCATGCCAGGCAGGTCCTTTGCTGCTTTGCTAAAATTTTGCAGTGTTTGGAAAAATTCTACATGCAGCACAGCAATTACAGAGCCTTGGATGTCACTCAGGGGCACTGTGAATTTGAGCTATGGTCCCCACGTTGTGACTTCCTCCCCACCGCTCACGCCTGGTAACAGAAAAGGGCAGAAGGCCCAGAGAGGCTCACAAAGCCCTGAACCTCACAAATTTCCCAACAAAAAGCCTCCGGGACTCGTCTCCTCCATCCTGTATCTCACTTCCCTGGATGGTCACATTCCAGGAATGAGACAGCGTGGGACAGTGGCTCCGTCCACCCTTCCACAAGGACGAGCACGAGCCCTCTCAGCCTGCTTTCTCCATCCTCCCCAAACTGTGGTTACGCTGATCTGTTTCAGAAGTTCTCTGTAACCTCTCTGACTCGTGTTCCGGAGGCAGCCGTAGCTATGTCCGCGGGCCACCTCCCGGGCCTCAGCCTGTCCCTCCGGCCAGCTCTCCTGCCTGCTCCGTCTCACACGCCCTTTGCATTGTCTGCCTGGCTTCTGCTGCCTCCTCAGCCCACAGTTTCCCCAACAAATGGATTCATTCTCTCGTTCCTGTCCTCCTTCAAATGCCCCAAGCATCTTCGGTGGTGTTTCAGCTGCAGTCTCTTTCTCTCCCTCCCTCTCCGGAAGCCACGCTTTCCTGGTACCTCGACTTTTCCCTGCAGATCTTTCCTGAGGATCCACTTGCCCCAGGCTCCTCTCTTTCTGAAGTTCTTTTTGGCTTATTACTAGGTTAGGCCTGCAACTGACATCTCCTGTGAAGAGACACCAAACCCATCCCAGGACCTGGTGGCTCTTCCCGGACCTACTCTTTACCCCAACACTGCTCTCAGCACACGGTGTTCGTAAACAAATACTCGGTGGTTGATTGGCATAAATGTTCAGCCTGCTGCTGCTGATGCAACTTCACGAGGCCCCAGTGTCACACCTGTGGAGAGGAAGCACTGATGTTCATGGTTCGTGGAAACTGTACATCCAGCCAGTCATGGTGGTATGTGCCGTAACCACACCACTGGGGAGGCTGAGGCAGGAAGATTACTCAGAGTTGGAGGCCAGCCTGGGCTACGTAGTGAGCTTGAAATACATTGCAAGACCCTGTCTCAAAATAAAACCTGCCAATCAATAAAAGAAAAAAGAAAAGAAACTAGCACATCCACTAGCCAGGTCGTGTGCACTTAACCAGAGTCTTCTTTGTTCTGACCTTTCTGTTGTTCGTAAGTGGTGGCGAAAGCAGATTTGCTGCCTGGTGTGGTGGGCTGGGTGCAGATGACATTGTGCAGCGCCCCTCCTCTGTCTCAGAACCCAGGCTGGCTGTGCTGGGCAAGGCAAAGGAATCATAGATGGGGGTTGGAAAGTTCTGCCCATGTAATTGGGTCTTACACTGAGTAGAGTTCAATATATAGCGAATGAATGTATGCCAGGTATGATCAAAACAGTGAATGCTCACATTTTTTAAACTGATTACAGTAAAAGACACATTGCCGTAAACTGCCCTCAAAACCCTCCCCCTTGTTTTGATCACATTTATCCCATTGCTCTTGCCACTTTCTGAAGCAGCTCTGGAGCCCTCTCTCTTGAGCGTCTTTATACAGTGACTGCTGCTGCTGCTGCGCGCCATCCAACAGAAAGACAGCTCGTAAAAGCATGATGCTGTGTCCTCATCCACCTTGGTCACCTGATCCAGCATCATGTGACTTCCGGCTCTTCACCAAAGTCAAAATGGCCAGCAAAGGGAAACATTTTGAATCCATTCAGGACATGGAGGCAGCCAGGACAGTGCAGCTAAAGACCCTCAGGAAAGAGGACTCCAGGGCTGCTGTAGGAAGTGGCGAGGATGATGGGATGGGTGTGTTGGAAGCAAGGGGGAAGATTTTAAAGGGGATTCATGGCAGTGTGTCTTTTACTGTAATACATCTTTTAAAATTTAAAGTCACCTTATTTCTTGATCATACCATCTGTGTGCTAATATGCCCATGTATAGTCACATGTGGCCATGTGTCCTGAGGTTTCAAGAGGACATTTACGGACAGGTATAATTTTGGGTCCCTATACCAAAGATTTGGGAAATCTTAAGCAACTAACATATCTTAAATTTTAATCTTTTTACGCATAAAATAGATGTGATAAAAACTTTTCCCCTACAGAACTGTTATGAAGGACAGTTACATTCTGGGACTGAGGCAGCATTGAGAGGAAGCCCCTTGCTGGCAAAAAAAATGTCTTCCTTCTCTCCCTGCCTTAACTACCTAATCATACTAAACCTTTCGGGTACAAGGAGAATCTAGACCTTTTTCGTCCACTTAGGAACTTAATGGCTGTCCGTTGTATTCCTGGTAAAAAGGAAAACTCAGATCACCCAGATGCATCCTAATCAAGTCCTTCACAAGAGATTAAATAGATTGTTCTCCCAGATTCACCAATCCTCTACCCCTGCTGTAGCATGCAGAGGTCTCCTGATGAAACATTCCCGGCTAGATCCAGATCTGCTCCTTATTTTTAAATAATACATTCGATTGCCTGGCCGTTCCACTGCCCTGGGACTAGCACCCTGTCTGGGACACACCGGGCACAGCCAGCAGCCCCTGGCACGGGCAGGACCCAGACACTGACCGCCTGCTGTCTATCCCCAGATGGACATGGACGCCGAGGAGAAGCGCCATCGCACGCGGTCCAAAGGGGTTCGAGGTACGTCCCTGTGCCCCCAAAATCAGCTCCCGTCACCTTGGTCCTGCTGAACCACTCTAGGGTTCACTCTGATGCCCTCCCTGCTCCATCCTTTTGGTGATTTCCTGTGAAGAGGGGCAGTGGTGACAGGTGATACGTCCTGACCTATCTTCCATCTCTCTGCAGTTCCCGTGGAGCCGGCAGTGCAGGAGCTGTTCAGGTCAGTGTTTGGTGGGTAAAGCGCGTCCCCACTTGCTGTTTCGGAAATTCATGCCTTACAGCGGGCCGGCTGTGTTCTCAGGTCCCTGGGCAGCCTGCTCATGCCCTGCTGCACGGATGAGATTTATCCCCCAGACCCGCTAATAAAAAGCACCCGCCCCCAGCCCGGGCTGTGTCTCTCCTTCGGTCTGGGCTGCCCCTCCCTCGGTGACCGAGAAAGTTTCAGTCTTCCCACCCGTAGCGCCTGGCACCTGTATAACCGACTCTTTCCTGTTGCAGCTGCCCCACTCCTGGCTGTGATGGCAGTGGTCACGTTAGTGGCAAATATGCGAGACACAGAAGGTAAAGCCTGCATTTTTCACGGTGTCCTGTCTGATGTGACTTAGGTAGCGAGCCACCCCACAGATGGTGGACCTGTGTGGGCAGGTGTGCTCAGGAAACAAGGTGTGGGCCATTTTCTTTGTCCCCTCTCACTTCTCAGAGTCCCTCCAAGAAGCTGTCTTTGTGCTTTTGTACACATTCTCAAACCACAAGCCACTCCAGCACCTCACAGGCAGAAGTGGTGGTATCCCTAGGATGGCTGTGATGAGACCAGCCTTGGGCTCAGTCCCTCTGTGTGTGTACACAGTGCCCAGCCTCCTACGGCACCGGGCTTCCCGCTGTTCATGGGGATGGCATGTTCCTCCTTCCTTGATTTCTCATTCGGGAAACTGGAGAGGATAAATTAAAGTGTAATCCACTGACCTGCCTGTGGGAACTCCAGTTTTACCCATTAAGAAAGCAGGCACTGTCTGGGTGTCACTCTCTGGGTGTTGCAATCCCAGAACCCTGGGAGGCTGATGCAGGATTGCAAGTTCAAGCCCAGCCTGGGCAACTTAGTGAGACCCTGTCTCAATATAAATGAATGAAAAGGCTGGGGATGTAGCTCAATGCAAAGGCCCTGTTTCCAATCCCTGGTATCACACACACAAAAAAAAGTCTTGGGAGATGCAGCCCAAGCATGTCACTAGGCAGTGGCAGGAAGAGGTCATATGTGGGAGATGGTAGGACAGATCGTGCCGGTGGGGCTTTGAGGACAAATGACTCTGTTATTCTGGTAAATAGTGGGACTGTGGGTCCCTATGGGATGGGCATAGATGTCTGGAAGGTAAGGTGACACCACAGCTGGTCTGTCTCCCGGCCCTGGACGGCAGTCACTCAGGCCCAGCTGCACGGTTGCCACTGGGAAGTATGTTCTTCACTGTGACGTGAACGTGGCTGTCCATCTCTGGGGAGATTTTTGTCGTGATGGGCGAGAAGGGAGGATAGGCTACAGCACATCCTTAGCTCGTTTTTCTCAGCTTCATTCTGTCCTAAGAAACCCTCAGCAGCCAGACTTTTGTTACCCTGGACTCTGTGGCAGGGTCCTCCACAGTAGCCAGGGTGACCACTTCTCACTGTGACACGCTCTGCTTCCTTTCCACTGGAGCACTAACTTGTGGGTAAAATACAGCAATTATTTTGATTGCCCTTTAGTAAAAAAAAAAAAAAAACAAATCAAAGGAAAAATTACACATTACTCCCCAATTCCCCATGCTGGCTTAGAAGGAGACAGGGAATTTTTTAATGAGCATCTATCCTGAAACGGTTGTCTGACTTTCCCTGCACGTAGCAGAGGAGCCGTGGGGCATTTTATCCAGGGAATTTTGTAACTTACATCATTCCATGGAATCTATTATAATTCTTTTTACTGCATAAAATCATGAATTACTGAATCATGTTTAAGGATTTTATTGCCTAGTGAAGAAAGTATGTAAGTTCCTGATGTAGTTGTTTTAATATAGGTGCACTATATTCTCAACAGAAAACAAGTTAGCAAACCCTGAGTGAAATCTATGTCCCTCGGTCATGTCTTGAATAGTCAGTAGTTAAACTTTATCATACTGATAGAAAAAGAAGTTACTAACTTTAGCTAAAAAGTTATCATTGGGTTTGAGCCAGTTGTGATTTTACAGAAAAGATCATGAAGTTTCCAACACATCATTTCAAACATTTGAGTAATTTTTATGTTATTAACATGCAATTGTTGGTACATATCAATGGGGTACATTAATATTGGGCACAGTGTGCTCTGCTCAAGTCCAAATAATGAGCCTTTGCCTCTCCTGATTACACCTTTATCAAACGTCCATATTCTTCACTAGGGGCACTGGGTTCAGATGCGGACTGACGTGTCCCTGTGTGGGGTGTGTACGCATCTGTTTGAGACGTCTGCTTCTCTGCCGCAGACAAATGTTACTTAGAGCCCAGCTTGGAGGTTCACACCCATAGGGACCACAGCAGGAGGGCAACTTAACAAGACCCTGTCTCAAAGTAACAAATCAAACAGGCTCAACTGAGAACTCAACTGAGTTCAAGTCCCAGCCCCACAAAATGAAACCAGAACCAAAATGATGCTCATATTGAGCTAAGCGCAACTGGTCCCCACCCTTCTTTTTTGCTTTGGTGCTGATTCATGACCACTGAAGCCCACAAAGTTTGCCAATCAGGTGGGGTGTCAGGGAGGACTCAGAAACACCCGATTTGGAAAACTGTTTCAGTGACATTTTTATTCAACTTCAAGAAATGCCATCATTTTTAACCATGATTAACATTATTTGAATTATTAGAATTCCTTTTATTTAATATAAATTGTTCATTCGGAAAAATGATATAGTATACTGTAGTTGAAGATGAACTATCGCAAGTCTGGACACCCAGATTCTAGTTTTCCCTGTACGATGAATTGTCTGAGGGATTGGGACACCTATGGTCTCTGGTGTCCTCCAGGTGCCAGTGAGAGCTGTGGGCTTTGCTGTCTAAAACCAAGAACCATTCAAAAGTGACATCGTTCAAATGTGACATCATTTCAGAAGTGACGTCATTCAGAAGTGATGTCAGTCTAGAAGTGATGTCATTTGGAAGTGGTGTCATTTGAAAACAGCAGCATTGTCCCAGGCTTCTCTTGGCAGGACATCTTGTGAAGGGAACCATTTGTTTGATGTCTATACATTATCGGTAATTTCTAACTAAAGGATGGTCTTTTAAGCTAAAAAATACTATTCCTCGTTGTGCGAGATAAGACTTGTATATTACAACGTCTTCTATTTGCTGTTTCGAATGTGGAGGATGTAGATTACATCTGGCTTTGTTTTATGCTGGTTTTAAATGATTAGCTGAAGACAAAAATCCTCTGACAGCCGCTGACCCCATGACTGGCACACACCTGGCAGTGCAGGTGTGACAGTGACATTGGTGTGACTCCTGACATCACCAGAACATTGGGGCTTTTTACCCATGACAGGAGTGTGAGCCCTGGCCTCGGCATCAGTCTTATGACAGGCAGATGTGTCACATCGCATATTCAGCTTAAGGCCACTGTCTCGTCTTGCTCATGTGCCCCCCACTGTGGCCCCCAAAGACATTATCTCCATATGCTAAAGAGTGTTTGAAAGTGCAAAAAATCATTTGTGGGGCCAAGGATTTAGCTCAGCAGTTCCGCCACCTGCCTTGAAAGCGCAAGGTCCCGAGTTCGATCCCTGATAGGAGTAAGATTATAACACTTACTTTTGGGATGTTTTGTATTAATTCCAAGATAAGCAGTGGGTAGACATTTATTTGTGTTATAGCCCATAAACAATTTGTGGTGGCCAGTAAGATCATGTCCAATAGCATGGTTATATGGTAAATCTAAAAGATCAATTAGTAACAATAAAAGAGAAGTGAACACATAATTTCTCCAGAAATCCGGGATATAGCAGGGTTCATATAATACTGCTTTCAGTGTGAGTCTTCTGACAGCCAGAGCAATAACCAGAAAGGTAAATGAGAGAGGCCACTGTCTAGGAAATCTGGCTTCTTGGTTTTTTACTCCATTGTTCCACTTCTGTACACATGGCTCAGTATATTCTACTACTCTGTGTGCTTACGGCTTTTCTTAAAGTGCACTTAGAGGTAGCCAGAAACATTTATGCATCTCAAACACTGCATCTCAAAACTCTAAGCATAGTTTCATTTTTCAGATAGACAAACTAAACCAAAGTCAAGTTTTACATCCATGAGCCTGAAAAGGAAACCTCCCGACTGACTTGGCTCTCTTCACCTGTGTTACCTCCTACCTTATTGCTCAAGCTGGCTTGTGGGCAAATAAGTATTTAAAATGCCAAAGACAAGAGCCCTCTCGTGTGTCTGCAGCTGTATTCTGGTGGACTATTGGTAGAAATAAAATGGAATACTCAGAAGGCACCAGACATGGCACTGAGGATGTCGCTGAGTGTACCCCCTGACCTTCCCAGGCAGGGAGGCCTCCAGTCTACACACCAAGGCTGGGAGGCCAGCGCTGGCCCCCCGCTACCTGGCTGGTCCTCAACAGTGGACACAAGCAGAGGGGTGGGGCTCAGAGGGGAACCCGGGGCTCTGCGTCTCCCATGGCATGGCCCATTCCGAATATTAATACCCTCATTCCAGTGGGGACGTGGGCAAAGAATCCATACCCATCAGCTGGACTTGTTGTCATTCAATGTAGTTCAGCTCCCTGGCCAAGAGGTTCACAATGTTTTATGGATACTGAGATATAAACTAAAAAACCAAATGTCACACTATTTTCACAAAAACTTATATTTACCCTTAAAATAATAGTTCATTGTTATCAAAGCTTTTTGAACTTTCCCAATGAAAATTGAAAATAAGAATAACCCTAAATATATTACTGTTTACTACTGGGTAAATACAGGAATTGAAATCTTAGATTTATCTGTAATAATTACACACATATTGGAGTATTTTATATGAATTGGATGTGCTTACTATTCTATAATAATTTTTGCAGAAATCTCCAATGTGTGAGAGAGAAAGGGAAAATGGAGAGAGGAATTTATAGCATGGATTCATTTTTTTACATATCTGTTTGTGATCCTTCTAAATTTATTTCTTTTTTTTTTTTTTTTTTGTAGTGGAGATCAAACTCAGGTCCTTCTGCTTGCAAGGCAGGTGGCAGAACCACTGAGCTAAATCCCCGGCCCTATTTCTTTTAAATTTAACGGATTTCATTTAGATTTATCCTTCACTGCAATTTTTTAATTACCTGCTTGTCATGCATCGGGCTCTGAAAAAATATCCAACCAGCTGATACTTGAGCTTTGGGATCTGCGCACACCCAACAGACACTCTGAAGTTTGGCGCTGGGTCTTGGTATTATATCTCAATCCTTCCCAATCTAGAAAACACTGAGCTAAACTATTTAATTTGCAACTTTCAGATGAAAAGCTTCGAATGGTAGCTTTTCTTTTTTATTAGAAAATGATTAGATGCTCCCTGGCTTTTTGTGTGTCTTCCTTCTTTGGAATTTTTTCCATTCCATATACCTTTCCGCCCACCAGCGTGATTGCCAGGCGGCGGGCACTGTGAGTAATTGCCTGTCTTCGCAGGAGCTTGCCGGGGAGCCAGTGGAGGGCTTGCTTCCTGATGTATGCACGCCTCATTTGGATTCTGCCAACAGCCTCAGGGTGATATTATTCATGCCTTGACAGAGAGCACTCACTAAAAGCTTTGGAACAGAGCCAGGTACTGGCTAGGAGATAGCAGAGCATTGCAACTTGCACTGAGAACAGCATCCATAATCCAAAAAGAAAAAAGAAGGGGGAAAGATACAGAAAGGAAGACACAGAGAAATAGGACTTCCTTCCTTCTACCCCTCTCTTGCTCTTACTGGTTCCTCGTAGATAGAAATTTCATTTGCACTGAAATGAAATACCCTGCAAATAATTGCATGTCTTCGTAACCACACTTGAAAGTTGAACACAATTTTCTGCGTTTAATTGCAAAGCTGATTTTAATTAGCAAGGCCCTGCATGTGAAAAATGAAGATCTACTTGGATGTGCAGAGCCCGCTGCCCTGCGTTCCGGCTGCTCTCATTAATGGGTGGCTGCCGTGCCACAGGCATCGCGGGACCCTCGGGAGGGATCTGAGACGTCACCTTGCCAGCCGTCGCCCAGCCAAAGCTCCATGGCACGCCCCCTCTTGGCTCTTTGTCAGCGGCGTCAGAAAGCGGGGGTTAGAGCCACCAATCTCCAACATTCACTCAAGAGCAGGGCACAGGGACGCACAAAGAAGAATCATTGAGGTCAAGATATTTATTCGGGTGAGGTCACAGGGTCACTGCCGATCTGAGGCCTTCCAGAGAGCTGTGTGTGCGAACATGAAATCCAGGCACCATCTTTTTGGGCTGCAGTGGCAATTAGCCTTTGTTTTCACAATAAACCCTTTATTTGAGAAACAGTCTTGGCCGTGAACCTCAGTGAATGCTCCGCTGCCGCTGTCCACAGCACAGTGGACACACAGACCCAGGCTTTCCTGACTTGGTCACCTGGTCTGGAACCCATTCACCAGTTCAGGGGACCTGAGGCCAGGAAACAAAACATGCAATGCATTTCAGTGCCTATTTTTGATGTTTGATGAAATTACATAAATATATTCTGTGAATAATTGCACATTTAGAGGGAAAGCCTCCTCCTGTTTTCATATCAGTTTCTAAAAACATTAAGTGGGGAACAGATAGGGAATTAATAATGATAGGGTTTTTGTTGGCCAAGTCTAGATTTAGCAATTATAATCTTGTCCTGATTTCTTGACTAATGATTAAAAATATATAAATTTGGCTTTGGAACACAAGCTGTGTACTAGAAATGGGTGTGCAGGGCCGCTACTGTCCGGGGTTCACACACCAAGAAGCTCACCATTCAGTTCACCCCTCCACTGGCTGTGTGGGGGCTATGAGGGGTATGTAGCAGTCACCCCTCAATCCTGCCATGCTGAGATGGGCCCCTACAGTGGCAGTGGGGTTCACAGGCAGGACACAGTAGTGAGCAGGCCAGCATCTACCCCTGAGACTCCAAGCCAGGTCTCCCTCCTTCCATGGGACCTGGTGGTGACATGGTTTACACTTGTGCGGCCACCACATGCTGGCCAGCAACAAGAGAAGTTTGTGAGCTGCATCTGCTCTGAAATGAGGGCAGCAGGAGCAATCAGGGGCCTATAGAGGACATTTTACGTGATGGAATCTCATGAGGGAGAGGTCACATTGCTCCAGAGAGGTAGCCCTGATCCTTCCTGAGGGAACAGTCCCCGACTTGCTCACCTCCATTGGCCCCACCTCTTCACACCACCACCCCAGGACAGAATCCCAGCAGGTGAACCTCGAGGCCGAGCCACCTCCAAACCTTCACAACCACTGGAGATTTTTGGAGAAACCATCAGTATGAGCAGCAGTGCCTATAGTTGTTTTGTTTTGTTTGAAACAGTATCTTGCTATGTAGCTCAGGCTGGCCTTGAACTCACTATGTAGCCCCAGGCTGGCCTGAAACTCGGGGATCCTCCTGCCTTAGCCTCCTGAGTACTGGGTTTAGAAGCATGCCCCACATGCCTGGTTTGTACCTCATTCTTCATATCCATACATCGGATGTCATCGTTATTACTGTTACCGTCAGCGTTTACATTCACACTTGAAGACCTCAAGGGAATCAAGAAGATGTTCTGAACAATGGATAGAAAATGATTTCTTCTCTCTTCCCTGCCCTGCCCTCCACTGTTAGACCCCAAGTTATGATCACAGTGCCAACTTCAACATACTCTTCATCCTCAAATTAGTTAAAGCTTCAAAGGAAAGAAATGCTACCTTGGCCATAGCATGGTCTCGGTGCCATGGGATTTTAGCTCTTCATCTGTGTGAGATGGGATGTTACCAGCTGCAGGGCACAGAAGCCTTACCTCAAACTAGCTTAGAAGATGCAGATCTGGTGGCCACCAAGACCCCAGAAACGCCCCTGTATTTTTTAGGCTGATGGGATCCCATGATCTTCCCGTCATTGAGGAGGTAGGCTCACCTCATAATGCCAGGCCCCCTCTGGAGCTGGGGGCTGATTGCCTTCCCCTCGCCCATGCTGAGACTTCCCTGCCACCTGGGAACTTGCTAGAAAGGCTTCTGAGACCTGCTGCATGAAAATCCTGGGACACCGATGTTCTCCACTGAGAGTACTCCTCAGGGAACAGGCCTGGAGTCCTACCGAGACAGCATCTGTAGGGATGTAGGGGAGTGTGTTCTGGACCAGCAGCTCACATAGCCACATGCATGCTGAACTGAAAATCAAAACATCCCAGAAAGACAAAAGGCCCACATTCACCCAAAACGGTGACCATGCACGCTAGGGCTGCCTCACACACCCATCCCATCCCTGCTCCTGTCAGAGACACAGCTGGTGGCCTGAGGAGTCCCAAATCATGATGCAGGATGGTGAACCAGAGCTAGAATTCACATTGAGCTGCAGACCTGAGGTTGCCTCGGGGTGGGGTGTCCTTCAGCCCTCCTGGATGCAGAGCATGGCAGCACCCAGCATCCACCCGGCCAAGAGGTGCTGCCTCCCGTGGGAGGGACAGGCATCCCAGCTGGGAGGGTGACTTTGATCAGGACAGAATCACCCTCCTCTCCCCTGTGCTCCCACTCTGGATTTGTGCACCTGACCATCGAGGATAGCTCAAGAAGGATGCAGCAGCCACTTCTCTGGGGAAGGAGAGGCCCAGCCCAACCTAGCCTTCTACTTGGAACCCGCTGGGCAACCCTGGGGAGTCAGAGCTCAGATACCATCGGAGTGCACTCGGCGGGCGCCTGGTGTTTCTGCCTGCAGCCTGCCCAGTGGCTCTGCACATATCCAGGGATGGCACCTTCCTCTTTGTCTCTGAGCAGTCTAGGTGACCTGTCACATCCTCCAGGCTGCACTCTGCAGGCGTGAGCAGTGTCTAACACTGTCTAACAGCGCCAGAGAACCGCTTCCCACACAGAAGTATTCATTTCCTAAAACCACAGGGAATGAGGTCGTGAGCCTCCTGGGGGAAATCATCTTCATCATTGCAATAATTTGTGGGGACTGGCAACTTCACCCTCAGCCAATCAGCCGGCCCCCACGTCGCACAGGAGTGCAGAGAGGATGCAGGTCCTGTGCTGGCCCAACCCACAGGACAAGACCCGGCCTCACCCTGCCACCCAGCCGGGATTGCTCTGTTGCTGGGCCTCACTGGGGTGACCAGGACATGTGCCCACCCCATGCCCAGTTCCCTGTGTCCAGCCTGATTAACTAGCACAGTGCTGGGGCCCCCAACCTCAGAAGTAGGCTGGGGCTTCCCCACTCCCTAGCCTTTTCCTCTCAGCCTGTGGGAGGCCAGGCAGGGGGATGAGAGTGTGCAGGGGGCTGGCAGCTCCCCATCCACCTAGTGCTCCGATGTAATGAAAGGTGGTTCTTCCCTCCTGCACAAGGAGGCCCCTCTTTGACTCCATAATGCTTCGAGCCACAGTCAGTGACAGCTATGGGGGCCCCCTAAAACACCTCACAGTTTGCAGGCCATGTTGCTGGTTCCCCCATACAGAAAAAGAAAACAGTGCCTACTCCGGCCTTTGCAGTGCTGGAGGGTTGATGAGTGGAAGCAGTGTGTGACTGGTCAGCAGGCCCAGCACTGAGTCTTCCTTGTCTCCTGGAGACCGAGGCCTGCACCAGGCACATCAGACACAGCTGCCCAGCACTGACTGGGTGTGTAGATAGAGGCCTGGGGGAAGCCCTGCTCTCCAGGAGGCTGCATGAGGAGGTCACAAGCTTGAGCCCAGCCCTGGCCACATAGCAGCTTAGCAAGACCCTGTCTCCAAATCAAAAGAACCAGGGATGGAGCTGGCATGGAGACCTTGGACTGAATCCCAAGTATAGGAAAAAGGCAAGACAAGGCCAAGAGAAGGTGGGAGGTCTGTTGTTACCCCTGAAATGCTGAAAGTCATTGATGTGGACCATTTTAGTTAAACATCTAAAAACATATATTAATACCAAACAAGTCTGTTGAGTTGAGATGTTTTCATTAGAAAATTTTACCCTTTTTTTTTCCTAGAGTGAAAAACAGAAAGCAAAGACAATTTATAGTGCTTTGGAGGCATTTTCTTAGAGCTATTTTTGCTGTTACTCAAGCGCTAGACCTGATTATCATAGGAAAGTGCTTTGCAAGGTCGAATCCTAGTGATTCAGGTCTGAGGTGACCCTAGAGGCTCTGCATCTGGGACAGGTGAGGCCTCTCTGCCCACCCACATCCCCAAGGAGGGCCTGTTGAGGTCCTCAGTTTACTCTGCTAATTCTGCTGCTGCCGCTACCGAGCACCAGGCCCTCCAGAGCACACAGGGCACGCCAGTGGGACAGGGACAGACATTACCAGCACGGCGAGGTACCAGCGTCTCAGACTCAGGCTCCATGATGAATTTAGGAGACAGGAGCCGGTGATGGGGCTGTGCTTCCAGATCAGCATCTTAGACCACAGCTTCTTTATTTCAGAAACAACAATTATTTGGGTTGGGAACTGCACTCAGGCAAGTTTAAATTGCTCACAGCGCTTCCGGCTGGGTAGAAGACAAAGGAGGGGGCTGAGAATGCTAAGGAGGAGGCCAAGGCCATTGTGATGCTCTAACTCCTGAATGCCAACTGCGCACCCAGCTCTGTGTCCAAAACGAGAGGACAAGAACACGGCCCCCGAGAGAAGCCGGACATCAGGAGACAGCGTCTGACAGACAGGAACACACCTGCCTTCAGACCTATGGGAGCAGGCTGTGCTGGGGACACAGGTGGAGGGCTGTCAGGAAGGCAGCACACACACAAGTGCCACGTGAAACCCTGGAGCTGGGATTCTGGTCTCATCTGGCCAGAAAAACAGAAAGCAGCAAGAGGGGAAGGAAGTTATGTGGAAGGCTGTGGGCACAGGAGCCAGGGTGCCCACACAGACCCCCACATCCAGGTGGGTACAATGGGTGACAGCTGCCACCTGACGGATGCAGACGCCGCCACGCAAGAGTCCCTGGTTGACCACACAGGACACACAGGCTGAGCAGGTGCTTGAGCGGCTGAGACAGAGAGTCCCAGGGCCCACCCCATCAGGACCCGCAGGGACCCAGCCAGGGGCACTAGGAGCCACGTGGTGATCCACAGACAGCTGCTTCCACACGCAGGGACTCATCTCCTCGCCACAGAAGGACTGGAAACAGCTGTGAAACCATCCACAGTCCCTGCCTGGCTCAGGCAAACTGATTCTGCCCCAGGACCCAAGACAGAATAAAGTGGCCACGAGCTGCAGATAGACCTTCAGGGTCAGGACCGCCACACATGGAGGCCTCTTGCTCCCCTCGGGGACTCCATGGTGACATCCACTTCCGAGCCAGCAGGAGGCCAGGATGCCGACCCACCCTTCAGGCCAGCCTACAGGAAAGAACCTGAGAGGGTGGACACAGGCAGCGGCAGTGCCCTGAGCTCGTCCCCTGCCAAGCGTGGGAGGTTCCCAGCCATCCTCAGGTGTGGCCCAGGATAGTGAGCGCTCTCGATGCTGAGGAGCTTCTCTGACTAGCTGTAAATATACCCCCTCTCCTCAGCCCCTCTGAGGGCACCGGAGACCCCTTCCCTGTCCTGGGATTCCAGAAATTGCAGCTGAAGACCCAGGAAATATGAGACCTACCATGATAAAGCCAGCAACACAGAAACTAAGGAGGCTATTTTTTTTTAAAATCCATTTCCCAAATAAAAGTCTGAGAACTTTGCATTTTGTAGCCCTGAGATTAGTTTTCCATTACAAGGTGGTGCGGGTAGGCAGTTCCTAA
Organism: Fukomys damarensis; assembly: GCF_012274545.1. Classification (NCBI taxonomy): domain Eukaryota; kingdom Metazoa; phylum Chordata; class Mammalia; order Rodentia; family Bathyergidae; genus Fukomys; species Fukomys damarensis. The sequence continues at coordinate 32,949,376 of NW_022900937.1, read as the reverse complement.
GAAAATTGGTGGGGGGAAAAAAGATTCTTGTCTAGTTAGTATTATTAAATATGGAGACAGATAAAATGGCTTTAGGCACCATGGTAGGAGCACAATCTACAGTCAACCAATTAGGGAGCTGGAAGCCAGTGATTTTATTTTTAAGCTGAGAAAGCACCTGCCTGATTCTCTATGCGGTAGCTGCCTCCTCTTCCTCGGGCCCCTTCAGCAAATTTTCTGCAGATATGGAAGAAACAGTAGTCCATTTCTTTGCAAAAGGAAACGTTTTACAGCTTTGATCTCATTTGTGAGTGCAGGGATCTAGCCAGGTCTGGTTGCGTGTGACAACAACCCCCTAAGAGTGTCACCTTCTGCAGGGCAGAGGCCAGGGTGTGCAGGGGACACTCTGAGAGCCATGGGGACCTGCTGGAAACATGCTGTAGCCTGCTCACCAAGGCATCCCATCAATTCCCCTGAATAAGTGATGCACTCATTTAAACATGAAGATCTAAGAGCCACACTGAGGACCTACTGCGTGCTGGGTCTGCACTGCAGGTCCATCTCTTCTGTGTGTTCGCAATGGCTCAGGCAGCTTCCCCAGGACCAAAAGAGAGGCTGAGTGTCTCCAACCGAGCTCAAGGAGAGGAGAGCCCGCTGGGTTTGTCATATACGGAAAGGTAGATGGAAGTAGGTAGGCAGATATAGATAGATCAATGAGATTGATAGATAGATATAGATGATAGATACATAAAATGGTGGAAAATAGTTGTAGATGGTAGAGGTGGAAATAGCTGACTGGGATAGGACTATAGCTACATACATGGGTGGATGACAATATAGAGATAGAAAAGGTATAGATAGATAGATAGATAGATAGATATAGATAGATAGATAGATAGATAGATAGATAGATAGATAGATAGATAGATGATAGCAAGTGACACATGGAAGACAGGCATAGACTCACACACTCATTTGCCACACATCTCAGGACCCCACTCTCAGCCCACACACACACAAGCCACACCTGAACAAGCCAATGTTTTCTCTGTGACCCCCAGAAGTTCCAAGTGCCAGCCGCTCCACTGTCTGCCACAGAAGCCAGGATGCTACAGGTACAGCAGCCACAAGAGCCTCCAAACCGCTGGCTGCTCCCTCCGCTCACAAGGCCCAGTTTCTGGGACACAGGAAAGAGATACAGAGTTCAGCGCACACGAGGACTAGGACAGCAGGACCCTTGGGGATATTTTCAACTTGTCCTTGAAGCAGTTTTCTCATACCACCGCACTCCATGTCTTTTTGGAAAACAACAGCATTTTCTGTTGCTTTCCCAGAGATGATTTTGTCAAACAGAGAACTGCCTGTTCAAAACTGGTATCGTCTGTCACAAGAAAATCTGACCTGTTTTACCAACTGAGTTTAGGGGGGGAAGAAAAAGACCATCATGTTCTAGAACGGCATGTAGAAATCCAAGTCGTGTTTCCACGTGTGGTGTCAGACGAAAGTAGAGGAGGCCATGAGAAATTCTTGCACAAGTAGTTCTGATGGTCCCCTGAAAAGCAAACAAATAGAATCAGAACACCTGTATCCAGGCCAGCCATGGTCTGTAATGAATATACAAATACACAGCTTGTACTTCACCGTGCCGCAGAAATTAAAATCAAGGAGCTGCCACGGTGAAAATATTTCTGAATCCTCTTTGTAACAACCAGGTCTGAGAGCTCATTATTGTGGCCTGCTGCTCAATAAACCACAGAGCAATTTTGGAAATGTATGTGGAGCAAAAGCTTATGTTTTACTTGCAATAACTTATTAGAAAATGCACACTTAAGAAGATTCATGCTTCTGTGGAAGCATATTATGTCAGAAGAGAGTATTGTGTGCCTGAGTATGTATAATTTTTATACATAATACTTATATATGATCATAAGCAAGATCATAATTCTTTGACATAGGAATGTTCAGTTATATTACTCCACTACCAAGTCAAGGATGTGAATTAAACATCTCGTCTGTCAACTATCAAAATTTTCAATATTTCATAATGGAATAATTTCTTGCTGACCACATCAAGACAGAATAATCTTCCTGGAACATCTAAAGAGGGGGGGTCTAGCATGCACTTGAGAGGGAATAGGGAGTTACACTAGTAAGATCAAAATGTATGGTGAATGTTTACCTTTTTTGAAAATTTATTATGGTAAAAGACACATTGCCCTGAATCCCCCTCATAATCCCTCTGACTTTGCACCCACTCATTCCATCGTCCTTGCCACTTTCTGCAGAAGCTCTGGAATCCTCTTTCCTGAGGGTCTTTAATTACACTGTCCTGGCTGCCTCGATGTACTAGCTGCCTCAGTGTCCTGAATTGATTCAGAATATTTCCCTTTTCCTGATCATTTTTACTTTGGGGAAGAGCCAGACATCACCTGAGACCAGATGTGGTGAATAAGGTGGATGAGGACACAGCAACATGTTTTTACAAGTCAGCCTCTCTGTGGGATGGCGCTCAGCATTCGCCATTTTTCGGATCACATCTCATGAAGACCCTCAGGAAGGAGGACTGCAGAGCTGCTGCAGGAAGTGGCAAGGATGGTGGGATGAGTGTGTTTGAAGTGGAGGTGAGTATTGTAAGGAAAAATTCATGGCAGTGTCTTTTACTGTAAAAATTTTTTATTAACATTCACCGTATTATTTTTTATCATACTGCATACATCCAGGAGGGTGAGAGGAAAGTAAGAAAGTAAGGAGGGGAGGAGAGAAAGAGGCGGGAGAAAGGAAGACCTTGTTGGTGCCAGTGGTGGTAGTGTGACTATCACAGGGGTTTGAATCATGTCGACTCTCAGTTTTAAAGGCCCGGAGACACACATGGAAGGGAACAGAGAAAGAGGAGATGAATATTGTAAGAGCATCAAGAATAAGAAAACAGAGGGCTGGAGATTTAGCTCAGTAGCACCAGCATGTGCCTGGCAAGTGCAAGGTCCTGAGTTCAATCCCCAGTTCCCAACCCCCCCCAAAAAAAGAATAAGGAAATAGATATAAAAGAATCCTCTCAACTGCCAGGGAAATGAATCCCCTGAAGGGCTAGTTTACAAATGTCCTGAACATTAATCTGAACTCCATCCACCCCAAACTAGGATATCACCTCAGAGGTGACATCACCAAGGGCCGCCACAGGCTTGAAGGTATGCCTTTACCCTCTTCTTGGAGTCTACTACTACTTTTCTTGGGCAAAAGGAGACTAAACGTTAGTGGTCATTTTATACTTTATTTGATTCTTTGAATTATTATCCAAGGAAATGATTCTTTAATAATAGGCAACATCATTGCAAGACATTTTTCAAACAATTTCTTAAAAAGCAACACTTGGCCTTCCAGAAATTTGTCTGAACTCCCTAAGCAGAAAAATCAAGTTAAGATTTTTTTGTTGAATCTTTTAAATGCCTAGAACATTTATACCACCTTCAAACTAAAAATGTATGTGCGTGTATGTGTGTGTGTGTGTGTGTGTGTGTGTGTGTGTATAATTTTCAAATCAACTAAACCTTTGTTAGCAACCCCCTATACAGAGAATAAAAGAACAAAATTGAGAAAATACATTAATATGTAGCTGAAACCGAATTGGTTTTGTTACCATGTATGTTATTGAAAAGATGTACCAGGAAGTTGGAAATACTAGTGCTTTAATTGAATCATTCAATGATTTTAAATTACTTGTAAAGTATTTTTAAATGCTTCTTATGTATTCTAGAGTTTTATGAGAATAACCCTTTAAAAGTTTAATGGTAAGAGGCAGTGTCAATTGTACTCATGACAGGAGGAGAGGAAAAGCAAGAAACAGATACTTCAACTTTGGCCAGCCCCTACCACCCCCCAGCATGCTGATCTTGAGGTACTTGCATGTGTTGCGTGCCACTGGATGGCACAGTAAAGTAGAGAAGAACCCTTGGGCTGTCCCAGGCCCTGTAGTTCAGCCACCTCAAGTGGGTAGCTTGGGGCAGCTTATCCTTGTAGTGATATGGCTATTTATTGTGTGTGGTACTAGAGATTAAACCCAGGATCTACATAAAACACATTAAACACTGAGCTATATCCCCAGCCCTTTTTTATTTTTTCTTTTGAGACAGGGTCTCATTGAGCTGCCCAGGCTGGACTCCAACTTGCCACCCTCCTGCCTCAACCTCCCAGAGTGCTGGGATTACAGCCTCCCACCCCTACCCCAACACTTTGTCCTTAATGTTATTCTAGGCCTCAGACCCATTAAGAAAAGACCTACTTTCATGGATATGGATGTGATCTGGCCTTCCAGGGCCCGGGGGGGTGGGCTCTTCTGCCCCAAGGATGCCCCAGGGGTTGGGTGGGTTTTGTCTTCAGTATGGTGGCCCCTCTCTCCCCTCTTCCTACACCCCAGTGACCAGAGGGGATGACCACTGAGCTATGATAGTCACAGTAGGGACAGTGGGGGCTCCCAGGCAATAGTGCCAGCCTCAAGAGAACCACAGCCACCACCTCCCATGGGGCATGTCCAGCAGACCCCTGCGCTGCCCACCTGCCAGCCGCATTCTGCACAGGAACCTCGAACTTGGCACCTGCACCAGCCAGTCCTTTGTGCTTCTTCCCATCAGTGCCCGGCCCCACTATGCACCAGGCACATCCTTGTTCTTGACTGACCCCAGTGGCTCGTTTTTCCAAGCCCAAGCCACCAACCTGCCACCTGATGTCACTCCCCAAAGGGCCACCTGTCCTCTTCCAGTTCACTCCATACTTACCAGCCCATAGCAGTTTCTTCGGTGCTGATCCAGTTGTGTTGTGTCAGTCCTCAAAACTCTGGGGGCCTCCTAGAACCTTAGATGACACCAACAACCCTGTTATGACCAAGGGAGCCTGGGTGACCGCTACCAGCTCCATCTGTAGCCTCCTGGCTCTCCCAGGGCCGCTGCACCCACCCGCTCCCTCCACCTCTCCTTGTTTCTGTCTCTCTCTGCCCTTCCCATGTTGGTTCCCTGTGTCATCCTCTCCGTCCCCTCCTTCCCTTCCCTTGTGGAGCTCTCCACCGTGCCCCTTGAACTTAGTGCTTGGGTTTGCACCATTCATTAAAATGTTTCCTGAACAAATCATGCAAACAAATTCCCCAAAACTGTTCATCCAACAAATACTTACTGATTACCTGAGGGCTCCACATGAAAGGGTTAGAGCAACTGCATTCCTGTTCCATTGGATCCTTGCCCAGTGAGGGATTAGGACACCTCATCAGAAGCCAGAAAACCAAGACAGGGACACACAAACACGTGGAGTCACCCTGTGTTCTCTCCTGTGCAGCCCAAAGCACAGTACTCAAGCCCTGTGTCCTTGGCAGTGGGGTTGTGAGAGTGAATCCTAGGCTGGCCTTGTGGATTAGTAGATACGAACCAGGAAACGATCTAGAAAACGCCAGGCCCTGGGAACTGCCGTGACTTTAGTGTTAACTGCACTGCGTTTACAATTCACCGCTCCAGAATTGTGCTCTCCATTATTTCTATCACTGCAAAGTATTTCCGTTAACCTTGACTTGATCAGGACTCTTCAATTAATACATGAAAACCAACATCCACAAAAAGATCATGAAGAATCCTTCGTGGTCTCTATGTGGCGAGGCCAGGAGACACACGAGAGATGGGGGGCAGTGGACACTTCTCCCCCCATTTGAATTAAAATTGGATGTAAGCAAACGTCACGTAAGAGACCCCTAGAAATAACACAGAAACCAGGCTCGAGGCCCTGGAATCCCTGGGATTTGAAGCATGTGCACTCACTGAGGAAACTTCTTGGGGTCTGGCGGGAAGGACTGAACTCTGTTTAAACCAAAATCAGAACAAAGGGATCACAAAAGCTGAAGAAACAGCTACAAGATGTTTTGAAGGGTGCCAGAGAATGCGGAGACGTTCTAAGAAGAGCAGAGCTTGGAGGAGCGTGGGGAAAATGTAATGTGATCTTTCATTTGCCACTGTAAGTAGCTTAAATGGGGTCACAAAACTGAAGCCCAGATTTCTCATTTCTAATTCAGCATTTATTTCCCTTCTCGCTCCACTTAAAATTCTTGGGACTTTCTTTCCTGCTGCCAGGCACTAGTGAATTATAGGAAGCCTGAGGGTAACATTTAGCATAATTCTGTGAGCTAAGGTCACTGCTGGTTTTCATGGCTGGTGTCTGCATTACGAATCTCTTCATGGATTCAATCTGGAAAAATTAAGCTGAGCATGGTGGTGCGTGCCTATCATCCCAGCTCTAAGGAGACTGAGGCAGGAGGATTGCAGGAGTTCAAGGCCAGCCTGGGCTACATAGCCATTTCCTGTCTCCAAAAAAAAAAAAAAAATCTGTAAAAGTTGTAAGAGATGACTTTTTCAACAACAAGACTTAAGTGACCATTATCTTCTGAGTAATGATACTTAGTAATTCTTTGATGTTTCAACTGTATGCAAAGAAATATGCCATGCAATTTTATGATTTTCAAGTGCTGCATTTTTTTGTTTGGTTTGTACCTGGGATCGAACTCAGGACTTTGTGCTTGCAAGGCAGGTGACAGAACCATTAAGCTAAATCCCGGCCCTGCATTTTCTATAAAGTGAGAAGAATATAAGGAGGATATGAGTGGCACCTTTGTGTCACCACGTTGCAGGCATCAATGGTCATCCAGGGTCGCCTTGGAGCCTCAGGTCGCCCCTCTGCAACTTGTGTCCCCACACCACCCTGTCCCTCAGGACCAGTGAGTGTGACTGTGCTGTGTGCTGTGGACACAGGAGGGCTCAGCAGGGAACCTTGAGCTTCCTTCCACATCACAGTCCTTCCTCCACTCCGCGCCCTCAGCCCCTTCCCTGTGGTGTCCAGCGCCATCTCCGTCAGTGTGCTGGGCTCTCACAGGTCTGTCCACAGAACTTGGTGTGCGTATGGAAATGTCGCCTCTCTGCTCCACCCCACGGGTAGCCACTCACCTCACATAGCAGTGCCCTCGAGAAATTAAATTTTTAATTTTCTTTCATGTTAATTAAACAGCTGCTTATGGCTAGTGGATGCTGCACTCTGAAACATGAGCCTTGGTTAAGCACCTGCCAGAGGCTGTTTGGTGACCCCAGTCTCGTGTGAGTGCACTTCATTCTCCCACAAGCAGGAGAACTATGGTTCACTCCTTCTGTGACATTCACCGAGCACCTGATGCTAACCAGGTCCCTTAGCCAGGATGGGACACACGCAGCCTGGGGAGGCCTCAAGAGTCGCTTGAGAAGCAGCCCTGGGCACAAATTCCAAGTCCACTGAGCTTGAAATCTCTCTGCAAGGGAAGATAAGAACAAAAGCCAAGTTGATTGCTGAGGTCCTACCTTGGGGACAGCTTCCCGGGTAACACAGGTGCCCAGCTGGAGCTGAGTGTGCCTGCGGTCAGGTGACAAAGTGATGAGGTCCCCTCTTCCTCCCTTTGGGTGCCACCCACCTGGATCACAGACATGGCATCCCTAGGACATAGCAATTCTCTCCCGTAGGCCCCTGGGGATCCAAGGTGACCCTGGACACACATCAATGCCTGCAGCATAGTGACACGATGGGAGGCCACTCACACCCTCTCCCGCATTCACAGCAATGTATGCCGCCCTGGAAGACCACAAATAAGCCTGCATTCAACATGTTCCAGAGCTGTTTTCCAGAGCTTCCCTGTGACATGCCCTAGGCTTTCACTGCAGAGCCCAAGGACCTCTGTCACTCTGAGCTTGGTCCTGAGTCCCGACCCGTCATCCTCGTAAATAGAATGAAATGTGCTTGGAGCTTGAATGTTGTGATCATATTGAAAGTAGACACAGGAATGTGCCATCAGCAAGAAGGAGCCACACAGACACGGGACAGAGGGAAGTGGCATCTAGAGCCATACGTGGTTGGAGGTGCAATTTTATTCACACTACCTTAAAAGAGGTAGAGAAATCCGTGAGCACCCCTGTAAGTTGGCCGGAAACACGGGACATCTGAGCAGGCTGGGGATGGTGGCTGCTGTTTAATCCAAACCGTTTGTGAAATGTAAGATAAGGAAGTAAAACTGGCCCACATGAAAACAGAAATAGATGGGAAGAGAACAAAACCAACATTTTGCTAGGAAGTTCCCATGTCAAGAAAGGTACCATTTGGGAAGTCTAAATGACTGAAAACTTCAGAGCAGTAAAGGTACTGGTAACTTTCAGATCCAGGTAAACTGAGGCCTGGCCAGATAACCTAGGGCTCCCCTTGGTGCTGATGAAGGGAGCCTGGCTCTCAGTGCTGGGTATACGGTCCCTCCACATCGCTACCCCGAGTCTGCCTGGGTGGCTGTGTCTCACCCCCTAGGAACTCAAGCCTGCTGGACAGTGAGAGTGCCACACTGGGGCCCGTGGTGACACTGTTATCCAGCCCTCCATTCCTGCCTGGCTTCCCACACACTCACCTGGTCTGGCTGAGCAACAGTGGCCACGGGTCAGCAGTGTGTTCTCCCCTTGCAGTAGTGCCAGCCGCCTACTTGTCTTAGAAGTAATAATATTAGAGTTATTTTCCAGAACCCTGAGCAGTAACATATTTGCTAGATAGCTGGTCACCCAAGTAATCATGAGCGCAGAGGCAATTTCTTATCATCAGTGTTAAACAGCAGTCACTACCACGAACTAAATACCTAGCACATGGCAGGCACTGTACCAACCTCCTACGTGGGTTTTTTCTTTTTCTTTTTCTTTTTCATTTCATGTGTAAGGCAACTGGGTGACGTGAGTATTTTCTCATTCTCAGCTGATGACTCTGAGGTACATAGCTGGTCATTTTTCTAAAGTCACTCAATCAATAAGACCTACCATGAGCAAGTCACACTCCTCATGATACAAACACGGTGTGCCCTGTGTCCTGTTCCCGGGTCCCTGTTCCCCGCAGTTGCCCACCCTGTCCAGGCTTGTTCCTCCTGTTGCCTGTAGAGGTGGCACCTGTTACCCACCTGTGTCTGAGTGTGTAGTCCAAGCTACCTCTGCCCAGGGCTCCCACACAGCTGCCCACTGGTGATCTGGCTGCCCTCCTTCCTTCCGTTTTACCCTCCACCTGCAGTGGCTGCTGATCTCTGTCCACCCTGGCTTCACACCCCCAGAGTGCCCTCCTTCCCACGCAGCGGGCCATTGGCCACAACTTTTCTAACATTCGAACTTGATTGCATCTCTAAGGGCTTAGGAATGGCGCTGTATTTCCTGCAGAGACACTCAGAGCCTCATACATGATCTGTACTGTGTCAGAGACTCTGTGATCCTCTCCGTACATTCATAAGGCCCTTGGTGCTATGGTGAGCAGTGGTCAGTGGATCTGAGATAGTGTTGTTGACACATCCAAGTCCCAACTGGACCACAGACCCTGGGCTGAGGGGTCGTACCTTTCCTTCAGCGTCTCCTGCTTAGCACTGGCTCCTGCCCCACAGAACCCTCAAGACCCAGTGATCTGGTCTCCATTCCCAGTCCAGAGCTGAGCCAGTCCAGGGCTCCAGGGATCCACATGGACCTGGTCAGCAGGGAGATCGCACACCGCACTTTAGATGCATAGCGTATTTGCCCACAGTACTTTCGCCTCTCTGTCTTTTCTCCCTTATTCATTGCAGCATATGTAGGATTTCTGGAAAGAAAAAGAGAAGACTAACATGTCAGCATAGCTTTGAAAAATTGCCCTTTTTCAAGGAGATTTTGTGAGCTGATGCTGTGAGGGTCTTACCCAAGTTTGGACCAATTATTTCAGCCACATAGGTCTGGGAATGGGCTGATACTACCCAGGACTGACAGGGTCCTGCACAACTTCTTCTCGTGAGCAACACCAGCCAGCACATACGTGGCTTCTGTTCTTTCAGTAGGTTACTGTGTCTATAGGTATATTTTACCTACAGAATATACAAATCCAAAGTTTCACAACATAATACACTTTTATATTTTACGTAAATCCTACAGGTTATGAGAGCATGCTTAAAATCAGTATTGTTTTAAATGTACATCACACATGCTGTATATCTGGTAAAATGTTGAATAAATTGAATTTGTCTTGTCGACTGCATGCTACGCATCTCATGCAAATGTTTCATAAACCATCCTCAGGAATGTTATCGGCATCTCCATGTCATTTGGAACCAGAGTAATGAGGAACTAGGAGACCCAGAGTACATATTAATGGCAGCAGACAAGGCAAATCATATTTCTTCAGAGTGCAGTTTCATTAACAGAATCTGGCACATGTGTGATGCATGTGTCTGCCCGTCACCCTCTGGCATCCGCATGGATGCTATTCATGTTCAACCTTAAATACCTTTCATCAAGGTCTCCTATTACTCTGATCTTTAAAGACAATAACACAAGCGTCTCTTTCTCTCACTCTCTCTCTCTCTCCCTCTCTCTCCTTCTCTTTCTCTGTTTTTTTATCAGTGTATATGGTTGTCCCTTGGCTAAAAAAAGAAAAACACAAGACAAGCAGCCCCAAGAACCTGCTCCCAAGCGAAAACCGTTTGCGGTGAAAGCAGACAGCTCCTCGGTGGACGAATGTTATGAGAGCGATGGGACGGAAGACATGGACGAAAAGGAGGAGGATGAGGAGGAGGACTTCTCCGAGGACAATGAGGAACAAGGAGACGAGGACGACGAGGAGGAGGAGGAGGTGGACCGGGAGGAAGAGGAGGAGATCGAGGAGGAGGAGGATGACGACGACGATGAAGATGGAGACGATGTGGAGGAGGAAGAGGAGGAGGAGGAGGAAGATGAGGAAGAAGAGGAGGAGGAGGAAAACGGTAATCTTTCAAATACTAGCAAGTCACGCTGTGACTTGGGCCTGGTTTTTGATGGGAATTCTGTGGTGTTAACAATCCCTGAAACCTTGACATTGCTACAGGAACAAATCGGCTTGATGGCTGCTGAAAGGATAATATGCTTAGGAGAATTTCCCTCTATCTTAGAGGACTTCTTTAAATTATCTTCTAGGCTTTAAATTTTGTTTTGCTCAAATTGTTATTCGGTTTGGTGGTCACAGCAATTTGCTGAGATATTTATGGTGTACGTATTCGATTAGCTAAGCAAAACTGAGCAAGACAAGTAATTTAGCATCCTTGGTCTTTAACTTGCCATTCTCTAGAAAGTTCTCTGCCAGCAACACTATTGCTGACCTGAGGCGTGCTATGGGCTGGCCTTAGTCCACACGCCTCCTGGGCAGGGGGTCCTCAGGCAGTGACTCGTAGGTGGGCTATGTCAGCTGCCACAGCTTGACTTGAAAATGTTTCTTTCATAAACCATCCTCAGGAATGTTATCGGCATCTCCCGAGTAATGAGGAACTGGGAGACCTAGAGTAGGTGTTAATGTCATGTGAGAAGGATGCAAAGAGATGCAAGGGAGAGGAAATGGTTAATGGGCTGGTCATGTGCTTCCTGTCTGGGGCACCCAACACTGGTACCTGAAAGCAAGGAGGGTGCTGTGAGGGGCTGGGGACGTGTCACGGTGCGCCTAAGATGACTCTCGCCTTCTGTCCAGCTTTCTGTTAGCATAAAACTCAAAAACATGACTTCGAAATGCCCTTTTCTGAAGGTCATTTCTTCCTAGAAATGGGTGGCTCATGGCTTGCCCCCTAGAGATACGCCAGAACAATGAGTGTGGCAGTGTGTGCTCCTACTCTTCTTCCTTGGGCTCAGACCTCTTCAGGAACCTCGGGTCCAGGAGAACAAACTTCTACACACAAAGACCATCATTTGAGCTGGTGGGGAGAGAGTCTTTAGATCACGTGGCTGTGGTCCTGTGTGTAGGCAGACAGGGTTATCTCCGACTCAGAAGTCAAAAACATCTTATAAAGAAGCCAGAATTGTATGCCATCTTCCTAGACTATTCCAGTACCTTAAAATTCTTACAAAAACAAGTTTCCACTTACATTTACACCTATAGGCACATATTCATATGTAAATAGACATACTTATATATAAATTGCATAAATTAAAATCTACCTTCCCCCAATTTTTAATAGTACCTGTTTGTGATGCACAATATTCACATTTGTTTGGGGGAGTTATTATCTATCTATCACATCTTGATTGTTTGTATTTCTTTTCCCTCCTGATGCTCCTCTTCCTCCTCTCCTGAAACCTGTTCCCCATCCCCAGAAACACAACTTAAATGTGCCTTACTATCTCCTCTTTACTTTGCCCCTTATGTTATTTATAGTTTGGGCTTCTCACAGAAGAGAAACCATGTCAGAGTCGACCTTCTGTGTCGGCCTTCCAACCTTTTCCCCAACTTGATACTATAGGACGTCACACGGAGAAAATTTAGCAAAGAATAAGGCGTTGGCCCAGAATTTAGGGACCGAGAGAGTTGCCACTGACTCCGCTTGCTTTGCCGGGGACCAAATGCACCACTGCCATGGATGAGATGCTCAGAATCAAAGGCCTTAGCTTCTACATAATGAAATACGTAGAGTTGGAGAGCAAACCAACCAGGAAAATTATTGCAGACCCCATATTAAATGCATGCAGTTTGAGGTAATGTCCTTAGTTGAGATCCATCCATGATTTGTATTTTGGCCATGGTGTATTATTAAGAAGGTGTAAAAATATTCCTTTTTAAAATGCCCATGCTGGGCCAGGGATTTGGCTCAGTGGTTCTGCCGCCTGCCTCTCAAGTGGATAGGGCCTGAGTTTGATCCCCAGTACCAAAAAAAAAAACCCACCAAATAAAATGCTCATGCTGTTTGGAAGGCAGTAGACATTAACATTTCAAATTATGAATGTTTTTGTGTGTGGCAGATTAAGGTAGGAAGTTTGAAATATGTCATTTAACCAAGGGTCTCAACCAAATTTCATTTCTGCTCTTCACTCCCTGGAGTTAAACTTTCCAATCTTGGTTTACTTAAGATGATAGTTCGAGTGATCTACTTTCCAACATGCAAAGTGACACATTTGGAAAAACTTGTCAGAAGCCTTACCAAAATGGCATTAGAATGTCACTGTCTAGGGTTGGTTGCTGTGACTTGAATCCTTGCAACATGATTGTTTTTAAAAGCTGGGTAGCATCTCAAAACCCAAGACATTTTTGCTGAACTAATGCAAGCAAGGCCATCACAAAATGGTTGCACGACAGTGTCGTCAAATGATTGCATGTTTAGTATGCGAGCCCCAAGATTGCTCATTTCCAGAGCAAATCTAGCATGGTGATCCAGGTCTTCAGCAGGTGAGCAAGGAGGTCCCAGAGAGCAAACTCCCAGAAAAGGAGCAAGCCACAGTCAGGATCTGCTATAAGATTCTGATACTGGGTTCTAATTCACAGTGGCATCTGCTCCCCAGTTAGGCAGTGCCCACAGTCACCCATCACCTGGACTGTAAATGAATCTGTGAATAACTCGAGCTCATTGCAGCCCCAGGGAGCTGCTGTGGATTAGACAAACAGCTTCCAACAGAAGACAGATGCGTCCACTCGCTGGATACTCACACACTGGCAGGAAGTGCCTGCTTTATCCCTTTCTGACAGCCTGTCCTGCGAACACCAAGCCAAGGGGCCATCAAGTCAACAGTAGTGTGTTTCTCGCATGGGGAACACTCCACTGTGACTCTGACTGTTGTGGGTTCTCTTCAGGGGGAACCAGAGATTTGTTTGATGTCCAGGCCAGCTGACTGCTTCCTGGAGACATGTGGCGCGGGTTCAGCCTTTATGGCACAGGGAGAAGTCTCCCCTGAACTGCACCACAAGCAGGTGCTCCGAGACACCGCTTACCAACATGGCATGTTGAAATTCCCGGTGGATTATTCATAGCCCACAAGGGTCAGGAATCTGCAGAAAGATTCTAGATCAAAAGAACTGGAGAGCTTTGTTCATCTAGCAGTCATTTTTCATGAACAAACTCCTAGTGATGTTTTATTAAAACAAGGCTTTGAACAGCATCAACCTGAGCCTCCTATTCTCCTGCTCTCCTCGCTAAGTGCATCATAGTTCACCTTATTGCTAGAGCTCATGCCACTGTCACTGTCAACAACTGCAAACCTGTGCCCTGGGAGGGACACCTTCCATGTGGGGGCACAGCAAGAGCACAGGGTGCCAGACAGTGGGCAGGAGAGATACCTTCTTGGGTCTGAGCAGTATGGCCAGGTGGTCCTTCCTGTTCCTTGGGGACCTCAGAGCTCTTCCTGCCCAGAGCTAGCAGCAGGCCCCTCTGGGGTGGGCTGTGCCTCATTCCTAACACACACAGGCCCAGTGACCTAGAGCTAAAGGAACAGCCACATAGACGGGGACATTTGCCGAGGGTTCCAGGCATGATGCAGGCGCACCCTCTCCATACTGCAGATGGCCACTGAGCGTGGAGACATCAGGGCCGTGACACAGGCCCAAGGTCAGAGTTTCCGCTGACTGACGCCAGCCTCGGGAGCAGGTGTAAAATCTCAGGTTATTTATACTAATAGGACACCGTTATGTATGCACCCAGGGAAGCATTTTCCACCTTGATTATAAATTGAAATGTGGAGTTTATCAAGAGATTCTGTTGTAGACAAAACAAATTTATACAAATCACTGGATTGTTTCAATAGGAGCCCACAGGATGTAGAAAGAACATTATTTATAACTTGGAAATTAAGTATTTATTTTAATTCCAAGGCTCCTCCGGCACTGCAGTTACACATAAACCAAAGTCCTCCTAATGATGTGCATTTCCTATGAGCATATTTCTGTGCGTCATTGGGCTGGATCTGCACAGTGATTATGTAGCGATAAGTCGAGCAGAAACTATCTTCCTCTCCTTGTACTAATTAGAAACTAAAGCTCATCAAGATTAAATTATTTTCTGTAAGTGGCGGCTATTCTGTTGATGGTTTTTCTTATTACAAATTTCATGCTCTCTTTTATCACTTTCTGCTTATTTGAGCAACAGCAAAGAGCATCTGAGTAACCCAATTCAGATTGCATCATGCTCATATTTAGCCCATCATCTTATATGTATTATACAGCTAACCCATCTGAGGCTGGCCTTGTGTGTGAAGAATTTATTTGCAAAACACATAGTATTGGTCTATTTCCCCATTTTTTAGATTAAAAACACTCTTATCCTAAGGGCCAATAAGTTGTACGGTGGTCATACATTTTTCCATCAGCAGATTTAAGCACATATCATGACAAATGTCCGTTGGGATTCCCATTAATTTGATAAATGTGGATTAAGTGGATATAATGCCTATTGAGTTATGGCTTTTTTTCTTACTCCAGGCCACCAAAAATATTAATTAATTAAAGAAATATGTACAGGTATGTTTATGAATCTGTATGGCATATATGCAGTCCTTTTGAGCAGGTATCTCAGCTCCCTATGGCTGAGAATGGAAACTCTAGGAGGAAGGCAGAGGGTAAAGATAGCACCTATGCACTGCCCTTACAGCACACGGCTAATTCTTCAGAAGTTCTGCTTCTGAAAGGTTCGGGTAGACCTGTGGAGTTCTTTCTTGTCTACCACTTTTGACAGGTAAACTTTGGAAGACAGCTGCTGGCAATGGGGGTAACTGATGTGCACCGCAGACACTGCCTTTTCTGGTGGCTCCGGGGTTCCCCAGAGCACTCTGTCCATATCAGTCAGTGTGCGCAGGGGCTCCCTGGCCAGTACACTCTGGTGAGGAGTGGTAGTTAGAGGAAAATGGTGACTAATCATGCTGAGGACCTTCTCGGATGTGCTGTGTGATGGCCCAAGGCTAGGCAACACAGCTAACTAGAGGCAGGGCCACATCCTGGGTTGCAGAGCCCACAGAGGGGGGCTGTTCTTGTTAGATGAGTGCACTGCAATTCTCCTTGGTCCGCTGCTAAAATAACCACAATGACTAGTGATCAGCACACACTGATTCAGATTTTGGACTCCGCTCCCTCGGCTATCGCCATGAATCAGTCCTCTGCCTGAGTCTGTCTTCCAAGGGGGCATTTCTGGGGCAGTAGAGGATGGTAAAATGTCCTAGAGTGTGTTTCCTTCACGCGGGTGATGTACAAGGCCCCAAGTCACTAGAGCATCCTGATGATTTGCGACAGACAGGGCTAAAGGTCCATGAGGGGAAACGATGTGAAGGAGATGGGCGGCCCTTGTTGTGGCCTCTGAATTCCCTGACATCCCTTCCGGCTGCTGCTCTCCATATTGATTAGCCAATTAGCCTCTTCCCTCGTTCCCTGGGAACGGTCCCTGATGAGGAAAGCAAGCTGAAATGCAGAACAACTGTGAAAGTCAGAATTAGCCCACCCGTTTTCCGCTATCGTCAGCAGAAAAGGCAATGAGTTCTGAGCCTGACATAGAACAAAGATGATGTGATTTGTATGCAAGGCTTCGAGTGAAGCAAGGCTGTGGACACCACTGGGAGGGAGAATATGTTGATTTTTCTTTCTCATTCTAAAAGTTAACCTTTCCCTTTGTCCATGGGAGGGTTCTTTCAGGGTGTTGAGAATCCTGGCGTGAAGATTGTGCCACAGCTACCACGAGCCCTTTTCTAGGGACCGTAAATAGTAAAAACTTGCATTCTTCATGCAAACTAATTTTTACATAATTACAAAATATAATTGTATCTTACATTTCAGGTGCTTCGATACAAACCAGAAAACTTGCTGAGCATGTGGCACCATGTATGTTTAAGATTCAAATTGCATGCAAAGTGCTAGGGAAATATCTTTTCTATCTAATAATGAGTAAGAAAACTCTAAGAGGATAAGCCTACTGTGATCTTATTCACCTTGTTTTCCAGGTACACGGTAAAGTATTAGCAGCTCATTCATTTGGTTATCTTGTTAACTTAGTTTTCGTAGAAAGTGCTAGTCTGTCCCAGGAGAGCATGATATCTAGGAGAAGGAGCGATCCTGGCCCCGGCTGTGTGGCTTGTCCTGAGCAGGCCCCCTGTTCACATCTGATGTAAGGTTCAAGTATTGAGACCTGCCCTTCCTTCATGACTGTGAAGGTCTCTGCACATGGCTCATTTTACACACACGTATGTTTTCTGTGTGCCCAGAGGACAGTGGGTGGTATGAGTCTATTTTTATGAAAACAAAGTACAATCACCAGGTGAAATGTGTAGTACAGCCTCCGCATTAAAAAATGCAGAGTATGGTTCTTCACAAAGAATTAGAAACCATCAACTGAGATGGAGGTATGAGGACTTGAGTTTAATAAGAATCTAAGCTTCAGATGTTAAGAAACACTAAACTTTCTGTCACCAAGGAAAATTGTCTCTGTGGGCTGTTTAGAAGCAAGTTAGAGTTGTGTACCCCCCAGTAATGAAACTGGGATAATAAGAAATGAGAAAAGGCTCCTGAGTCCCCTCTAGACCCCTGTGTGCCCCAAACCACCAACCTCAAAGAGAAGCACCTTTTTCCACCACTGGGAAGCATCCTTTTCCATTCCTTGATTTATGACCATGAACAGCAACAGACACAGTTTTGCTCTAGGAGCAAACAGTGCTCAGGTTGGTCCAGTGACTGCTATGTAAGAGACAGACAGGCACTGCGTAGTCAGCATTCCTGTCGGTAGGACACAGTATCTAACTCCCACAGTTTAAAAGCAGAGGCTTCAAGGGATTCAGTCCAAGGGTGGCTGGTTCCAAGGCAGGAACATCATGGCAGAAGGGCACAGCAGAGGGAAGGTGCTTAGTTTCTGGCAGCTGGAAAGCAAAGCTGGAGAATGGAACAGTGTCAGAGAGAAAGAGGCCAGGGACCAGGTATACACCCCAGTGTCATGACTCCCCCAATCAGGCACACCCAGAAGTGAACTCTACTAATCTTCTGGCAGCTCTCGGGCCAATGAAGTTGACAATTAAGCTTAACCATCACAGACAGATGGGTAGACAGACCTAAAGACAGACAAGGAGAGAGACAAATGAGACAGAGACAGGAGAAATTGCCTGTTTGCTCAGAGCACACTTGGGGAGCCAACATGGCACCCTACTATTCATAAATCCCCAGACTTAGACAAGCCAGAGACCTAAATACCATCAAGAAGAAAGACCCCCCAAAAACTTCATGAATAAGTGTAATTCCTTTCTTTCACATTCCATTAACTTTGACCCCTAAAGAGTGAAGACTTCAATAGAGAAAATAACTCATAGTTTCTAAATTAAGTCTTCTGCGAATTGGCTCCCTGGTAAAATCTTTTTCCTTCAGGTCACCTCGTTGCGTTTGATGAAAATTGTTAAATCATGGCTTTGCTTATAAAATGCATGACATTTAAAGCCAATAACCCCCCAGGGACACCAAGAAAGCCCTGCACTCTCTGCCCCATGACCTTGTGGACCATTGTCTCTTGCAAATCTAGCTCTAGCCCCAAAAGGGCCACCTGGCAACAGACCTCCCTGATGAGGGAGGGTGTGCGACAGACACAGACGGACACAAATGGGCAGGGGCTTCCTTGGTGACCCTGCCTCCAGCCCACCTTTCCTGCCTCCCTTTGTCCTCTGACACAGCCCATGCTGACTGAACATCGCCCTCTGTGTCTAGCTCTTTCCTCCATCCTAGGGACTCAGTCAAGAGAAGAGGGTTACACAGTGGCTCTGGGAGTCGGAGGAATGCACTGCAGGCCCTGCCTGTGGTTGCTCAGTGCACAGGCTGTGCCCCAATTCCGACCCCAGGAGCCATTCCAAGCAGGTCTGCTGCTGGATGGCCCAGATAAAGCACAGGCCTCACAAATGCATGTGTTAACTCACGTGTGTACGTTATAACGTCACAGTGAGACCCCAGCCCCAGGAGCTTCCACACTCTGGCCCTGTGCTGACTGGTCAGCATGGTCCCTAAGTGTAACCAAATTAAATTTGATCAGGTGAATCTAGAGTGATGGAAGTAACATCCACTTGCAGGTTCATTTCCTCCTTCGCACCAGCCCCCTTTAGAAGCCATGTGTAGCTGGCAGCACCCTGCATGACACCGAAGGTGCTGTCCCTTCTGCCCAGGTGTGCCACCTCCTGGCACGGTACACGCCTGTGTGCTCCCTCAGACATGTGTTGGTGTCTGACACAGAATGTCCTGGCCTTGTCCCCACCTGTCTTCGCTACCGGCCACCCGCTGTCCACCCACCGCCTCTCCATGCTGATCTCGGCCGTGTCCTCTTGCCTGTCCTCTGTCCTCCACCCTGCACCATCTTCCTGAGATCTTCTCCTCACTTCTCTAGGATGCTGCTTCTGTCCCCTTCTCCACCCGGCCTGGGGTCATCCTCTCCCGACTGTCCCCTCTCCCAACCTGTCTTCTCCTTCTGCTTTGTTTGTCTTCGCAGCACTGTCACTCTCTGCCACCATGGTGTATATTTATGTTCTGTTCCTTTTTACCTCTCCTTGACCGCAGTTTCCATGATACAGGGATGTTGTCTTTTGGGCACCCCACAAAGCTCTAAATGTGACTGCAGAGACAGCTGTTAGAAGAATGAGTGCACACTATTCGCTTTATTCTGTTAGCACCCCGGAGCCCAGCAGGGCTGGCTCACATGTGCTGTGACAGTGACAACTTTACCGTCATGCTCCCTGATCGAAGGGTGGTGAAGATTTTCAGAAATGCCAGTGGATGGCCAGGGAACTCCATGCCTGTCTCTGGGGTCAGGGAGAAGATATGTTCCTGGCATCAGTTCCCTGTGCAAAATGGTTCTTGGGAGAGAGCCACTGCGGGGTTGGGGCAGCTGAGTCCTGTGTCTCCCAGGCTGCCCAGTCTTCGGTGTCTGCTAGAGCATAAGTGTGCCTGGGCTCTTAGTTCCTGCAGAGGAACTGAAGGATTCCAGGCACAGATAGGAGCCAGGATCCCAGCCCTTGCAGAGTCAGGTAACTCCGTGGGGAGACACCACCTTTGTGCAAGAGCCGGAGCCAGGCGGGCTGTACTCTCTTACCCCTTGGCAGGGACATGGACAATGGCAGAGCCCACTTGGAGTCAAAGGGCAGACCATTTTTCAACATCAGGAGATATCAGCGGTGAGACCCACACACGGCCCTGGGCACAGGAGTCCAGAAGTACATAGTGTTGGCGAATCACAGGGCAGGCGTCTCAGTGCACAGACTGGGAATGAGACTGCAGCCCTGAGGTACCCACAGAGGAAACAACAGAGGCTGGAAAAGCACTTTGAGCAATTGCACGGGACGCACCAGGACCAGGTCCCAGCTCCTGAGTAAAGGCCCTGCAGCTTCAGGGGGCAGGCGGGGAAGGGGCTCTCTCCAGGTGCATTTGCTGCTCCAGAGGTAGGGGCGCCTATTCCTTTCAGCAGCACACAGGGACAGGGACAGGGACAAAGAGACCTAGGGGAAGGCAGGCACCCTCACCTAGGCAGGCCCTGTCCTTGATCCGAAGAGCAGGATCCTTGAGATGTCCTGACCATGGGCACAGTGTCCTCCTCCCCGAGCTGAGGGTTTGCAGACCCAGGACCAGTCACCTGCACAGTCTCTAGAAAACAGGAAAAGACACCAAAATGGACCAAACAAATCATGTGCAGATGCACAGATCCACCCAGTCGAAGGTCCTTCCTGAAAGGCAGGATTTCTACTTTACTTTGTTTAAAATCAAAAAATAAAGTCCCAGCTAATTTTAAATAATTTTATATACTCTAGGAAATCATATGATGGCTATTGATCATGCCTTTTAAACAACTGTTTAAGAATTTTGTTAGTATCTAAAAATGAAATTCAGATACCTCTTCGTACACCTTTAAGGCCCTCAGCAGCAGGGGTCTCCTCTTGTCCCCAGCTCTGGTCCCCTCTTTTCCCCCCAGATGGGGCTCCTTGTCACTCTGCAAACATTGCTCCAGTGTGTGATCAGCACTCAGAGCTCTGGAATTGCAAAGAGCCATGGCAGAAAAACACCCTGTGATTTGGAAGAGTGAGGAAAAAAATGAAGTCTGAAGTCAACCACGAGCAAATATGCTCATCAGAGAAGAAGGCTCCGGGACCCCAGGTGCTGCTACACTCTGCACCGAGGCCCCACAGGAAGTCAAGCTGGTGAGGGCCGCGCCGCTGCTGAGGGCGGGTTCTTAGTGGAGAGGTCACTTCCAGTCTCCGGACCTGCCTTGCCTCAAGTGTGACCTGAGACCTGTGGATGGGTCCTCCTTGAGTCTCTTCTTGTAGCTCGGAAGCCCTGTGATTTGAGAAAAACAGCAGCAGACCCTGCTCCAAATGGTCAGAGTGGGTGCTAGCAGGACAATGCAGAGACTCATGAAGGGATCACACTGGCCATATCCTCAAAGGCTCCCTGACCCTGGCAGGAAGGCAGACGGCAGCACAGTTGAGCAGCATGCGACAAGGAGAGCAAGGGTGGTTGGTCTGGGTGCCCCCCGGGGTGCCTGCCAGCCACCACATAACTCCGCCTCTCTACAGTCCTGTGTCCACGTGGACCTAGAAGACTTCCACATGAGGGCGGGGTACGAGGATCCTGGTGCCTGATCCAGAGAAGCACTGTGACCAGAACCCAAACTGCCCCCAGCTGCGGGGTCCCAGGGAGGCCCTGTCCTCTGAGCTCAGGACTGGGACTCTGATAGCCAAAGCCTTTACCCCAAGCAGCACAGGCTGAGCCGGCTCCTCTCCTCCCAGCCAGACAGTGGACCCATGTGGGTTTCACCGTACATCCGGGGCATTTGGGGGACTGAGCAGGGGTGGTGGCCCATGCTCCAGATCAGCCCACAGACATGGCTGGCTGAGAGTACATGACCATAGGACTGTGGTCAGAAGAGCAAGGAGGTGATTGAGATCCCCCCAGACCCTCCCAGCACCTCTCTGCACAGTTCTCACCCACTTCCTGTCTCCTTTTGGGTCCAGTTCCCTAAAAGTCCTAGAGTCATGGCCTTAGGCTTCCCTGGAATGTGGATCTGAATTCCAGGACCTTCATATTCCACCATCTTTCCCATGCTGGAATGGACTTGACTTTGTGAATCAGAGCGGGTAAGTGGAAAGGCTGGGCTGAGTCACTGTCCCTGCCCCAGCCGCAGAGGCAAGTAACAGGAGTACACCCTCAATTCATGCAGCTCCAGGACGAGTATGAGAGAGGAAAATAACAGAGGCTGAGTGCTATCAGCAACCAGAGAAGCCTTGTGATGGTTACGCAGAGTGATCTGCGCTGTGTGCCAAGGAAGAGCTGGGGTGTAGCTAGTCTGGGCCAAGCCCACTGGTTACCATGGAAACAGAGCCAGTACTGCCCTGGGAAAGGCAACCTGGACCCCACGATGGCCTCCTAGCCCTACCACTTGGCTGCAGGTGGCTGGAAAAATCTGCAGCCACACAGGGCTCATTGTGGCCTCTTTCGGGAAGGGGTTGCAGGTACTGACTGGAGGGCCTTCCGGGATGCCATGGTGAGCCTCTCAGAGGACATGTGGATCCCCCGTAGTAAGGCTGATGAGCTGCGAGCTACCTGCGCTTCCCGCAGGAGTGGAACCTATTAGACACACATGGGCACTGCTTCCCAGCCCACTGGACAGGGTGTATAATTGTCACTGCAGTCACTGCTAAATCACCTCATCTTCGTGTGATCAAAAAATATGGTGGATGTTTAAACTAAAAGATTGATTACAGTAAAAGACACACTACTGGTGAGTCCCATCAAAATATTCAAAACACTCCCCTCGCTTCAAACACACTTGACGATATGTCTTTGACTGTGATAATTTTCTTAACTTAAACATTCGTTCTATTTTTCAGTTGCCCCTTGTATAGAAGTATATTTGGATAGTGCTTTATTTCTATCATTTTTTAAGTATATGTGCTGCCCAAGCGAGCACTATCTATCATGTTTTTTAAATGCCCCCTTAATGCAGCAGAAGTCAGGGGTCTTTATCATCCAAAGGCCTCCCCCAGCCCAGACATGTCTACGGTGATCTCCTCTCTTCTGCTTTCTCTCCTGGGCTTCCTCCTAGGCTGCAAATCTGCTGGCCCACAGCTTCTGTTAGTGACTAGGAGGAGAAGCAGCAATTCAGCCAGTGCCAGATGTCGAAAGAATCCAAAATGGTGTTTCAGCTCTGCTTTCTGGAGGCAAACTGCTCAGAAGCCAACATTTCTATTTATAAACTTGAGTCCACATAGCTCTAACCAGACCAGACCCTGCTGGAGAGGGTGGAGCCAGGCACCCTACAGAGATCAGACTTCTGATACTGTCCATGTGTCCCAAGTTGTTTAGAACAGTTTGGCTCAAAGGAGAAGATTCCAGCCTTTCATGAATCGGTCATAGGAGTTAGAATTGCACACATAACAGCGATGAAAAGGAGGCCTGTACCTGTCTGATGGGAGCACAGAGAGGTCACCTGGCTGAGCCAAGGAATTGCCTCTGCTTGCTGAGCTCACCCAGAGGGGTCAGATCTTTGCTTCTTTTCGTCCCACAGTGAAGATTGGCAGTCCCATCCCCACCCAGGAAGCACCAGGTCTTGCACCTGCTGACAGGTGATGTCTTTCCACGCTGCTTCCTGCAGCTTCCCTGGATGACGGATTTTAAACATGAGACTGCAGAAAGAAAATTGAAGCACTTTGGCCTTCACTCAGCCTCTGTCTAATAACCGTGCTATTTTGCTTAGAACATGAATGTGTACTTTAATTTTCTGGGGGGAAAAAACACTTCTTTTCATCAGAAATATGTCCCCGTTCTTTGATGGACTATTGCTTGGCAGATAGGAAGTAGTAACATTGACTTCTAGAATTATTGTGGCCGGGATATTTACTTTCTGCGTTGTTTGGGCTACATTTTTAATTCCCCATGGTCACAAGAAATTCTGGTCCATTTGCCAAAGCCCATGTCTTTGTGTTACTCATTTCCTTATCAGCCTCAGCAGAAATACACCCAGAGAAGGGAAAGGACCAGAGATGAAATTCCAGAGGATCCCTATAAGTGGTCCCCAATTCTAGACGAAGCTGAGACTTAGCACTGAGAATTAAACCCAGGACCTTCCCACTGACCTCCATTTTTCAGCCCTTTCTTTTTTATTTTCAAACAGGGTCTCACTAAGATGCTAAGTTGCCCAGGTTGGGCTCAAACTCGTGATCCTCCTGCCTCAGCCTTCCAGAGTGCTGGGGTTACAGGTGTGCCCCAGCATGCCTGGATCAGAGCACATATTTAGAACTTGCTTGCTAATAGACTGACTGACAGCTCCTCTCCATTAGTCCACGTAATTAAAAGTTGGCTTTATTTAAAATGTACTTTGAAATAGTTAAGTACTGGTGACTTGAGAAATTCTATTAACCTGCAAAGATTTGGGCCATGCATGCCACTTCCAGTAGGCATTCCACAGGCACTGCCATCGGTCATAAAACCTCATCAACACCACGCCATAGGGACTTGGAGAAAAGCCAGATCCTGCAATAGGCTGTGTATTCAGAAGAATTTCCTACAGCCTCTTTCCAGATTCCTTCCACACCTGGCTGGCTTCCCTGGGCATCTGCTCAGGAGCAGACGCACCCTAACAAGATAGCTACACTCACACCAGCCACTTCAGAACACAAGAAGTCTACACAGCACGGCCTACCGAGTGGATGGAATTCTCCTAAGAGATGTCCAAGAAGGGCCGGGTGATTCTGTTAGCCCCGCTGTACAATCACCTGGTTAAGGCTCTGCAAACAAGTTGCCTGCACCACACTGTTAGCAAGTGAGCAACCTAAGGCAGGTTCTATGCTCAGCCTCCTATAGCTATGGAGGTGAGGGCAAACTGTGCGCCTGCTGCACTTCCCAGTCACAACCTGCAGGGGGCAGGCATGTGTTCCCACCCTCCGATGCTCAGAAGGTTCAGAGACTTCCTTTTTGTCTGGTCCTAAGCTTTCCCCCATCATCAGAGCACTGATGCAGGGTGAAGAAGCTTGTCAGTTTTCTTTTAATCTCCCTGGGAGAAGGTAACGCAAGCAGAGTGGCATGATTAATAGGTGCTGAATATTAAAAAAGGTAAGATGTTCTCCCAAGCTATGCGTGGCATCAGGGTGAAGGAGAGGAAGTGCACTGCAGATAATCCTGAGATTAACACATGGGTATTAACAGCCTTAGACCTCGCTCACATGGTGGAAGGTGAAGAATTCTGGGAAACATGGGACTATTGTCTTTTTCCAAGTGAGGCTTCATCGTGGCTTTGGAAGCAGTGATGAGGATTAGATGGGGGTTTTCTCTGCCTGTTCCCCATTTCAGTGACTTCCCCTTTTTTCCAAATTCTTCAGGATGCTACAGTGCGTTCCCCAGGAGAACTCAAAGAGAAAGCCATGGAGTAGACCTTCACTGGCTGTGGTTTCTTCTTGGACTCAGCTCAGGACCCCTTGCGTGTGTTTTCACATTTTTAGATCGGGACTCATAAACAATCTCATGGTTGCTTCTTCTTAGATGCAGTGGTGCAGCTCTAAAGCATCGCCATGGTTATCTGCAGAGACAGCCTAGCCTGGTTATTCCAAGGATGCTCCTTCAGTCATAGCCCATGAGTATAGCAAAGTGCATAAACTGAGAGGAGAATACAACACTTATATTTCCAGAAATCCGTTACAATGGGATTGGCTTGTTACCTAAAAGACTGAACCCCCGGCCACCGGCCAGTGTACCTCTGAGATTTAATGTTGCCGCAGTATTTCTGAGTGTGTTTGTTGGTTGTTCTTTTGTTTTGTTTTGCTTTCCCCTCACTGCTCTTTGGGGGTTATGTTTACCCTTACGATAAGGACAAGGAACTAGAGGAATTGTCCAGAGAGAGACAGTTGGATGAGCCATGTGCTCAGGCTAACACATGGTGAATTTGACTGGCTGATGCTTGGGAGGCATGCCATACCTCAACTATTTATTGAAGATGTTGTTTTCTGTTGTTGCTATATTCTGGATCCTTTTTCACGAAAATAATTCTGCATAAAATCCATGAAGAAAGCACCAGAGATTCTATATCTCAGCTTTAGTCAACTATTATTTTCTCCTAGTCAATACTCTTCGTGTCTTTAAATCATTATTAAACTTTAGAAATTTTAGGGCCAGGGGTTTAGCTCAGTGGTTCCGCCGCCTACCTCACAAGCCAAGGACCCAAGATCGATCCCCAGTACCAAAAAAAAAAAAAACTACATCAAAAATTTTTTAAAAAAGAAATTCTTCTCACTCTGGTATTCTAATCATGGAAATGAAGAACAGATGTGAAAAGAATGCACAGTTGCCCAGATCCAACCTAAGAGGCACACCTATTTATAGTTCAAGAACCCATTTATAATTGTCAGTACAGTGTTCTGCAGTGTACCTGGCAGTGATTACCTAGGTGATGAATGGACATATAAATCCTAAATATTTTTTCAGTGTGAGGCACAAGGTGTTTCTAATGAAACAGAAGGGTTTTAGGTCATTTTTAACATGACATTTTTAAAATCGTGTCTCTAAATGTTTTTTTTTTTTGAGATTAAGTGCACTGATTCGTTCCGTGTTTCTCTCCATTCACTTAAATTTTCCCAAGCCCACAAGACAGAATTGAACACCACCATATTCGAAATCAAATGCTGTGCTGTCCATGTGATGACTGCCCTAATGCCTTCCAGTCCTGTCATATAGACATCCGGTCACTTCTGCCCCCTCAACCCTGCAGAGATAGAGGTATGGGAGTCGTGACTCATCAGAATCACCTTCCATACCTGTACTGCAGAATTCCTGTAGATTCAATACTCTGTCTCAAAGGTGCCATGTTCCAAATGACTCAGTTCCAACCTGTGGGAAGCTCACTACACAGGTGGCAGCGTCCCTGTGCGATTCTCAGAAACCTGAGGCTTTCTTCTGTGTTGCCTCGGTACAAGTGCAAAAATAAACCATTTAAATGCAATTGCTGTGAACAGCTGTTTATGGGTTGGCAAAGGGAAAGTTCATGAACTCTTAGAAAGCTTAGGGACAGGGTGGATATAATTAATACTCAATGATTGGGCTGAAAATAAGTAAAGCCAAGGAAGACAAGAGATCACTCTTAGAATTTTAGAAATTAAAATGTATTTTAACATTACGTTTACCATATTTTAAGATTAACGAAGGGAGTCATGGTGAATATTTTAAGAGACCTCCTATTTCCAAGGGCGACTCATTTCCTTTACATCAACAATTTCGACCCAGGTGCCCGTGGACCTAAGGGTCTATTCTGGGCCCCACAGGTCGTGGCTTGCTGTTAGCTTACTGTCCATGCTATTGCAACTAAACTTCCAATTCTAGCCACTTTTTTCTTTTCTTTTCCTTTTTTGTCTTCTCTATTTTCTTTGCAGAAGCTCATCAGATGAATTGCCACAGTACTCGGCTCATGCAAGACGCAGAAAAGGACGATAACAATAATGACGAGTACGATAACTATGATGAACTCGTGGCCAAGTCACTTCTGAATCTTGGCAAAATCGCTGAGGATGCAGCATACCGGGCCAGGACCGAGTCAGAAATGAACAGCAACACATCCCACAGCCTGGAGGACGATAGCGACAAGAACGAGAACCTGGGCCGGAAGGGCGAGTTGAGCCTAGACTTAGACAGCGACGTTGTCCGAGAAACAGTGGACTCCCTCAAACTGCTGGCCCAAGGGCACGGTGTCGTGCTCTCGGACAACATCAACGATAGGGGCTACGGGGACAGCATGTCGCAGCAGGACAGCAGGAACATGAACTACGTCGTGCTGGGTAAGCCCCTGAACAATGGGCTGGTGGACAAGATGGTGGAGGAGAGCGACGAGGAGGTGTGCCTGAGCAGCCTGGAGTGTCTGCGGAACCAGTGCTTTGACCTGGCCCGGAAGCTCAGTGAGACCAACCCCCAGGAACGCAGCCAGCCAGCCACCATGGGCGTCCGCCAGCACGGCCGGCCGGAGGACGACTTCCCGGGCAGGACGCCCGACAGGAACTACTCAGAAATGATGAACCTCATACGGCTCGAGGAGCAGCTGAGCCCCAGGTCTAGAACGTTCTCCAGCTGTGCGAAGGAGGACGGGTGTCACGAGAGGGACGATGACACCGCCTCCGTGAACTCGGACAGGTCCGAGGAAGTGTTTGACATGACCAAAGGCAACCTGACCTTGCTGGAGAAAGCGATTGCCTTGGAAACGGAAAGAGCGAAGGCCATGCGAGAGAAGATGGCCATGGATGCCGGGAGGAGGGACAGTGTAAGGTCGTATGAGGATCAGCCTCCAAGACAGCTTCCCGGGGAGGACAGGAAGCCCAAGTCGAGTGACAGCCATGTCAAAAAGCCATACTATGGTAAAGGTAATATTTCTACCTAACGTAAGTTGCCTCATGAAAGCATGAGCCTCGTAAGAGGTGTTGCTGGTAGTCGGCAATTAAAATATGAGTCATACTAAGCTTTATCTCTAATGCACATCTTTAGAGTTGGTTCCAGAATTCAATTTTGTGATGCTATTTCCGAAGCGCTAATAAAATATGTGCCTGAGAAATACATAAAGCAGCTCAATGTCCTATTATTAGAGCAGATGACTACTATGACATTCCGGGGAAAAACTCGTTTTCCTTGGGAAGGTAGTGTCAGTGCACCAGCCCATCCTGCCATAGAAAATATTTGAGTGAGCATGCACTGTTGCAAGTAATCTGTACTCTGTGCCAAGCAGCAAGGGTTCGTGTAATAATTAGACCATCCAAGTTGAAAGCACTTACTCCACAAATCGGATTGGGTAGGTGGCATCGTAATTTATAAAATTATCATCCAATGACAGTTATTGATGAAGGAGCCCCCTAGAAAACACCCCCAACAGGAATTGAACAGCAGCAGGTGACCGATGGTGTGAGATGAGGCCAGCGACTGCACATTAATTATCTAAGATAGTCAGGTAATGGAAACCATTTGCTATGCAAAGCGTGATGTGGCCTGGGCTGCGATCAATAGCGATTTCTGTAGTGTATTCAGCCCCCCTCACGTTCAGCAGTGATGGTCCTTTCCACGACAGGATTCACTCTGAAGCCAAGATGACAGTGTTAGCCAGATTTTCTTTTATGAAAGTTGTGGGCATGTATTTGCCTGTATCTGTATTCTTAACTATATGTACATGTTATATGCATTTATAGGAAATATATCATAGATACATCCCCAACCTGTGTTTGTAAAAACAACCATGTCCAGCGGGAGGAAGGTTAGGATTCAACTTCATGGAGCATCCCAGCTCTGCCAATACCTCATTTACAAGTTTCTTTTACAACTAAGCAAGAAGCAGTTTTGAAACGAAATTGGCAGATCCTTAGAGTCTTCCGTTTAGTACCAGAAACGACCCTGCTCGCTGCTTTTCATTTTCTTCTGTGCATTATCAGAAGTTGAGTTACGTTACTGTGGATCTGAGAAAGAGGTGCAGGAACTTAGTTTGAAAATCGGTTGCTGTACAAACCTCAAATGATGAGAACAACAGCACTGTTTCTGTTGCGGCATGGGTATGTGCTCTCCTCTCAATGTATGCACGTAACTTCGGTGGCAAGTCAGGCATCACTGTTCCCAAACCCAAACCGAGGATGAAGCCTGGCCAGGGCTCCACGGAAAAATGGTTGGCAGGTGCCCCAGGGACCACTGAGGAGAATGCTAGACCGCTGAAGGCGTGGAATGTAGTGAAGGGGCATTGTTTTTAAAAGGAAATAGAGTCTTTAGCTTAGTGGAGGTTTGGGTCTGCTCTGGACATTTTCAAGTCTGCGATGCTTAGCACATACATTACGAAGCTGCCATCGTTACCAGGATGCACTCAGCTTTTCAACAAGGAAGGCTTAGTCAAATTTCTGAGACTCAGGCAGGAAGCAAACATTTTGAGGAAGAAACAGTGACCCTTTCTCGTGCGCTTCCCCCGCTGCGCACACACATCTAGGCTTACGCTTCCGGATGATGTTTTAGTGGCTCTCCAGGCAGAGGCTCAGCACCCAGTGCTGGTGCGTTACTCTCTGTGCTCATGGAAGTTATTTGGCCTGCTCATCCTGCGTCACAGTGGCTTCTTTAGGGCCTGTGGTCTCTCTAACCTCAGCTGCGTATTGCAAATCTGGACTCGTTCTGCTTGGCTTTATTTATTTATTTAGTTAGTTAGTTGCAGGAATAGAATAGTCCACTTGTTTCCCCTGAGCAGATGGGGGCAGGGAAGGGAATGAACAGGACAAACTGAGCTGTGCTTTATTTCTGAACAGGAAACACGTTGTGGGGGGCTGGATTTTCCCCCCAGTGGAAGACATTGATTTCTGCTTCTCCCAGTTTTTCCAGATTTGTACCTCTGGCCAAAGATATATCCATTTTCTATCAGCTCTTTCAGTATTATTCTAAGCTCCTCTTGAATATGCCTCTCGTTATATTCAGAACCAAATAAGTAAAAAAGCCAAGCAAGACCAAGAACGCAGATCAAAGAGACTAAGACTCCCTTTTAAAAGGAGAAACTCATGGGTTCCTACCTCACCAATATAATCAAGGGGCAGTTCCTGCCACCACTCAGCATGTCACCAGTTCCTGCTTTCAGAAAAGGTGATGAAATAGGGCTGGCAGTGTGACCCCAAGGTGCAGTGTTCACCAAGGGACACACTCAGTCCCGAGTTCGACCCTTAGTACTGACAAAAAAAAAAAAAAAAAAGAGCAAACACATCTGTGGAAGAATAACATTTCCAAAATTGGGAGCTAATACAAAAGAGGTCATCATGAAACTTTTCTGTCTTCCACACGGTTGACTGCTCTCCTGAACTGAGAGGGAGGCAAACGAAATCATGCCTACCATTGTGTTTTTCCATGAGTTGGTGCAGGGTTTTCGGTTAAGCCGGCAGTGCCCTTGCTTCCTTCGTGGTTTCCTGCTTGCTTACATGCTTGCTTTTGAGGGGAGATGGAAGTGCAAGAAGTAAGAAACCCAAAGGAGGTGACAGTGAAGGCAAACCACTCGGCTCATCTCAATCAGGATTTCATGCATCGAGAGGAGACTATACCTGTGTGGGCTTCCAAAACCTGAAATGGTTTTGAGTCACCTTGTTTTTCTAAAAATCTGTACTTGAAGTTTGAGACGCTTGCAAGATCTATGAAATAATATAATTTGGGAGAAATTGTAAATATCCTGATGAAATAACCACTTTGTGGTTAACGAGAGTCATGACTTCACCTTTTTACCTGTCGCAAGTCCTGTGCGTGTATTTTAACATCTCTTATCTCTAGTTTGTGATTTTTTTTTAAGTAGTTGATACTTTCCTTTGAAACTGTTACCCTGAACTTGCTATTTTAGACTTGCATTGCTTGAATTATACCAGTATGATTATGAAATTACTCCACAGGCAACAAAATGCTAGGCTTTCTGTTCGCATGAGTTAAGAGAAACCCCCAAAAGGTGGTGAGACACTGAAGTCACACCACATAGCTTTGGATCTGTGACAGTGACGTTGGCCCCAGGACTCATCCACCCTCAGTGGCCGGACAATGGATGACAGTGGTGGGAAGGACATTTCCCTGAGACCGTGGCCTGGCTCGGAAGGCGCAGGCGTGTGACCCTTGACAGGGACATGTCTTTTATAGAAACATAACCGCATTTAGAAATCCCTTTGAGTCCTTTGTCTACCTTCAAGTTCACATAAACGACTTGAGAAGAAAGTCTGTAAGAGTTCAAAGATTTTAATACCAAGCTTCGTTTCTTGGTGTAAGTGATTCTTAGCAAGAGCCAAACATGCATTCTCTAACCATCATGATTGGCTTGATGATTGAGCTTAAACCTACGAAAGAATTAAAGAGAATTTAACTCTTGCATTTGCTGGACTAAATTGGGACAGCCACTGTCTACTGCTAATCTGAGCAAGGTTTTCAAAATCTGGCTGAGAAACCCAGATTGCAGTTAGATTGACTATTTGGCCTGTGATTGGCCTCAGAAATGCCTTCTGGAGTTATTCTGCTGCACAGTTATGGACTGTGGTCAACCCTGGGTGTAGGATTAATTTTACTAGCCATGTCATTACATTTCTGGCATCTAGCATTGAAATCCAAATAAATGTCTGCTTCAATCAGCCTTCCGCTGGCACTGCACAGAAGCCGACAGGGCTCTAGGAAAGCACTGCCTCTTCACTGTATGTATGCATGTGCAGCGTCACACCAGCTCTCCTCCAGTTCCGAGTACAGACGAAGAAATCAAAACAAATGGTTGCTCCAGCGGCTTCTGAAGCATTTTCGATTGCCCATCACCCCTGCCAGGTGGGATTCCACCCTCTCGGTCATTTGCTTACAGTGCCTTCTGAGAGTTCAGCTTCTTTCCTGAGAAGTGCTGAATTGCTATGCTGAGACAATGCTGTTTAACTCCAAAGAAGCAAAGTTCGGTGCCAGTCAAATTTTGCGGCTTGTAGCGTTTGCAACCAGAGCTCTCAATGAAAAGAAATTGAGCTGAGGAGTCTCGGAGAGGACTCACTCTCTGGTTGAATTTCACAGAGCAAGTGCCGCGGGATAACAGCATGGAGTTTTGATCTCTGAGAAGGCCACTGCCCCATCATCGTTGACGTTGATTTCTTTGAGCAACACGGCTTTATCATGTAACACACGGGAAACCAGTTAACCAAGAGTTAAGGTTAGGGAGAGATGTCTTAGACTTGTTTTTTGGTTTTGTTTGTTTGTTTGTTTGTTTACTTTAGGATAAAAACAAATACTTTCTGATTCATATGACATTGTATAAGGTTGAAAAAGTCACCCCCTCAAACCCAAGAAAGTACCTACACCAAATGCCCGTGTCTCAGCTTGTCCCCTGACACCTGCTTTATTTCTTTCTATAGCAAAGGTCTCTTCTGATTGTTGAAATGATCACATCTGTCTTCGGTTGGTAAACATTCATTCTCTTGGCAACTGTTGTCGCTTTTAGATCCCTCAAGAACAGAAAAGAAAGAGAGCAAGTGTCCAACCCCCGGGTGTGATGGAACCGGCCATGTGACCGGGCTGTACCCGCATCACCGCAGTCTGTCCGGATGCCCGCACAAAGATAGGGTCCCTCCAGAAAGTAAGTCCGCCACGCCTCAGCGCCACCTGGGGTGCCAGCACTGTGGGTGTGTCTGTGTCATCCCTCCTACCTGACCTCATTTCCATCGTATGGCCCTCCCACCCATGACAGTCAGCTCCCTAGGAAGAGGGCTCTCTGGCCACCTCCCCACCCCATGATTACTGGGGACCCCCAAAGCCCATCTCCCTGGAGCAAGACTCCCAGACCCACCTGGGACCTATCCAGCCTCAGTCCTGCTTGCTCTGTGACCTCAGGCAGGTCCCTTCTATCTCCCTCATGAGTTACGGATTCGAACTACACAGGCTCTCATGTCCCTCCCATATCACTGACCCTCTTTGTCTCCCTGTGGGGAGGGACCTTAAAACACACCGTGCCCAAATCCCTGGATTTCTGTGTAGCATCCAGTGAGTGTCAAGCTCAGGGGTCTGGCTCCATTTTCCTAGGAAAGCCCGTTTCATGTCATGGCCATTCCCCATTTCTACACCAGAGGATCTCAAATAAGCAGGTTGAAATCGGAAGGTTTTGGTCTTACACATTCTTTTTCATAGTTAGGTTCTGATCAAATGGAATGAATCTATAAAAAAAAAAGAAATTCTTTTAGAACAGAAATGATATCCACCTTTTTTGTTGTATCTTTCTTTTGACGGTAAAGTATGCCAACAATATGTCATCAGTTAGAATTGGCGGCTCAGGAAAACAGCACATTTTCAGAAATGAACATGTTTAACATGCTGGTTTTGAGCCGAAGGCACCTGGAGGCATTTCCTCTTATCTAAGATAGTTTCCAGTGGGGGAAACTCATAGTTGGTTTGTGACACACCCACATGACCAGTTGGTGATTTTAAAAATCTTAAGGGCCATCCCATTAAAATCGGTGACACTGAAATTCTTGAGAAACAAATTTGGTTAGAGTGAAGAACATTCTTGGTAGAATTCGAGGCTTAGGAAGCAGGCTTGCTGAGCACCCTTGGGTGAAATACTTTCAGAAACTAATGGGCTCCGGATTTCTCAAAAAGCTACTGAGCATAAGAAGCTCAGACTTCCCATCACTGTCCTGAGAACAAACCGGAAGCCTTGTGCAAATGAGCACACTCCTGTGTGGCCACAATCCCGTGTGTTACATGAGCAAGGAGAAAGCATGGGTTACCGCAGCGGCTTCCACGCGCTAAGCAGACACTGGGACCGGAGCTTGGCTGGCTCCCACAGGCACTAACCCACCCAGGTGCCCGCTACCCCACAGTGTAACACGGGCCCGCTTCTCGGGAGAAGGAAAAGTGGAGCAGCAACTCCGTCGTCCTTCTCTTTCAGGAACTAGCACTGTGGCTGGCAAACTGGGGGTGTTGGTGTTTTTAAAATGAATCTGAGCAGGGACTGACGCCTAAGCAATTGCTGAGCTGAGCTGTAACTCCAGATCTGACTCCCAGGCCCACAGATCGTGCTGAAACCTGGGCCTGGCGCTATACTTGGTCCTGACGAGCTATGCAACGGCAGGCATCTGCACGTGCTCTGAATTTTGCGTCCCTCATCTACAAAGTGAGGTGCTAGGGCCAACCTCTAATGTTTTAAGAAGAAATATTTTGCTGGGCATGGTGGTGCATGCCTGTTAATCCCAGCACTCTGGGAGGCTGAGGCCAGAGGATTGTAAACTGGAGCCCAGCCTAGGCAACTTAATGACTTAGTGAGACCCTGCCTCAGAATTAAAAAGGGCTAGAGATGTAGCTCCCGTGCAAAGATGGGAGAGAGAGGGTTTTACCTATGCATTTTTTCTTTAGAGTATAGATTGTCCAATCTTAAAGGAAGGTCAGTTCCTTACTATGGGTGAGAAATTCTCCTGACTCTGTATTATCATGGGAAAAGTCCAAATGTAGAGGAAACCTGGGCTGTATTCTGATGAGTGACAGATTGCACAGTCCTGTCCCCACCCCAGGGAGACTACACATAGCGTCACCTTAGCAGGTGAGCAGGATGTGGGAGCCCAGGACCACTCTCCCTGACTTACAAACACACCGATGCTTCTATGATAAAAAAAAAAAAAAAAAA
>NW_022900937.1:32901014-32914385 GCF_012274545.1 Fukomys damarensis | reverse complement strand
AAAAAAAAAAAAAAAAAAAAAAAAAAAAAAAAAAGGAAGAAAAAATTCCCTGGCAGGCATTTTGGTTCTGTTTTCCTGGACTGACTTCCCCTGCCATCCTTCCTGTCCTGCTGAGTCCTGTGCAGGGATCCCCTGCACAGTCAGGACTGGGAATCACTTTTGGGTCTCGTCCTCAGGGAATCCCCTGCCCAGCTGGCTGCTGTTCAGCACTGAGGTCACAAGGCAGCACCCTGGAAGTTTCCGGGCCACAGTCCAGCCTCCCTGTGTGATAGAAATGGTATCCACAGCAATTTCTAGAGGTTTCTGTCTGGGTCCACAGAAGACCGGGACACAGAGAAGACAGCAGCTGTGGAAGGAGGTTGGGACCAGGTTCAGGAATAGTTTTTTAAAGAACATCCCAGGAAGCAGCAAAGTGGAGAGTCGAGAAATGTGAGGGACAGAGCCAGGAAGCAGAGCATCAGGGCCACCATCAGAGTTTGTGACAAGTCTCCTCCCCGCCTGGCTC
This sequence comes from Fukomys damarensis, assembly GCF_012274545.1. NCBI lineage: Eukaryota > Metazoa > Chordata > Mammalia > Rodentia > Bathyergidae > Fukomys > Fukomys damarensis. The sequence goes on along the minus strand of NW_022900937.1, from coordinate 32,913,880 downwards.
AGCCCCATGCAGGAAAGTGATGCTGTGTCCACAGAGACCTGCAGAGGTCCCTGTGTCTGCCCATCAGAGCCCACTGTGGACCGCACAAGGGAAGATGCCAGAGAGTTGGGCGGCCTCGGTGCCCCCTTGCAGGATCCTGAGAAACAGGCTGGAGACTGATCCGATAGTCGTGGCATGGAGGATTAGAAGCAAGCAGCTCCAGGCCCAGTGTGGACGCCTAGGGTCTGTGCCTGCCCTGTGAGAGCCACATCAGAGCCAAGCCAGAAGCAATTTGCTATCTCAGGAAAGACCACGTCCAAAAAGCCTAGCGTGGGGGGAAAGGAAAGATGTGCACTGATGTGAAAGAGACGCTGTGTCAAAGGAAGTGTTTGTGTGCTGTTGTAGACGGTGACAGGAAAAGAGGAAAGAGTAAACATGAGTGAAGTAGGGTCAACAGAAGTCCTGCAGAGGGAAAGGCTAAGACTGGGAAAGGGGAGAGACAGTTAAAACTGCAGACTGAAGAGCTGGCCTGAAAGAGAGGGATGCCTTGTCCCCTGACACAGGCCCCAGTGCCTCAATTTACCTTGTGACCCCACTCCAGGTCCCCACCACAAAATGAGCTGCAAGGTGACTTCATTGTTTTGTTCACTATGTATTGAGAACCGACCATCTCCAAGGGCAGGAGTATGAGCCATCTATGGGTAAGACCAAGCCTGGCATGGTGACGCACGCCTGTAATCCCAACATTCTGGGAGGCTGATGCAGGAGGATACCATGTTCCGGCCCAGCCTTGGCAACTCAGAAACATAGCAAGATCCTGTCTCAACATCACATTTTTTTTAAATGTCAAAGGACAAAACCTAAACAGACTCTTTCTCTAAGGAATTGACCAGTGGTGAGGCTGCTGTGCGTGAACCTGGGTAATGGGAGCATGGTGTGGATGCATTTCAGTGCCTGCAGATTTCAGGGGAAGAGATTGCTGTAGAGAGGGAGGGCACGATGGGAAATTCAGAGGTGTCACAGTGTGGCATGGTGGCATGGACCACTTCCCTGACCATCCGGCCCCACGTAAACCTTGCTAGCAGGGAGAGCTGCCACCCACCTGCCGTCTCGTGGGTTTGCAGCCAGCTCCGAGGAGCACAGCATCCTGCTGTCGGGGCCAACACAGGCTCCATGTTCTCCCAGAGCTTGTACCCCAGGCCTCCCTGATCCAGCATCATAAGCGGACACAAATAAGCCAGAGCACCGTGACCCTGCTGGTCAGTGTACCCCGAGCCCCCTGAGGACAGCAGGCGGTGATCTCCTGCCCCACAGACAGTCCCTTCTGTCCCTTTCACCCTTGCTGATTTTTCCGGGAGAAAATGCCCGTACTGCTCCAGCTCCTTCCCTAAAGAAGAGTAAAGTGTTTCCTAAATGCAAAATCATTTGAACGCATTTCATTTACAAATAAGGTGTGGGCTTTCATGCTCACCACACTCTCCTACTGCTGTGTGTTCGCTGTGTTTTCGGGATGCCACGAGCCAGTGTCCACGCCGGCTGACCCAGGCGGCCTCATTCACCTAGGCCCAGTGATGGAACTCGGCGACACCCACTCTCCCTGCCCCAGCACGCCCCACTCCGCCTGCTGACCAGAGCACCATGGAAGCAGCCTCCTCTCTCTCCCCACGCGTGTCTTCCCGACCATGCCCATCCCAGACGTTCGTAGGACTGTGTGTCATGAACGAACCTGGCCTCTGTTGCAGTGATTGCTGAGTCTTGTGTTCTGAGCGGTTCCCCATTTTAACGCTGGGCTGTTTTCTTTGCCTCTCCTTGTCAAGTTCTTGCCATGCATGAAAATGTCCTCAAGTGTCCCACTCCGGGCTGCACAGGGCGAGGGCACGTGAATAGCAACAGGAACTCTCACAGAAGGTAAGCCACACGCCCCCCGCGCCACCCACCCCACGGGACCCCCTTGTTGCCCACGGAGACAGATAGACTCTGCCTATCGCATCTAAGGGACCTAGAGTGTGGCCGCAGTGTGCGGGGGGTGGGGGATCAAGGTTTAGATGCCCCTTTTTTTGCAGATTAGGCTTTCTTAGTCGTATCCCTGGCTCAGTCCTAGCAGGGTCACCCCTCCTCTTGAGGTGTAGATCTCAGAAGGAAACCGTGACCACTTAAAGGACTGGCCTGTCCTCCTCCACGGTGCAGGGGGCCATGCCGCTCCATATGCAGATGCGTGGCCAGAACCCTACAATTCTGTCTTCTGTCCTTGACCATCTGCAGAACCCCCAGGCCACCAGGACAGACATCACTAGAATGCTAGCAGATGTCCTGAGGTGTTGGTCAGGACTGAGTTGGGATCACTCTTACTGAGCAATTGCTGTCGGCACACGTATTCAGAATCGCTCTTTGGTTTATGACAAATCCCATCTCTCTCTTCCTGTCCACTTCAGACTTGGGGGAGAGACACTAAGTTCCGCCTAATATTCATTTCCTATCAGATACCTTGTCTTTTTCAGTAGCAGAAAAGTGATTCGGTTAAAATTGGGCTTGTAGCCTATGGCTTCATCTTCAAGCAAAATTTTATCTCCATGGAGAAACCTGTACAGTTTGAGTTTCACTTGTCTGGTCAGCTAGGTTCCTCGTGTTAAACTGATAATGAAACAAATCGCATCTCTGGGCCCCTCAGAGGGTTCTCTGGTGCTCAGTCTGCAGAGGCAGGAAATGACAGAGGTGCGAGCTGGCGCCACAGTACGTAACAATGTCCACTCTTCCCGTGAACTTCAGCTCTGCTGTGCATCTGTGAGCCGTGACGTGTGCACTCACGGGCTTCTGCTCCTGTCTGCAGACGCAGGCACAGCAAGTCCACGACTGCGTGAGAACACAGCTCAAACACGGAAGCCCTTCCCTGTCTCCTCTTCCATATCGCCCAACCTCAGCCCTTTTGTTTCAAAAACCACTTGCATCCTGGGAGATGAGTCCACTTCCTCCCCCACTCCCATTTCCCTTCTTGTGGACAGCACAAGAGCGTTGGAATCAGACAGACCCTCCGGAGCCTTGCAGGACGATGATGGTGTCTGCAAAATCAGCTTCCAGCGCCATCTTCTGGTGCCAAGTTGTTTGTTACCATTCTTAGACTCAGAATCCTTCAAATCCCATCCTGCCAAGCTGTTCACACTTCCTCTCCAGAAATGGCAAACATCTCAGAATGGAGACTCTCTCTCTCTCTCAGCTTGGCCTTCCTGAAAAGGATAGAGCGTACTTTATCCATGGTGTTGCCCTCAGCATTTTCTGCTGAAACTAAGAAAAAAAGCAAAGCAGAGACAGGACGGTTTTCATTCCCCTCACCTGCCAGGATGCCCTGTGCAGGTTTGCAAAGCCCTTCTGTGCTGGCGGGGGGAAAGATGTAGTGGTTGTGTGCCTGTGTCGGGACTCATCCAGAACAGACCATTAAAGCCCCTTTCTGTGATTGCAGCCTCTCTGGATGCCCTATTGCTGCAGCAGAGAAATTGGCAAAAGCCCAAGAAAAACACCAGAGCTGTGATGTGTCTAAGTCCAACCAGGCCTCGGACCGAGTCCTCAGGTACCAAACAGAGCATGTTCTTCATGGGGGTCCAGTTGTAATCGCCCCAAACACGCTGGGTACTTGGGACTTCCTGGGAGGTGGCTGTGCCCAGTGAAGGACAGGAAGGACAGGGATAGCTGTGTACGAGCTCCAGGCCAGCTCTCCATTCTGTCCTCCAGTGCCCGGTATGACGTCGACACGCAAGAACTGGGCACGATGGTGCCTGGCTTTCTCTCTGGCTTGATAGTTCATAATTCTGTGAGTGGCTGTGAAAATTAATCAGATGCCCAAAGTCATTTTGCATGAGTCTGGAGGGAGTGACGCCCCCCAGAGGATGGTGCTGCTGTTTTCAGAAGGGTCACAGTGACGGGGGCCCAGCTTGTGTGCACATGGGAGCTTCACGTAGGATCAACTCAGGGCCGCCGCCTCCCACACCCCAGGACGCGGGCGGATGTAGATGTCACCACTGCTGCTTGACATGCAGGACAACCTTGAGTGCGGAGGGGCTCAGTGACGTACATGGGGTCACCGAGTCACAGCACATTTGGGATCATTCTTACTGAGCTATGGCTGTCGGCACACATATTCAGGAGTGGCCTAAGGGCCAGTGGCTGAGCCAGTATTTGTATATTTTTTTAGTCTCTGTTTTTGCGATACTGGAGTCTTCCTACTGAGCTACATCCCGAACCCCTTTTCTTTTCTTTTTCATTTTTTTGTTTTTAGACAGGGTCTCACTAAATTGTGCAGTGATCTTCCTGCCTCAGCCTCCCAGAGTGCTGAGAATACAGGTGTGCACCGCCACTCCCCGCTGAACCCAAAGCTTCTTCCGGTTTGGGAACAGATGACTGTTAGGGCGTGTGGCAGAGGAGGAAATCTGTGTTTCCATAACCTTCTCCTGCAAACCACTGTCACCAGGAGCACTGTGACAATCACTGCACACTCCGCCTTTTTATTTGGTGTCCCGGCCCCCTGTACACTAGCCACAGCTACCAACATAACCACCCGTGTATTCAGCGCTAGATTCGCACCTCTTACTGTTAACGAGTGGGCATTTTCCACAGATAAACAGCATTTGGCTTTGACTAAATCGCTTCTCTGGGATAAGTCATATGGAGAAAGTCACCAGGGAAGTGATGTATATGAAGATAGATATATCAACATATATTAACATCTTTTTGATTCCTGATTTCTTATAGGATCTCAACATACTGATTAAAGTTCTTTCTTATTTTCCACAGATAAACAGCATTTGGCTTTGACTAAATCGCTTCTCTGGGATAAGTCATATGGAGAAAGTCACCAGGGAAGTGATGTATATGAAGATAGATATATCAACATATATTAACATCTTTTTGATTCCTGATTTCTTATAGGATCTCAACATACTGATTAAACTTCTTTCTCCTCCAATAGAAAAGGCAAAATGCCTTTTAGAAAATTGCAAGTATCTAGTTAACAAAAAAAAAATAGAAACATCTATGATCCCACCATTCCAAGATAACCCCCCTGTAACTTTTGATTTTTTTCTACCGATGGGTGACAACAATTTATAGACCCTGGAGTGTACCTGTCCCCTAGTCTTACCTTGCCTGTGACTTACTCATTTTACAGAACTGCAGGCTGAAGTTCGAGCACCTCCTGTGTCTCCTCCCAACCCACAGTTAGGTATGGGCAACATGAAGAAAGCCCCTTCTTCCAACTGAAAGGCCCTCCGTGTCATGTAATTCAAGAAGCAATGGTCATTTGCCAAAGGAAATTGAAAATTGGTGGGGGAAATTAGTAGCTGGAAAAACTTAATCCTTTTCTTTTGCCTACTTTGGCCAAAGCCAAAGATCCCTGGGAATGGCCCATCTTGGGGTCACCAGGACCATGCCGTGAGGAAGGCGTGGGTCAGTACTAAGCTTAGACCTCACTGAGAAGCTGGTGGCAGCTTGGGACCAAGGAGATGGCCCTGTAATTGCAAATATCTATCACCTTGTTCGAACCCAAGCCTCCACTCTGATACCCAGGCCAGAGCAGCTGCCTCTCTTGTTTCTGCAGCTTTATCCCTTGGGCAGATGCAGCAGAATGCTACACTAGTGCCAATAATAATTGTGCATCCGTGACCAGTTTTCTTTATAAGGCCCTGGCTAGTTGGGGCAGGGCCCTCGACGGAAAGAGAAAGACCTGGTCCCACTGCCCCGAGGACCAGGGCTACAGTGATGACTGGCCACTGCCGCCTTGGGCTTGCCCTGGAGGTCCTGGACCACAGGGCAGAGGTGTTAGCCTTGCCTTTAAGGCTCTAGCAAGCTCCCTACACACCAAGGACTCACCTGGAGGACAGTAGTCTGTCCAGGTACCTGTGTCCCACCCTCGTCTCATCCAGTGGCATAAAGAGACAGGAAGGAAGGAAAGAGAAAGAAAATTAAACATTTAACTGGTTAAGGTTGTTTTTTTGTTTTTTTGTTTTTAAGCCTTAAGTAAATTGTCCAGCAGGAACCTAAGAACCAAGAAGAGCTTAGGGTCCTGTGGCTCTCTAGAACCCCCTCTGAGCAGCCTGGGTGCAGCCTCTCTTCCTCTTCCTGCTGTCTGGGTCCCCTCCTGCTCCCTCCCTCTCTTGGCTTGCACCCTGACTTTGGCTTGCAAGTGACTAGGCCAGGCCTCCAGCCCCTGAGCTGGTCCAAGGTCCCACACACAAAGGCTCTCTGAGCCTCCTGATGTCTCCCCTCCAGACTCTGCAGGTGCTTTCCTGCAGCAGTCCTCACCCCACCCTGGGTCTCTTGGGATCTGCCTGCTCTGCAGTGCCCCTTCAAGCCTTCCCTCCCCATCCCTACTGTCCGGCCCCATAGCATGGTAACCTCCAGAATCCTCAGAACACTTGGACTCAAAATACCCTCGCATCCCACCCGACCTCTCCAGGCAAGGCCTACAGCTTTTCTCATCTATGTGCCCCACATTGCCATGAATGCCCCCAACGCACACAGCCAAGCAGTTGTCACATCATTTTGTTGCTTCGGCCAGAAGTGAATAGAATAAGTTAGGTTGGAAATCTGATTTATAAAGGTAGTATAGACGTGCTATTAAACATGTAATAGATGACTTACTTTCCTGGTTGAGAAATTCAGTTACGCACACCTATCATCCCAGCACTCAGGAGGCTGAGGCAGGAGGATCACTGCAAGTCTGAGACCAACCTGAGTTACACAGTGATTCAAGGCCGGTGTGAACTATAGTGAGACTCTGTCCCCACCCCACCCCCCAAAAAAAACTGAGTAAATAAATAATAAACGATTCAGTTATAAAAATTTGCAACTACTCAAAAGACCAGTATAAACATAAAATAGCCAGAGAAGAAATAGATTATGTACATAGATGTATATAAAGCCACAATTTATAGAAGTGAAAAAAATTATGAAAGTTAGAGAATAAATAGTATGATATTCATAGATTTTAATAGCACACAGTTATTAAGAACTGGTTTTGAAGCCTAAGCAACAAAAAGTAAAATTAAATGTTTTATATATATAAATTGTGAAATTCTATTTGCATAAATAATAAGTGCATTAAATTAACCAGAAAAGATACACAAAACTCTTGACAGCTTTTAATCCCCGAAAGAATTAGAGGTGATTTTTAATAGTTTTTATATTTCCATCTGTTTTTTCAATGAAGAATGTATTCATAACTTTCATAATTATAAAAGGCTTTTATCCCCAGGTTAGGTATAGCTGTGCTCAGAGATGCACAGAGAACATGTATTTACCAAGACTCACAGAAATCCCCAGGAAAGATTTCTTTGGAAAGGAACAGCCTGGATCCTCCAGGGTCACCGTCCTGGGTTCCCCGGGCAGAATGTCCCTTAGACTATCTGTTCCATAGTACACACCACTCCTGTGGAATCCTGCTCTGCTACAGCCCCACCCCTTGTTCTTGAGATACAGCAATATTTCCAGATCTGGTACTACGGATCAAGAAACAGAATCTAACTGCATGTGGTAGCACCTGCCTGTCATTCCAGCACTCTTGAGAGGCAGAGGCAGGAGGGTGGCAAATTCCAGCCCAGCCTGAGCAACTTAATGACTTAGCAAGACCCTATCTGAAAAAAAAAAAAAAAATGTTGGTGTCATAGCTCAGTGGGAAGGTTCAATCCCCAGTACTTCTTTTAAAACTCTAAAAGAAAAGAAATAGAATCTTACTCAAAAAATTGTTATTCACAAATTAAGCATGAACCCACCACTTATGCCTAAATTCACGTACTTTGTTTTCTCAGCCTTTCTTGGGTCTTTATTTTTAATCCATTTTATATATCAGAAAGAAAGGATTATGAAGAAATACTGTCCATGAAATTCAGAGGGGTTTTTGTACTAGTTACAGTATTTTTTAAATGTTGCCTATGTAAAAACACAAGTATTTTTATACACATTTTACCTTTCAAAAGTTAAAAATGAATGAGTGGCCCTCAGAACTCATGTTTAAATATCCATCTGTACCTGTGGTATGAAATAGAAGGTGAAAGCTGGGCGTGGTAGTGCACGCCTGTAATCCTAGCACTTAGGAAGCTGAGGCAGGAGGATTGCTGTGAGTCCGAGACCAGCCTGGGCTACATAGTGAGTTCTAGGTCAATCTCAACTACATAGTGAGACCCTGTCTCAAAAAAAAAAAAAGAAAAAGAAAAAGAAAAGAAAGAGAAGGCGAGATAAGCAGAGGGAACCTTTTGCAAACTTCTAAATCTAAAACAATCTCAAAAACTCTGAGATTGGCACTTTTAGGGAGGTACCCTAAAAACCCACACATGTGCACACACAGCAAGACAGAATGTCATGAAGAAATAATCAAATGTTAGGTCAGGTGTGGTGGTGCATGCCTGTAACCCCAGTACTTGGGAGGCTGAGGCAGGATTGCCATGAGTTTGAGACCAGCCTGAGCTATGTAGTGAGACCCTGTCTCCAAAAAAAAAAATTCTTTGAAATAATCAAATGCTCCTCTCTTTTAACATTTTATCCCAAAGTATAAAATAAATAGCTAGTAAGTGAAAATGTGGAAAATAAATACAAATATTTAGCAAAATGCTTTACTACCATCCCAGTTGAGTGTCCAACTGAATAAAGCATGATACACTTTTGTCTCGATGCCCCTACAACTGTTTATCTATTTCTTGTTGTTGTTGCTGTTGTTTTCAGTACTAGTAATTAAAACCAGGGCCTTGGAACTGAGCAGCATCCGCAGCCCCTTTTTATTTTTTGTTTTGAGATGGGGTCTCACTAAGTTGTTAAACTGCCCAGGCTGGGCTTGAACTTGCAATCCTCCTGCCTCAGCCTCCCAGACCACCGGGGTGACAGATGTGCATCACCACAGAGTCAAGGGACCTTTCTCTTTAGCTCACATCATTTGTGTGTGATTCTGTGAGTCATAACTGCTATACAGAGACTACACGGCTGTCAGATTCTCTCCGACCTCAGATCTCCTACTTCCACCAGACCCATCATAACCCTTTTACAAGAAAAGCAAAGAGAGAGGGCAATTCAAGTATTCTGTTTCTCACTCTTTTCAGCTCATAGGGTTGTTTGGGGCTGTAGAACTAAAACACACTTGGGTCTTTCCTCGGGAAAAGGAAGATGCTTCAGTGAAAGGTCCTGATCTCTTGAAACACATTAGGAAAGCAGGGTGTTGATGTGGCCATGATTCACGGTGGGCGTGCAGCAGGGAGAGGGTGAGCTGTTGTTGTTGTCTTGTCTGTTCCAGGCCCATGTGCTTTGTGAAGCAGCTGGAGATTCCCCAGTATGGCTACAGAAACAATGTCCCCACCACCACGCCACGCTCCAACCTGGCCAAAGAGCTTGAGAAATACTCCAAGACTTCATTTGAGTACAACAGCTTTGACAACCATACTTATGGCAAGAGAGCCATAGCTCCCAAGGTGCAAACCAGGGACATGTCCCCCAAAGGATATGATGACGGTAGGAGGTGCATACTCTTATACATGAGACACAGTTCCGTTGATGTTCTTATTGTGTCGGTCCATGTCCCGCACACCGGCCCAGCATGCATGGCCACAGGCACAGGGTGACCCCGGGAGCCACACGGGGTAGGTGGACGGGGAGGAGGGGCAGTGCTCTGCAGGGACTCACAGGCCATCTGCGCTGACTGTGTTCAGGGCCCAGAGAGAAGCTGCCAGCTCACTGTGTGCAGTGGGGTGGGCGAGACGATGGCTTCCTCTTCATAAATGTGGGGAAGCAGTTCTGGGCTCTTTCAGTAACTCCATATCCTGCACCACTATTTCCCTGGGGTGCCCATTAGAATCACCTGGGAGACGGTTTTTTCTCACGCTCAAACGCCCAGGCTGCACCCAGACAGACCAAGTGGGGACCTCTGTGGTGTCCCCATGTTGTGGCTTAAGATGCTTCCAGTGGCTCTGATATGCAGGCTGGGCCCCCAGCCCCACCTGGCCAGCCTCTCAGCAAGCCAGACCCGCGAACCCTCTCTCTCTGGGAAGACAGGTGGAAGGAAAGCCCGCCTAGGTGTGCAGCCACCTGGTCCTGGAGTCACCAGTCACTTGCTACTGTCCCAAAACAGATGCCACAAGTGACCTGCCACCTGCTTCCCGGGACAAGGTGGCTGCTTTTCCCTTCGCACCCTCTTGTCCCACTGCTAGGTGTAAATAGTGACATCTCCTTCCTCAGCTAACCTGGTAAGTAGTTTACCACTGAGGCCAAGACCATAGTTACCTAAGCCAGTAGCTGCTTCAAATTCCAAGATATGGGCTTAGCCACAAAATTCTAACCATTGGATTGGGGGTTTGAAAAGTTCTGGTGAGTTTAAAGTCTCGTCTTGATGCAGAGGGAAGGAAATTTGTTTTTAAAGATTTGGGGAGCTCCTCTCTGAAAAAGACATTTTAGTAAAATCGCAAGCACACACGAAAAAATATCTAAATGGAAAGCTTAGAGGATTTTTTCTCAGGATTCCACAGGAATGGCAGACCTTCCTGAGCTGTGTCATTTCCTATCTAACAATTCATTTTGTATAGTGAATGAAATTTAATATCTCTTTGGTGTGTCCCATATTAATTATCCTTGTGCATCGACTCTTAAATATTCAGAAACATAAAATGAAAAAAAAAAAAGAAATGGCCGTAGGGTATAATTTTTCTTTTATTTTGCCACTTGGTAACACTTACCTGCCAGTTTCAGATTTTACTCTCACTTTGTTCCTTCAACTGCAAGAGAAAGATCTAAAAGAAGTAAAGATTCCACTCACATAATTTCCCCTCCATTGGCATTTGTGACTCCATTCGTTCCTTCTTTAGATGTTCCTTCTCATACACCTATTTCGTGGTGGTTCTGGGTGGCCTGAATTCTTTAATCTTCTTGTATGGTTGGAGTCTAACCTTAGAAGCCAAGGGAGGAGGGTCCCATGTAAGGTTGCCCTGGCTAGAGTGTCTCTCAGGGCTGCTACGCCTCAGGGAGCTAAAGTCTATGCAGGACATCCAGCCACGGTGAGCTCTGTGTCCACCCCTGAGCATCCCACTGGAGAATTTCCAGTCTTCCTGCCAGACTGCAAGCTCCTGGCAGACCAGAGACACTGTCCTTAGAGTCCCCAGCTCCACTCTGCAGGGCAGGCCAGGCAGAGAGTAGCTCCGCCACAAGGGCTCTGACTGAGGGACAGAAATCAAGCCCCTATGATACTGTCTACATGGCAGGCCTCAGCTCACAGGATATCTTCGCTCATTGCTTGGACAGAATACCTGATACCCACAGTCCATAGTTGGCTGGCTCCAAGGCAGAGGGCCCTGGCAGAGGAGAGCTGCTCATGGCGTAGTGGACAGGAAGTGGAGCGAAAGAAGGACTGGGGGAGGAGATAAGTCTTTCCAGGCCACACCCACAGTGGCTGCCTCTTCCCACCTGGCCCCACTTCCTGAAAGCAAGTCCGCTGTAAGCTCCACAATCCCATCACCTTCCCAAAGCTCTACCTCTGAGCTCACGAGGCGAGTGCACAGGAAGCAGACACTGCCGGGACAATTTTACCAGCAGGATGGGCCAACAGCAAGGTTATGGCTGGAAGCCTTGCGTTTGTATTGGTTTTTCATTTTTAATTGGAATGCGCAGCCACATCTAGCCCTAAGGACCCATGGTGTGTCTCTCCTCCAGCAGGCAGGAATAGGGTGCTAGAGGAGGTGGCCTCGGTGTAGCTACTCGTGCTGGCAAACACCCGTGGCCTCTGGAGGAAAACTGGTCACTTTTCTCATGATCCCTGCTTTCGGCAGGACATCTGGGTCATTAGTGGGTGCTGACCTGCTCGTTGCTGGCAAAGCAACTTGGCTTAAGGGCGTGTGTCACTGTTCAGTTGTTCTCAGCTGGGGCCGGGTCCCTCCTGGGGGAGAGGTGACGGCGGCCACACCAGCCTGATGTCCACTGCTCTACTGGGTCAGCACCAGTACCCAGAGCACTGCTAAGTTCAGCCAAATGATACTGACATCATCAGCTTTGCAAACATTTAGGAACAGGCGGTGTTTTTATGCTCCTTCCTTCTCCAGACCATTTAAAGTGTAGACACTGTTGTTTTCATTTCAAATAAAACCAAAAACAAATGCTCATTTGCACTTTGGAAAAGGACAGAGATGGAGGTCAATATCGTCAGGGTCGCTTGCCTGACAAGTCACCAGGGCCCTGAGGGTTCAGTCTCCAGCCGGGGACCTGTACTGGCCCCCGGTGTGCTCCGGACCCCGCATCTGTTTGGGGAAGTCGAGTCATGGTTATGTTTACATTTTATAACCGCAGGGTAATTTAAAGTAATCTGCATAGGATGAGAGGAAGAATCCTTTTTCAAGATTCGCTTTAGTAAAATGTTGTCCCACCGAGCAGTCTGCACCTCCACCATAGCCCAGGCTCTGCCTCTGGGCTTCGTCCTGGGCCCCCACCTGTCCACAGACCCAAGGTGTGGCTTCCACAGGTTAACCAATCAACATTCACTCATTTCAAAACAAAACATCGCTTTTCTTATCCATGTGGACAGTTTCTCTCCTTTTTTTTTTTTTCCTGAACCCCTGGCTAGTCTTAAAAACAAACCAGTTAAAAATAAACACAAAAGCCCCCACCCACCCCAATGTGAATTAGTTCACTTCTCCGGCATCCGCGCTCCTATTTTTAACAAATTTAAAGTGATAGCAAATTCATAAACTTTAGTGCAGGGCACCCCAAGGCACCATGGGCAGTGACACAGAGAGGCTGCGGTGCCCACTGTCAGGTGACTGGCGTCCCTCTGCCCTGCTCCCGAGGGGCCCGGGGCAGTGTAGCTCAGAGGCCTGGCATGGGCTGTGCTCGGACCTGTGGCCCCTGTCCACCCTGCGCTATACGGCTCTGCGTACAAA
>NW_022900937.1:32882955-32900648 GCF_012274545.1 Fukomys damarensis | reverse complement strand
TGGACAGTTTCTCTCCTTTTTTTTTTTTCCTGAACCCCTGGCTAGTCTTAAAAACAAACCAGTTAAAAATAAACACAAAAGCCCCCACCCACCCCAATGTGAATTAGTTCACTTCTCCGGCATCCGCGCTCCTATTTTTAACAAATTTAAAGTGATAGCAAATTCATAAACTTTAGTGCAGGGCACCCCAAGGCACCATGGGCAGTGACACAGAGAGGCTGCGGTGCCCACTGTCAGGTGACTGGCGTCCCTCTGCCCTGCTCCCGAGGGGCCCGGGGCAGTGTAGCTCAGAGGCCTGGCATGGGCTGTGCTCGGACCTGTGGCCCCTGTCCACCCTGCGCTATACGGCTCTGCGTACAAAAAGGACAGGGAGGAGGACATGCCACACCTGGGGGACCATGCCACACCTCAGGGACCATGCCCCACACAGGACATTCCCTGCTGCTGTGCTGAGACAGACCCATCTGCCCAGTCTGCAGGCGGCCTGTTGCATTTTATAGTCCTGGGTGTGCACACGCTGGCCTGCCAGCCCATGCAAGGGAAACAGTGGAAACCAGTTATCTGAGTGTGCGGTTTCCTTCTCTTTGGCCAGAGGCAGAGCCAGACACAGGGTGCCCCTGTTGTCCTGGGGTCCAGTCATCACTGTCCCCAGAGTGCAGCCTCAGTCCAAGCTCGCGTCATAGCGCTGACCATCTAGTTGTTTCTCCTGCCTCTCGGAGCCCAGTGCTCCAAGACACTTTCTTAGCATTGCTGTGCAGAAGGTTTGTTGCTTGGTTTTGTTCTCTTGTTCCTCTCCAAAGGAGCGCTGAGGTTGGGCTCGAGGTACAGGGCCGCAGCCTCTGTGTGGATGACACCCAGGGCGCAGGGTCCAGTGGAGGCCCCCTTGCACCCACAACTGCCCTCCCTTCAGGGTATGCTATGCTGCTGGGATGACCCTAAGCCACCCTGCTCAGAGCCAAACCCCAAAGAAGAAAATCCCACCTCAGAGGGGTCAGGACACCTGGAGAGACGAAGGCTTTGGGGGGTCTTGCAACACTCTGCAGGGTTACCTTGAGGTAATCCCTCACACCTGCACCTGGCTGGAGTACCTGGCCCCTGTGTGCATGAGCACTGTGTGACGTTAGGTGGGGTGACGCTGTTAGTGAAAAGGGCACACCTAATACTCCATCCATCCATACGTGTTCTCATCCATGTGCAAAAGATTTTTAAGCAGCTCCAAAAATAACCCTATGCTAAGCTCTTTTAGCGAGGATAGCTGCTCATAAGGGGCACTGCTCTGCCAGGGCCCATGAAGGGGCACTGGTGGTATAAGGGTGGGGGGTTGCCCCAAGCATGTGGCCCAGCCTAAGTGGGGCTCTCACATGTGTCCTGAGCTGAGCTACATCCACAGGTATGTGCAGTGTCCCCCTCTTGTCCCCTGGCCTCTGTGAGAATTGCAGGTCAAGGGCTGTCTGGGTCACATGTCTGGTCTGCACGGCCAGCCGGAATCTCACTGCCCAGAGCTCCAGCAGGCAGTCCCCAGGTCCCCTGTAAGTCTGGGCCACCTGCTGCAGCACACTGTGCCCTAGTCGCTCGCTCAGCCCCTTGGCTGGCCCATAAGTGATCTGCCGAGGTCCTCATACCTGAATGGGCTGGCACCCTTCAGGCCATAGCCAAGTCGGAGGCAGGCATGGTGCCACTGGAGGAAGGAAAGGACGCCTCCTCTCCCAAGGCTCCGCACTCTTAGCTCGTTCCAGCATGACAGAAGGTTGGAAGGGGGAAGGAGCCGGGGCTCTTCGTGGTGAACCAGCCCCTCATATGCGTGGCCGAGCATGGCAGGCGCCGGCCTGAGTCCCTGTCGCGTGTCTCCGCAGCCAAGCGGTACTGCAAGAACGCCAGCCCCAGCCCCAGCCCAAGCAGCAGCAGCTACGCACCCAGCAGCAGCAGCAACCTGAGCTGCGGCGGTGGCAGCAGCAGCAGCAGCACCTGCAGCAAAAGCAGCTTCGACTACACACACGACATGGAGGCGGCGCACATGGCAGCCACGGCCATCCTCAACCTGTCCACGCGCTGCCGCGAGATGCCACAGAACCTGTCCACCAAGCCACAGGACCTGTGCTCCACGAGGGTACGGCCAGCTACAGGTCACCCGCTCTCAGGGAGGGAGGCGGGCTCCTACAGCTTGTGCAGGGCTCCTCGTGTTCCCTCACCTGTGCGGTGAGCACCGTGGCTCTCATAGCATCCCAGAGGGTGGGTATTCTAAGTCACAGGAAGCCACCCTCACTGGGATCCAGAGTTGTGACCCCAGACAAAGGACATGGGGCACCCTCACTGCAGCCTCGTGGTCACAGGCTGCACCCTTAGCCCAGCGTGGCCACAGACTCGGTGTGCAGGGCTTTTCTATGGTTTATTTTCTTATCAGTCAGCACGCTGTCTGTGCTAAAGCAGGTGAAGAAGGGGCCAAAACTAAGACGTGCAGAGAATCAAGACAGCTGCCTGGCCAGGGCCACTTGGTAGCCGGTTCAAGCCAAGCTCTGCAGCCCAGAGAAGGGGCTGCACCTGTCCACCTGCTCTCAGATGAGCAGGGCACCTCCCTCCACCCCCTGGAGCCAGGGGTCTGCACCCTGAGGTCACGGCCCTAACAGTAGTGTTATAAACGCGTGTCATTTGTGTGAATGTAGAAGGGTCAGTGGTCTTACATTTTTACAGGTGCTTTCTTTTGATAACCTTATCCCTAGGTAGTTTCAAAGCCTGGGGAGCATGCAGTGTTCTTGGTGGTCAGGGTTTGTGTGGAGAAATTCTTCTTTGGCAGGGAAGAAAGATAAGGAGCCCTGTGGATGTTTTTCTTTCTTTCTTGAAATTAAACTCAGAGAATAATTCCGATATTATGTGGCCTACCTCGGCATCCCGGCTTGAGCTCAGGAGAGCACTTAGACAGAGGTCTTTTCTGAAAAGGTTTCTCAGAAGCCACCCCAGGTTGGGCTTCCAGTCCCCCTGCACCCTCCTGCTCCTGCAGTGACATCCGGAGGGAAATGATGCGGGGGACACAGCATTGTCACCCCAGCTCTGGAATCCTGTTTGAACTCAGGACGGTGTTTGAGAGGGAAATGGAGGACTATTGGGGACATTTGTGTTTCTCTACTGTCTGTGCTCTTGTGGCCCGCAAGTGTCTCCTCTGAAGAATCCTTAGCCTTCTTGAAGGTTTCTTTATATTCAAAACCCAAAGGCTCACTGCACTTCCTGGCCTAAGAGTTGTGCAGACTGCAGGTGTTTGACACCCAGACCAGCAGAAAGGAATCCAGCCACCAGGCCTTTGGACTGGGATTCTTCTCCCTCTCTACACAGGATTTCCTATTAGAAGGAAAATTCTACTTCCTTCATCTGCTCAACTTCTTCCTCTTTTCAATTCTTGAAATATCAGCATGAGTGAATCGAAAGGAAATATTTTAAGCTGCCATATATATGTATTCACACACGTACATGCACACATATTTTTGATCTACAAGGAAATCAAAATTTAGCGTGGTGGTGTAGACCTGTAATCTCAGCACTCTGAGAGGCTGAGGCAGGAGGATGAGAAGCTCCAACTCAGCCTGGGTGACTTAGTGACCAGTGAAACCTGATTTGAAAATTTTTTTTTAAAAAAGGCTGAGGGTGTAACTCAGTGCAAAAGCCTTATGCTCGGTCTTCATCCTGCAGGGGAAAAGCTCCAGCCACCAGGCCTTTGGACTGGGATTCTTCTCCCTCTCTACACAGGATTTCCTATTAGAAGGAAAATTCTACTTCCTTCATCTGCTCAACTTCTTCCTCTTTTCAATTCTTGAAATATCAGCATGAGTGAATCGAAAGGAAATATTTTAAGCTGCCATATATATGTATTCACACACGTACATGCACACATATTTTTGATCTACAAGGAAATCAAAATTTAGCGTGGTGGTGTAGACCTGTAATCTCAGCACTCTGAGAGGCTGAGGCAGGAGGATGAGAAGCTCCAACTCAGCCTGGGTGACTTAGTGACCAGTGAAACCTGATTTGAAAATTTTTTTTTAAAAAAGGCTGAGGGTGTAACTCAGTGCAAAAGCCTTATGCTCGGTCTTCATCCTGCAGTGGGGAAAAGCATTTCATTGAATTTCTTCTGGCCCAGCTCTCTTGTAAAAATAGAGATGTCCTGTGTGGGGCAAAGTAGAAAGAAAGGGGGAGGAAATAAAAGATGATAGAGAAGTGGGTGGAGAGAGGGAGATGTTCCTCGAGCCAGGAAACCACATGGCCCCTGACCACGTGGGTTCCCAAGGCAGCCGTGTCAGGGACCACAGTGGGGGCTGACTGAGTGACTTACAGGGTGTCCCGGCCAGGTCACGCCAAGCCCACGATCCACCCTTCTGCCCACAGAACCCCGACATGGAGGTGGATGAGAACGGCACCCTGGACCTCAGCATGAACAAGCAGAGGCCGCGGGACAGCTGCTGCCCCGTCCTGACGCCTCTGGAGCCCATGTCCCCCCAGCAGCAGGCGGTGATGAGCACCAGGTGCTTCCAGCTGAGCGAAGGGGACTGCTGGGACTTGCCAGTGGACTACACCAAGATGAAGCCCCGGCGGGTGGATGAGGATGACCCCAAAGAGATCACGGTACGTCTTTCCATGACATGGTCTGCACTCTCTATGAGGTGGTAAGCAGGATCCTGGAAATGCAGACGGTGGCACACAGAACTGTGATCCCAGCAACTAGAGAGGCTGAGGCAGGAGGGTCTCAAGTTTAAGACCAGCCTAGCCTAGTGAGACCCTGTCTCCCAAAATGAAACAAAAACAAAAACATTTGCACATCCCTCAGGGGAAAATATAAGATGTGATTAAAAACTAGGGTGAATATTTACATTTTAACATGTATTACAGTGAAAGTCACACTACCATGAATCCCCCACCCCTTACCACTTCCTGCAGCAGCTCTGGAATTCTCCTTTGTGAGGGTCTTTAGCTGCACTGTCCTGGCTGCCTCGATGTTCTGAATGGTTTCAAAACATCTCCCTTTCATGGTCATTTAATGACTTTGGGGTCGAGCCGGGAGTCCCACAGTGCCAGATCAAGTGACTAAGGTGGATGAGGACACAACGTTGTGTTTTTATGAGTCTGCCTTTCTGTTGGATGGCGCTGGGCAGCAGAATTCACTGTATTTTTTGCCACACCTGGTGAAGACCCTCAGGAAGGAGAACTCGGAGCTGCTGCAGGAAATGGCCAGAACAATGAGATGAGTGTGTTCAAAGTGAGGGGAAAGATTTTAAGGGGGCTAAAGGCAATGTGTCTTTTACTGTAACAACAATCTTTTTAATTCAGACTTTCATCTTGTATTTTGACCACCCTTATGCATTTCCTCTTTAATCATGACCTTTAGCTAATTAGGACTTATAAAAAGAAATGTTTTGTTGACCTGGAAGAGATGTGCGATTGACATTGATTTAACTGACAGAAACTCTTTTAAATTTTACTTTCTATCATGTATGTTAGACAAAATTACAAATAGTTTCACTAGGAAAATACATAAACAGCACCTCAGTTCTTTTCTAAAGAAAATAGTGTTTTCTTTGTTGACAGAAAATTATAATGAGAGTGTTAAATACTTAGATGGTTACCTGTGTGCTCTTTAAAACTAAGGACAGCTCTTCTCTAAGGAAACAAAATATTCAGAAAATTTGAGTCTTGCCTTGAAAACATTATTTTAGTACAAACACTAAATCCTTGCTTATGACAAATTATTGAACCAACTGTGCCAAGGCACAGTGTCAAAGTTCAAATTTTCAAATTCAGGTCCTTGAGGTAGATATACTACTCCTTGGAATAAAAATTAAAAGTGGAGAATTATTTTTTCTTTACTGGAGTGACTTTTTCAGTATTCATGTCGAAAACTATGACATCTTCTTTGTTCACTGTAAAATGGAAAATTTTTGAGAGGAGTAAAGGGACAACCATCAGGCCAGGCGTGGTGGTGCACGCCTGTAATCCCAGCATTCGGGAAGCTGGGGCAGGAGGATCACTGTGAATTCATGACCAGCCTGGACTACATAGTGAGTTCCAGGTCAGTCTCAACTACATAGTGAGACCCTGTCTCAAAAAAACCAAAAAAAAAAAGGGACAACTATCAGAGCAATTCCATCAACATAAACAAGAACATAGAGAGAGAAACATTAGCTCTGTGAAGGAACTGGCAGGGAAAGCACCTGCTTACCTAAGAGCCTGTTGTTATTTTGTTATTGTTGTTTGATTGTTCGTTGTGGTACCAGTGATTGAACTCAAGACCTTGCGTTTGCGAGAAGATGTGACACCACTGAGCTAAATCCCCGGCCCAGAGCCTGTTATTTTTGTTCTTCAAATTGATTTGAGTATACAGGCATTGGATAATTAATTAATTCATTTTAAAAATCTGAGGGGCTAGCTCAATTTCTAAGTATTTTTTTTCTCCCCTGCAGTGTTAAAATCATTACTGCCAAAAGAGAGCATGGTAGTTGAATTCCCAGATTTATTTAAATTAAAGGAAGCGTTTTCATGACAAATTCAGAAGTCAAATCACTAAGGACAAGATTTAGACAGCTCATGCGCTCATCACTGCCACCCATAGGAATATCAGGGTTACTGCAAGTTACCACTCAGAGAAAGGTACCTGTTCTGTAACAAAGACACCGCCTAAGAATAATTTAAAGTACGGCATGAACAGGATTGTTCTGTCTACCAGGGACGAGTAAGATCTCTATTCTGAAATAGATTCTGCGGTGGCCCAGGTCTGTTCAGGGCAGTGTTAAACCCAGGTGTCAGCAGAGGTCCCTGGTGACCGGCCTGTCACCACCAGTCCTGCTGCTGCTGGCCATCTGTCCTGGAGAGCAGCTGGTGGACAAACCAGGCCTCATCTGCAGCAGAGGCCTTGTCAGGACAGAGATGCAATGGGTTCTCAGTGCGTGGGGTAAGAGGTGGGCCGCAGAGAAGGCCACCCTGTGTGCGTGTCACCCTGTATGGTTCAAGCTGTGCTTTGTCTGCAGCCGGAAGATTTGGACCCGTTCCAGGAGGCTCTGGAAGAGAGAAGGTACCCTGGGGAGGTGACCATCCCAAGCCCCAAACCCAAGTACCCCCAGTGCAAGGACAGCAAAAAGGATTTGATAACGTAAGCATAACAGGAGATGTCAACAAGAGTCTCCTCCGCCCTCCCTCTCCTTGGCTTCCCTTAAGACCGATGGCTGTGTCGCGCCTGGCCGGGTGAGCATGCTCCTTCGAGGCACACAGAGCCTCCGGCTGCAGCGCGCGGAGAGAGAGGCGAGGCCACCTGCTGTTCGCAATGACGCAATGACGCTCTGTCGTTTGCAGGCGCCATTCCATCAAACCTGTGCGCTCGCAGCTTCTCCTCAGGGACCTCGCCCCCTTGCAGACATTGCAGCTAAACTGGAAACAATGAAACTTTTTTACGAGTTTTTTTTTTTTAAACATACTTACTATTTTGGCTGTTTTTTTGTTTTTGTTTTTGTTTGGTGGCAGATGTCCAACTCCGGGGTGTGATGGGAGTGGTCATGTGACTGGTAATTACGCCTCACACAGAAGGTGTGACTTTATTTTTTTTCATGGTGGATTCTGTCTTTTCAATTTATTGTTTTCAGCTTACCTCAACAATGCTGTCAAAGTAAAAATGTTGAATTCTGTGTCAACCCTTTAAGTGCTCTATGTTGACCTTCCAAAGCATGCCAACCATTGTGTTGTATAATGTCTTTTACCTCGAGCTTCCTAAATTTGGGCACCTCTTCTCAGACATTTAAACCAAAGAGCTCAAATATTTTATCTTTTTTTTAAAGAAAGTTTATTAACAGAGTTTTCTTGAATTTATATTTGCACATATTTAGAGTTCATTGTAAGAAAAAAATTCAATATACAGCACTGGCACCATCGCTTTTCTGCATTGACCTCTTTTCATTTAAATTCGGTTGTATGTTGTGTTTGTCCGGGTGGCTCTGCTACCTCGAGGGTCACTCACCTGCTCCTCCCGGCCTGTCTTACAGTCTGTCTGGCTGCCCACTGGCTGATAAAAGCATTCGAAGTATGTTGGCCACCAGCTCACAAGAACTCAAGTAAGCATTCATGACAATCATTCTCTTTTTTAAAATCTCTGCACTCATTAGTTCACAATAAGAAATGATGCGTCACTGGAAAAGAAAAGAAATGTCTTTGAAAGAATCACCTATGACATCAGTGCCCTATTTTAGTTCAAAGGACCAAGGTCTCCAAGTTTCAGCCTTATTTCTAGACAATCCAGTCTGCCTTTTTCCCTTGTATGAATGTCTAGTCCTTTCCCATGCCCCACTTTCTGTCTAGAACTTTCTGAGGCACAGGAATTGTCTTGTCAGATTTATGTGCACCCATCAGCCAAAGTGTAGAGTGACTCAAACTCTTAGCAGTGCTTACAATTTAAAGGATCAAAACTAAGCTTTTAAGTGAAAAATTAGTATAATTGCTTAAAATATGAATACTTAAGGGCACTTAGGATAAAAATCTGCCATGATAATAACTAACCCTTACCTACACTGTGGTCTTGGTGATACTGCTCTGGACAGTGATATCTCAGTTCACAAGCCTATGTAGTGATGGTGACCAGCTGCACACATGCACACACACACACACACACACCTTTCTAGTAGTTTTGCCTCCTCTCCTCCGTGCCTATGATTTTTAAGTACAAATCTAGCAAAATGATGAAAACACCACTGTCCTGTCCGTACTCCAGGCCCAATTTTCCTCCTCTGCAAGTGTGTTTGCCACATCCAGGCCCTGCACAAGTTTGGGGAGTAGTTTAGTCCAGGTTATGAGAAGTGAGCAGTGATGGTTGAATGTTTGTAAGGAAAGAGGGCAAGATTTGACAATCCCACAGCATCCTGAGAACCAAGAGTCCCCCAAGTAATGGTTTCTCTGTCTGACATGTCCTATCATGGTATCATTTTGCTAGATTTTGATCTTGTTTGGAAGGTGTTAGTATCCACGCCATGTTGATCTCCCTCCCAGCCCTCCACCCACACCCGTCCAGGTCCCATGACCATACACCAAGGGTACCGCTGGGTCAGGATTTTGTTTCATGCCCTGTCATCTTTTGCAGGATCCCTGTCCAAGGCCCTAGTGCCATAGACCAGCTGTTCATGTTCAGTGACTTCCTGAACTAGCCCCTCCGTCACCAGCCTCTGGGCTCTCTCTTCTTGGATGGTAAACAGCTGGAGGGCTTGCTCTTTCTTCACAAAGTATAGCACCATCCAAAGCAGTGCCTGACGGACACGTATCTTTAAACTATCAGAACGGACAGCGTTAGTGGCTGGAACAATTCCACACACTTTGTTCAGGCATCTTTTAATCACGGCTTCAATCCACATTTCTCCTTCCTGGTCAAAACGTGACTAACTGCACTTGGAACGTGTCCAACACATCTGAACATGGTGGCAGCATTCCTTTGAATTTCTTGATGAGGAATACTTTGCAAAAGCTTGGCGTGTCTCCAGTTTCAACAGGCCAGCTGCACATAAGAAAATAGCCCTTGCGCTGCTAGCATCCAGTGTTGCTTCTACCGTTAGTATCTCAAGAGTCCCATGACCAGAGCATTTTTCTTGTGGTTCTGTTTGCGCTGCTTGCATTCTTTAGCATTGGGCTTGGAAGGTTATGTTGTTGGTCTGGATCCCAAGCAGACCTGCTCCTTCTCCAGTTTCTGCATTTTCTTATCTCATCTCGTCTTGGGAGAGGGTATGATGGTCCTTCCATCATCATCTTCACAGGGAAGCGTTTCTCTCTCACATCCTCCAGGGAAACGTGGAACTCACCAGCACCCTCCTTCCTGCCTCTTCCCAGAGGCGGATCACATCATCCTGAGGGCAGATGGCCTTTGCCTAACTTTGAGCTCAAAAACGTGTGTTTCCAGCCCTGTCTTTGCAAGTAAGTCCTGTTCCACTTGACCCTGGCTGGAAAATCCAAACTTGACACATTTCCTGAAACAGTCTGTTTCTATCCATGGATCTTTAAAGCCAACGATTTCCGTTAAATATCTTCCAGAAAGAGACTAACATTTAAATGACCAGTTTTCGCTTGATGGCTAATGTCTTCCTAAACTGAGGAAACCATGGACCTTACCAATTTTTAACATTTTAATTGTGAACCTGCATCTGTCACTTTGCTGGATAATTCAGAAAGGGCTATTGGGTAACAAATTCAAAGAAGGGTGGACCAACCCCGTTAGGATCTGCAGCCATTTTCCTTTGGATCTGTGTGTGCCTGAGCCCTTTTCAATGTGTCATTCGTTATTCATTTACCCCTTTAGAAGCTTGGTCACTTCCTACAGCAGCCTTTTATGTAAGCAAGAAAGTGGGGTCTCCATTCACTGTACGAAGCCACACTCTCTAATTTGTTAAAGACAGTTGAGGAAGGGGATTCCTGTTACCTCAGATATTTTCTTTGCTATGCATCAGCTAATGCGAGGAACTTTTGGGAAATTTTCCTCTTCTCACACCCGACCCTAAAGTTTTGTGTTGGGCCATTATCACAACATTCTTGACCAGGGACAAGATGAATTTTTCCAGATAAACCCTAGGTCCTGGATCCTCTTTGGCTTCCTCTGCTCACTTATAATCCAGAGTGACAGTTGGTTTAAAAGGAAATCAGTAATTTTGTGTCTAATCGTGTACAATGTGTAAACTTGAAAATGTATTAAAGTGCAATGTATACATGAATTTTATTCCAAATCTGGAGCTCTGCCTTCCCTGGCCCCTGATCCCTAGTCCCTCGAATGTAGACACACACTTGGTCACTTGGAGAGCATGGTAGGGCTTGAGGGAGATGGAGTCGGAGCCCTGGGCACGGGTGGGTGGAGCAAGGGAGGTGTGAGGAGTAAAGAATGTCCTTTTCTAAGATTCTCTGAAGGAAGTGAGGAGGACAAGATCAGAAACCATTGCCCTACAGGGGCCAGTCTCGGTGGAGCCCCTTTGCCCAACTCCTGGGGCAGGCGGAGTTGCAGATACCCATGGTGCTCAGGAACCAATTTAAACCAACATGATCAGATTTGAATCAGGCAGTTATCTCTTAGGATGGAGCCTAGCTTGGCTTCCATCTGTGCTCTGATGGGCCAGATTTGATGCCTTCTTCATATGCATGCCTGTGTCTCAAGATCCCCCTGGGCCTTTGTTAACATCCGGCCCCTCAGCAAGTACGGCTGTGGGCCACTGACTCGTCTTTGCTTCTTCATGTCTGACCTTTGATTTAATCATCGTGGGCATGGGGGACCCTACTTCTGGCCTTTAAAATATTCGCTTGTGGGTTCTGGAGCCCCTAGGCAAGCAGCCTGGGTATTTTTAGCTTAGGCATACAGTAATTTTAACCGCGTATAACATAAACCTTTTTTTTTTAAACCTGATTACATTTATTTTTCAAGTGAACCGGAAATCAAAGAATTAGAACTTTGAACTTGGGTCAAAATATAAGGCTGCTTATTTCTAGACTGTCCCCGGGGCTTACACACTCTGCTGTAAACCTGACACACGTGCCAGGCAGTGATTGGCCGGGACCTAACAGGAAATCACTCATCCCGCAGTGGCGCTGTCTAGGGAGCAGGAGTTTATATGCATTATCGGCCTCATTTCTATTATCTTTTGCCTTCTCCATTTACAACAGTAAATGCATAACTTTGGGAATTACAGCTGCCCTGACTCAGGGCTGGTTTCCATTGACAGCTGGGTTTCCTAAGGCGAGGGTCATAGTGGCTGCTGTGTAGGCGAAGCCTCTTTACACAGAGAGTCATCATGAGACCCCTGCCTCCGTGGGGAAGGGCTCCTTTCACTCCAGAGGTTGCCCCACAGCCTCTCCTGGTTAGGAAGCCTCGTCCTCCCCAGCACTGCCTGGGCTGACCCAGGTGCCTGGTGGCGCAGTCTCCTGTGCAGGACAGTGGTGTCTGGGTGAGAAGTGCCCAGCAGTCCCAGCCCTGCCCCAGCCCTCCCGCGGCCACAGAGGCTCCTGCCTGCAGAGAATGCTCCCCAAGTCTGTGGCTGGGGTGTCAGCAATGTGAGGCAAGGTGCTGGAGGGCCCAGGGGAAAGAGGGGAGGCCCAGAGGTGTGGGAGCTGGTCACTCCTGTAGCTGTGTGGGTGCACAGGTAGTAAGTGGTGACAGTGACGCCTGAGCTAAGTTTTCCATATACCGTGCGGCCTCCTCCAACTCCCTGAGAGGTGGACTTTCCATCAGAATTGGAGTTTGTGTTAAGTGTGGCTATAGACACGCACGCGCACACACACTCATGCATGCACACATGAACACAGTAACTGCACACACTCATGCACACGCACCACACACATGTGCAAACATGCTCCTGCACACTCACATACATAGATGCATGTGCACCAGTGCGTTCTTGTGCACACATACATGCATGCGCACACACACAGCAACCCATTTGTGCACACACCAGCACACACCAATATGCTCTCGTACACACACACTTTCATATACACATGTGCACACATGGGGACACACATGCACGCGCTCAGGCACATGCCAACATACTTGTGCATGCACATGTGTGCAGTGGCACCCACATTTGCATGATCTTGCACACACTCGCACACATTGGCATCCTCATTCGTGCACACACCAGCACACCCTTGAACACATTTACGCACACAAATGTTTGGTCTCATGCACTTTTCTTGTCGCCACACAGGGAGTTAAACTGGGTTGGCCTGGTGATGTGGAAGGGATGTGGAAGGTGATATGATAAAGGGGTATTACAGATATTACATCCCTTCATCACACCCAAGGTGGAAATCTTCACGTTCACTTATCATAATCAGCTGAATGCATTTGGTACTTTGCTCCTGCAGGGACCCAGTTCTACCATTTCTATTTCAACATCTATAAAAGGTTATAAAGTTTGCTCTTTAGCATTTTTTAAATACTCTACAAAATACAGCTTGTTGCTGATCATCTTTTCTTTTTCATCCTAATGCTGCAGTCGACAAGTTCACTGTAGGAAATACAGTTAAGCACAACTGCAGTAAAATTTCTAAAATGAGAATGTTCGAGGGTGACATCACACACACACAAACACACACACACACACACACACACACACACACACACGCCCCATATGACTGATAAACTGAAGCAGGACCGTGCAGGTAATGACAGCTCACTGCCTTTCCCATGAAGGAGGGGAAGGTGAGAAGACTCTAAGTCTCCTTCTGTCCCTGCTGTGCCTGTCCTGAAGGGGGAGCCAGCCAGGGGCCCAGGTGGGTGGAAGCAGCCTAACATTGGCCCCACAGGCATCGAGTTTGCTGTGTCTGTGAGGTTCCAGGCCTGAGTCCTCCTCCCATTTCCTCTCCCCCAGCAGTGAGGGTAGGGAGCCCAGTGTGACAGCGCTGTGTGGCCTGAGGTCTCCCAGCATTCTCTCGTGCCGAGTGCTCTGTGGACCTGCTCTTTGTCCCTGGTGGTTCTGATGCCGGTTGGTTGTTTGCATTTGTGAATAATTGCAATTTGTGCGTGCTTATCTCTTAACACACACATCCAAAGCACCCTCACATGAGCCCACTGAGCCCATCTGGTGTCTGAGTTCACATCTCAGGGTTCTGAGAAAGGGGGAACAATTTAGAAACCCCCTCAGCTCATTGCTTTCTCACGTGGAGGCATAAACCATGCAAAGACATGTTCAGGGACACTGCAGACAGTAAAATTCCATTTGTAAATTTATTTCAGAGACATCTAGTCCATGCCCAGGGATAAGACACAGTCTGTGCCTTTCAGGAACTCATGATCAGGTCTGAGAGCAAACCAAAGGGGAGAATCCATATAAATCCAGATATTCCCTGGTGATTCAGCGTCGAATATACACAATGTCATGGGATAGGCCAGAGCAGCCTTGGGGACCGTGAGAGCCCACCATGGGCAGCTCAGTGAGGGTGTCTGACTCGATGTGGAAAGAGGTTCACACTGAGGAGAGTGTCGTGGACCCCAAGGCAGAGCAAGCCAGGCTACCACAAATGGATTGGTCTGCCTGGGGCAGAGGACACAGCTGGCGAGGACGGCAGGGATGTGAGGACAGCGTTACTAGAGAGGATCATGGTCATAGTCCTCAAACTCAGCATGACCAGGAGGACTGCGCCAAGCCCAGAAGTTGGCTGCAGGTGGTGCTGGGGGCAGGGCGTCCCAGAGGCCTCAGGAGAGAGGCAGGATGAGAGTCTAGACTGTAATTCCAGGCACTGCTGTGGTTTCTGGACCCTTACTGGAGAGGAGTGCAGGTGTGAGTCTGGAGAGACCACACAGCCCCTGACAGAACTGTCAGGAATCAGCTTGGAGGTCAGTGTTAGAACAATGGCTTCTTGTAGGGAACCACGAGCCGTGCCTGACCGGAAATGTGGTTTTCACAGCAGGAGGCTCATTGGACCGGACAGGGCTCAGTGCCCTCTGTAAGGCAAAAAAAGGTTGGACCACTGAGCCTAGCCTTGAAAATAAACACTATTCTCAAGTTTTTTCATTGATGTTTCTTCATTCATTATTGTGAAAACAAATAGAACATAGCGGATATAGATATAGCATCCTCCGGCCCGCAGTGTGAAAACATGTAGCCCAGCAGGGGCCTCGCAGAAGAGCTTTGCGGACCAGGCCTTCCTGTGGACTAGGCCTTCTGCTGGCCTCCCCTTAGCAATCGGCACCCGTGTGGCCTGGCTTCGATTCTCAGTGTGCCCCACTCCATTGCTTCACCTGCAAGACCATCTTCCAAGCAGTTACTACAGCCTAGGTACAGCCGAGCTGAGAGACGAAGGCTCCGGACCACCCATCCCAGGGCTGGAGGTGACACTTCACTCTTCAGGAAGCTGGCTGTTTCCACAGGTTTCGTTGCAGCACAGTTGGGGCTCCTTTTAAGTTCCGAATAAGGCCACAGGCAGCTTTTCCTTATGAAATATTACGTAGCATTCCGTTCTTCCCTTCGGAAATTAGGAGGCCTTCAGTACAGATGTCATTAACTCCATCTTCTTACTTTCAAACAAATAAGAAACACTTCACCAAGTCAAATGTAAAATAATACCTCTTACAAAGACCATTGGGAAATTTTTCCAGCTTTTTCCTTTTTTTATTTTTGTTTTCACTAGTCTACGTTTGCAGTACATGATGTTTACACTCCTTGTGGGGAGCTGGTACATGTACACAAAACGTCTTAATTCTTTTCACATCCCTTTTCCCTCCCCTCCCTCCATCTCCTGGTCTCCTTCCCTTTTGCCGGAGATCTATTCTCCCTGTTTCCTATCATCTATCTTTTTTTTTTTTGCTCTTTAATTTATTTATACTTCAGGTTTCTCATAAAAGAGAAACCATGTGATATTTAAGCTCATTTATCTGATTCATTTCACTTGATATTGTGGTCTCCAGGCACATCCATTTTCCTACAAATGACTCATTTGTCCTTCTTTATGGCAGAGTAGTGCTCCATTGTGTCTAAATACTACATTTTCTGTATCCGCTTATCTGTTGATGGGTATGTAGACTGCTCCCAAAATTTAGCTATTTACTATACACTCTAATTTCTTGAACTTCTGAAATCCTTTTTTTTTAACCATAGAGCATATTTTATGCACATGAACAAAATGAGACATTGATGTTCCTTATAGTTTTAAATACTGAATTTTAAAGATATTTCCAATATACATACATGTATTTATTAACTTGTAAATATATATTATAAATTATGCACACACACACACACACACACACACACCTTTTGTGGTCCTAAGACAGCAGTTCAAAGCCAGGCATCTTTTCTTTCATGACACACATTAAATTCTCTGAGTTTTAGTCCGATATTTTGTCTGGCTAAGTTTGGCTTCTCCTCCTTATCAGGAATGGCCCCAATTTTATCTGGGCCTCTGCTCACCTGGGGTAATCCCGAGAAACAAGCCCACCTAGACTTCCTGGGGCTCTGGATCGACCAGACACAGAGCCCGTGGCAAGCTGAGCAGCAAGACCATGCTGAGAAGTCTGGCTTGTAATACAAGGTTACATCGGCCTTTAATTGCAAATCTGAGGTTTTAATCTAGTAAACACTTCACTAATTTATAGTTCCCCAGAGCAGAATGAACGAAATTAGAAATAAAGTAGATGTTCCCTTTGGGAAATTATTGACAAGGATTTTGGAGGGAATTTATTTCCTGGCAGTTTCAGGAGAGAGAATCCCTCTCTCCAGAGTTGTTTCCTGATTAGAGATGCTTGGACAGGACCCAGGGCTGTTTGTGGGCAGGGAGGACTGGCCTTGGGGACAGTCACAGCAGCCCTGCAGATCTACCTGTCTGAATTTTTAACCCATTTATGTATTTACTCTTAAACCCAGCCCACATGTGCTCTCCCAGGAGTGACAGTTCCAGGACACCCCGTCTCATCTGCTCTGTGCTTCTGTTGCATCTTTACAGAAAGAATTATATCCCAGGCACTACCGAATTCCCCTCCAATTCTAATTCCCATCCAATTTATTTGAAATTATCTAGGCACCATAGGTGAGGTGCTTAGATGCTCTCTGTTTGGAATTGAGAGATAGAAATGTCCTGTCTCCCTGCAAAGAGAAATGCAGACTATCTGGTGGCAGGAACTGGTGAGACATCCCACTGTTTCCCACCGTCTTTCAGGAGAGAGCATTCAGACCAATGCTTTCCGGTAACTTTGCCTCCGTAGAATAAGTGCCAGTAGAACCCTCCGGAATGGTGGGAGGCTTGTTTTCTGCTGAGCCTTACACCAGTCCTGGGCCACTTGGAAGTGAGACTCTAACTACATTTAGTGTTTATTAATCCAAATTTTAATAGCCACCTGTAGCAAGCAGACCCACATATGGAGCAATGCCAGATACAATCAACTTCGCTGTCTTTGTTCTTATGTATTTTTACCACATTCTGATAAGCACTTAGGAAGATTTCACTCCTGCACCTGAACAATGCAGCAATTTTCCTGAGCATTTGGGCAGTCAGTGTTTTTTGTTATAGATTAACCCACTGGCAAGTCAACTGATCCTTTTTACTTGTGTACTGTTCTTTTTATGATTAGTGTAGTGGGTAGATTAAATATGGTTTCACAGTACTGCTATCAGACTAGAACACTTGCACATTGCATAGTAAAAGAAACAGCAGCCTCATTCCATGGTTCAAGTGTAACTGAATCTGATACCAGTTAGTAGAAAGATTTACTTCTTCATTTACTTATTTATTTGGCCCTAGGGACTGAACTCAACCCCTTGCCCTGAGCTACATGTCTGGCCCTTTTTTATTTTTTTATTTTGAGTCAAGGTCTCACTAACTCAAACTTATGATCCTCTGGTTTCAGCCTCCCGAAGTGCTGATTTTATTTTTAAAAGATATTCAGCTTTATGGACATATACACATGTGCAGGAATTCAGAATTGGCAATCGCAGTGTCACCGAAGTGGCCCTTTGGCCCTCTCTTCCCCGCGTGTCCCCAAGGTCGTAAGCAGGTTCATTAAAAGTCCCAGGACTTCCGGCTGTGAGATGCCAGCTTCCTGCTTGTGTCTTAACCATTCCCTTCTGAGCCTGTCTGCTGCTAGCGGCCTCCCAGGAGGAAACAGCCTGCCCAGCTAGGAGGGCCAAGTGCGGCAGAGCTTCCCTGTCCTACTTTTTCTTCCTGTCCTAAATTGTGCAGGTGCCAAAATAATGCACTTTTTTTTTTTTTTTTTTTTT
>NW_022900937.1:32825049-32882881 GCF_012274545.1 Fukomys damarensis | reverse complement strand
TCTTTTTTTTTTTTTTTTTTTTTTTGCCATTTAGAATGCAATTAGGGGGCTGTTTGGACCAATATCAATCCAGAGGACGATGCAGTGATGCAGACAGGTCAAGCTGGCCTCCTCATACATTCACATTCCCTTTTTTCAATACTGCAGAGTAAACCCAGGGCCTTCACACTGAGCTACATCCCCAGCCCTTTTTTTTTTTTTTTTCCTTTCACCCCCTCCTCCCCTCCCAATACACACACACTTTATTTCCATTTTTTCATTTTCTCATATTTTTTCTTTTCCCTTATTACCTTTCCCCTACACCTTTAGCTCTTTTCTTCCTATTTCACATTGTCAGTTATACCATTTGAATCTTATTTACACTTGTAGTTTTTCACACCAAAGAAACCATTCGGTATTTACACATGTGTGACTTATTTATTTCACTTATAAGTATATCCTCAATATGCATCCATTTTCCTTTGAATGACTCTAATTTCTCATTCTTTATGGCTGAGTAGTATTCCGTTTTATAGAAAACCACTTCTTCTTTATCCAGTCTCTAACTGATGGGCAAATGGGCTGTTTCCAAGTTTTAGCTATTACAAACTGTGCCGCTATAAACATAGGTGAGCATATATCACTGTGGTATGATTCTTTTCTTTTAGAAAGATACCTAGCAAAGGGATGGCTCAGTCAAATGGAACCTCTAATCCTAGTTGTTTGAGGTATCTCCATAGTGATTTCCACAGTGGTTGCACCAGTCTGCACTCCCACCAACAATGGAGAAGGGTTCCTTTCTTCCCACAGTCCCACCAGCATTTGTTATTGGTTGATTTCTTGATAGCAGCCATTCTTTGTAGGGTGAAGTGGAATCTCAGTGTTGTTTTCATCTACATCTCTTGAATGACCAGTGATGTGGAACATTTTTTCATATATTTATTTGCTGCTTTTACTTCTTTGTCTGAGAAATATCTGTTCATTTCAGATGCCCATTTTTTATATTTTTTATTTTTGAGACAGGGTCTCACTACATTGCTGTGTTACCCAGGCTGGGACCAAACTTGGGATTCTCCTGCCTCAGCCTCCCAGAGTGGTGATGTTAACATTTTGACTAATCACAGTGTGTCTGGAACCTTAAAGCCTGCTTTCTGCTTAACATATAGATTATATCACCTCATTTTTAATAGTTACATGCTTTTTCTGGGGGAATTGGTCGTTGTTTTGGGTTTTGTTTTTTTTTTGAGACAGGGTATGGTAGTCCTTGAACTTGCAGCTTCTTCCTGTTTCAGCCTCCACAGTGCTAGGATTATAGGCGTGCACCAGCACGTGTGGCAGGAATGTTTTTGTAGCTTCTGTCATAACCAATAATAAACCCCGCACACCAGGCATCTGGCATCTTTGCCCAGTGTCACCTACTTCCTGCAAGGCTGCGGCCCACAGCAGCAGGTTGTGAACATGAGTCAATTTTGCAAGGTGTGGTTGGCGGTGACTAGGGTTTCATCAGAGCTGGAGAAACAGCCACAGAAGTCCCTCTTCACTGGCTGGGACTCACGCATTGGGTGTCTGTGTCGCTGTGACACTGTGAGCAGATGCGCCCATCCCCCATGGCTTCTGACACCCGGGGAAGTAGCAGCAGCCGATCCCTGTGTGCTGGCTGCTCTACCGGAAGCCCAGCATGGCAGTTGGGGCAGCAGGAGGTCCTGCAAGGGCTGCAGGTCTTGGGGGGACCTGGGGTTCCTGTGCCCAAGGTGAGCTTTATGGTGTTGCCCGACTCAGCTTCTCAGTGGCCATGCTGGGAACATCTTGAGACCCAGAAAGCAGAGGGGGCTGACGTGGATATCTGGGTTCCTGTTGCTTGTGGTGATCTCGCTGGGAGCCCAGCCTGGAGGTCCTTGTTGGGGTTGAGTGGCTGTGGGCAGGGCGGGGGCCAAGTGCCCGGAAACCAGGCCTCCTGTCCTTACACTGGGCAGACATGACCCTCGGCACTGTCTGCTTCCTCGCTGGTGGGGGCCAGGACAACCTTCTTTCCAGAAGTGAAAATAATGACAAAAGCTCAAAATCTCAGCACAAATATCTCCACTCCGAGCTTCCAGTGTCTTCGTTGCAGCAGTCCTCCTACGTTCCATGAAATTTGCCCAGGAAGGAGGGTCGGGTTTTCAGTTCCAAATGCACAGCCCCACAGACATTGCTGCCCGGGGAGCTCCGCAGAACTGTACTGCAGAAACACAGGTCCCAATCTCAGGCTGCCAGTTCCTGTTGAAGAAAGATGACGCTCTGGGATACTGGACCCAAAGCTGGCCGGACCCTGAGTCTCCGTGCATCAAGAGGGCTTGGGTGCCCTTCCGCTGCCTGGCACCAAGGATGGACCGAGTGCCCGGAGCACAGCACATCATCACCGCAGCCCTCAGAAGCACGAATTAGAGAAGGAGCTGGTGAGTGTCACCTCGAAGTCAGCAGAGTCGGAGATCCTAACCGATGTGAAACCACTGTTAGAAAAGAGGGGCCAGGAATTTAGCTCAGCAGCATAGCACCTGCCTGGTGAGCTCAAGATCCTAATTGCAATCCCTGCTACCAAACAAAAAGAAAACAGGCCAAGTGTGGTAGTACGTGCCTATCATCCCAGCACTCCAGCAGACTGAAGCAGGAGGATCTCAAGTTCAACCCCAGCCTGGGCAGCTTACTGAGACTCTGTGTTGGAGTAAAAAATAGACTTCACAAAAGAGGAACTCAAGATTTATTAGAGATCTATCACATGGAGCCTTCCATTGAAACTCGCATCTGTTTCCCACATTTAAAACTCATCTTGGGAAAAAAAAAATCGAAAGAGTTTTACTTGATTTTAAGACCCGTATCATTTGCAGAGGGAAATAAGATGGAAATTGGGCCGTCCTGGACAGGACTCCTCCTTAGGGATGGATCCTTGCTGCCCTGGGTTCCTGTATGGGAAGCTTGACCCTATGACCTTCTCCTGGGTCATTCCTCCTGAGCTACAGCTCCTTGTCGCCCTCTTCAAGCTCATCCAGTAGAGGCCCGCCCTCCTCTGCCCCTCGCTGTCCCTCCCTGACACTCAGGATGAGTGTCAGACTGAAGTTCAGAGATTTCCTGTTGAGAAATTTTCAGGGCAAATAACGCTGGTGTAACGTCCACCTCACAGAAGTTTCTATCTGCTTCTCAGGTGTTGTTTTCTTGTTGCTCATCTTAGATGAAATATGCCATGTTTTCAGACTGGTTTTCCTGGTTTCAGCAAGCCTCATGCATGCACAGGGCAATCTGAGAACTCACTAGAAGGTGGACTCCCTGGCAGGGACCTGGGCACCTTGCCCATGATGTATGCCCAGCACCTGCGTGGTGCCTAC
The DNA here is from genome assembly GCF_012274545.1 of Fukomys damarensis. Classification (NCBI taxonomy): domain Eukaryota; kingdom Metazoa; phylum Chordata; class Mammalia; order Rodentia; family Bathyergidae; genus Fukomys; species Fukomys damarensis. Next base: position 32,879,543 of record NW_022900937.1, on the reverse strand, counting down.
CACGCTGGAAAATGAGCAAAGGAGAGTCAGTTGACCTGCAACTTCCGTCACCTTTGCTAGCTAACTGTGGCCTTTCACCAGAGATCTTTCCACGTTACAGCGCCACCTACCGGAGTGAGCTGTGGCTCCCCAAGTCTCGCCTTCAGGACAACGCTGTAGTGACAGCTGAACGGCTTCTCTCCACAGACGGCTCTGAAGCATTTCTCTTTTCCTTTCTTTCACATGGTAACAAGAGTTTGTGCCACAGAAAATGTCTGTCTCTGGTTTGGTGGGGTTTTTTTTATTTAATTCCCCAAGGAGATCCATTGTCCAACTGTGTAGATTAAGTAGAAATAATTGAAAATTTTGCTTTTGATTTCATTGCAAATTGGGAGATCTATTATTTGTTTTCTTTGAACAGCTCCTTCTACCAATCTGGTCCGAATGTCCAAATCATGTGACTAAAGACTCCTCCGGAGCCTAGAAGCCGCTGACCCCCCTGGGGCATCTCCGAATGCAGTGTACACAGAGCCACACAGACCTGTGGTGTCCACAGGGTCCCTCTGCTAAAGGCCACATCAGAGACAGAACCAGAGCACACTGAGACCCAAGGCCAGACTTCTGATATCAGTCATCCATCTGCCTTTCTGAGTGCCACGTACAAAATGGGGGTACCACGGCACCTCCCTGATAAAGATCAAACTGACCCTATTTGTAAAGTACTCAGAATGGTGCCAGCTGTCCAGAATGGCTATGTATGCATTTGTTAAGTGAGTAACTGAGGCCTGAATCCACACCGAGGCCAGAGCCAGCCATGGGTGGCTTCATGGACCAGGTCACAGGAGCGCTGAGATTATCTGGAGGAGAGGAGACAGGGTGGCAGGACAAAAAAAGGACAAAGATAATTAACACACTAGAATTCAACCCAGTTCCAACAATGAATGAAAATAAGCTTCCTCTATTTGAAACTCCAACAATGGCGATCAAAATATTTCAAAGATAAAAGATTTCCATTTTCCTAATATGTCTTTTTCTCACTCTTCTCTAATAGGGTACAATTTTAAAATACTTGTATCAGACTTGCAAATCAGGTTGAAAATCATCAAATAAAAATGCCCATCAAACACACTTCAGAGCTAATCCACACTTACTAATTTCACTCTCCTCGCCCTGCGTTCAGAATTCTGAAACATTTCCCAATTGGCATATTTTGATCATCTTTCTTCTTTGTCATTTCTCTATTTTTCAAATTACTCTGAATGCCTGCTTCATTTCTTTTGCCTTTTTTGGATGGCTTGTGTTTTAGGATGAGGCTCACCTCACAGAAATTGAGGCATGCTTTACCCTGTGTGGGTCAGGTGGGGATAGGGAAGTGGAGATTCATCTCTCTCTCTCTCTCCCCCCACCCTTTTCCTTTTGTGGATTCCGAGCCAGATGGGTCCCTGGCATCTCCAGGCCACTACTCTCCACCAGCTTAGCTCTGGACTCTTGCGCCTCTGGGTGCCTGGCTGTTGTCCTGATTAATTATCCTATATGTATAACCTGTACCACTCCTGAGACCACATGTTTCACAAAGTCCATCTTCATTCTTGCTAATGGTCTATCTTGGCCATGACCTCTGCTGCAGCTTCAGAGAAGCTGTCTTCTCACTCTCAGAAACAGCAGTTTGGGTTCAGATCCAGAGCTCTGTCGCCCAACATGATGTGGTGTCTTAAACTGGCTAGCTCTTCTGTTCTTCCAAAATGTCCTGTGTGCCCCTGGGTCCACACACCAGCTTGCTTAACGTGCAATTATCAAGCCCTCTCTCTGTGCCATGCCTTGATGATGCAGACAGGTGACCAGGACCGAGAGTAAAGCAGTCGAACCCAGAGTCAGCCCTTCTGAGGATAGAGGAGAAAGGACACCTGGGTCAAACTCTCCACACTCGCCAGCCACAGGGCCTTCAGCAACCAGACTCTGATTTCCATTTTCTTATCTAGAAAAAGCAACAAGCAGGCCAGCCCAGCTTCCCAGGGGTCAGACAGGAGTGTGCTGGGTCCCCTCTGCGGAGCAGCACATCACAAGGCCGCAGGGAGAGCAGTTCTCTGGCAAGAAAGGGACAGGGCACCTGGGGCGTGCGGGGTGCTCCCTGATAAGGTTAGGGTGCTCTCTGGTGAGGTCTGGGCCCTGCAGCTGCTCTCAACCCAGCTTTGTCTTGTACAACCTTCCCTCAGCCCTTGGCGAACGGAGCAGGACTGAGTAGAGAATTCCAGAAAAACAGTTGTCCCCAAATGTCAAGCAGGCAGAGGACCTGGATGGGTCCGGCCTGTTAGTGTGGGTGACAGACAGCCAGAGGACCCCAAGACGCCCCACCCACACTCCCTGTGTCTGCCCAGCCACCCTCCCACACAGCCCGAGCCAGGAGGGGATGAAGAGCCCCGGCTGCTGAACTCTGTCCTGCAGCCACTGCAGGAATCGGTGGCTGACGGGGGAGGAACCTCAGAGCCATGCCTGACTTCTCAGCTCTGCAACACCGCCTGGCAGCTGCTCGTTGGCTGCTCTTCTGCTCAGGGGGTGACATCTGTCATCCCAGCACACCTGACCCTGGGAGGCCTCACGAGATGTCGGCCACTCTCCTGGCGGAGGAGTGGGGACCCAGCCCCCATCGCTCCCACAGCACCACCCTGCCTGGCCCTGCTAGTGCAGCCACCTCTATTGTTCCTTGATTTTGTGACCCTCAGGACTCCTCGTCTCTCAAGCTGGGACAGTGACAGTAACGATTTCCACCTCAAAGATGTGGACCCACTGAGGGTTAGCATTTGAGTGCCCAGTGCTGCGCCTGGCAGACTGTAGGACACCACTCTCCAGAACAGAGAAAGACCAGATGGAGGGATGGCTGGGTATAAGCGCCCAAGTCCCCAGAGCAGGAAGCATTTCCCTCACCGAGTAGAGGCCTCCCTGAGCCTTTGACAAAGAGCATGTGGTCACTTCTCTCACACACCGTGCACACGTACACACTCGTGCCATACAGGGACGGACACACGGTGTACCGCACAGACACACATCCGTGTGGCACACGTATGCACACACCTGACACAGACACACACACAACACACATGCACACAGTCCGCAAGGTGCACACGTGCAACGCATGCCAACACCCCACATGTACATACAACATGTGTGCATACATGCTGACACCCGCACGTGCACACATATACACACTGTGTACAACCAAATACTCCTACGCGCACATGTAACACCTGTATGTATACACTTCACACGGGCATTGACACAAATGTACATACATCATGCATGCACGCACATACAGCACATACGTGTACACCACCCTGCATACAGGCAAGGTGTGTATTATGCTCAGACACACGTGCATGCACACACCCCAGCACAGAGGGCTGAGTCTGCAGTAACAGCTGGCTCCTGAGCGGGCAGGGCCCCAAGGCCGGGTCTCCAGAGCCTCCCCACCAGGCTGCTGCCTCACCCTGGGCCTGTTCCCCACAAGAGAGGTGTGGGGCAGCCCTACAAGACAGCACAGCCTGAAACTCCAGAGCTGTGTGCTTAGATCCGCTGGAGGAACAGTGGCGTGTAGACAAGAGAACGACAGCCAACACATGGGCCCGCTCAGGCCCGGTGATCCCAACTGAGCCTACACCGGGTGACTAGGACTTCCTTCCTTCCGTAGCCTAAAGCTGTCCTGGCAGCAGACAGCCCTGGAGGCGCCCAGTGCCTGTCACTCCCTTTAAGCTCCCGGAGGGCCGGTGTGTGTGTTTCCTGTTTCGGAGCAGCTCCTGGGCTCAGCACAGCTATCCCGAGCCACGGGGGTTGAGCTGCACCCTCCTCCTCCAAAGGCTTCCTCCCTCCTGGGAACTCCAGCCACACCACCCTCAGGGCATCTCCCCCTCTTCTTAGTGCCCAGCTGCTCAGCACCTAAGGAGCTGATCCAGGCATTTTTTCCCCCTTGCACATTATGGAACCAGCCTGCACTGCAGGGATGGCTGAGGAAAGAGGGAGCCTAGCAACCAGGTCGCCATAGCAACTCCTCTTCCCACTTCCCTTCCAGCCCCAGGGCAGCCTGGACCACTGGGGAGGGGGCACAGGAAGAACTGTGCATCGCCCCCGCCCTCCACCAATCTTCAAAGTGTCTCCCCCCAGGCTGGCAATGCCTGCCCTGCCTCCTGTTTAGGAAGGGGCCCCACCACCCATCCGAGGGCACACAGAGACCTGAGGACTAGAAATTACTGCAAGGCTGGTCCTCTGAGAGGATCCTTGCTCCCTTTCCTTCCAGAAACCAACCCTGTTCATGCTTTAGAGCTCACATAACAAATCCTCTTCAAAATGCAGTTCTTTTCCTAAGAAACACATTTTTAGTATTAGGCAACTGAAGGTGCTACTAAAAATCACATCAGGCAGCCACTTTTTTAAATAATTTTCTTAAAAATCAGAGCCAAATCTGCAAAAGGGTAGGTAACTAAAGATAGATATTGTTAATATTCCATTCGCCACAGTCAGCAGACCCCACTTTCTGATTCCATATTAAGGGAGAACAGTTAATATAATGAAGGTAATGTTTTAACAATGGCCTTAGTCTACATGTTTGCATTAATGAGCATATCTATATTTAATCACCAAACTTTTCATTGCACACAGACCCTGCAGGGAGCAGGAATAGCAGACAGGGCTAGATTCAGCCAAGCCCTGCTCCCCACCGGGCCGTGGACCCAGCCACCAGCCACCCTTGGTCACTGTCTGACTGAATCCTCACGGGATGCCATTTCTCTCTCCCACCAGTACATGGCCCCTGAGGACCAGGACTCTGTCCACATTGAGGACAACCTGGCTAACATTTGAGCTAAAGCCTCAGTGACAGGACAAGCCATACACACCAGTGCATGTTCCGGGCACTGGAGCCCGAAGCGGGGGGCCTGCTGGGCCCCTCAGGGTGGCACATGCAGCCTTAGCAGGGCGCTGGCAAGCGCCACCTTCCCCAGAGCTGGCCCTTGTCACAACCTTGCCCGAGATCTGGGGCCAGAGGAGTCTGTCCCGCTGCCTGCCGAGAGTCTCTCAAATTCCCTCCTTCCTCTCCTGCATGGCTGTCATTGTCTGCACTGCAGGAGGCTGAGGCCATACAGCCACTCTACCCCTGTCAAGCCACCGTGCTCTGCCATCCCCTGTCCCTGCTCTCTACTTGTCACACCCTTACATGAAGCGACCTTCCTTTCCTCACATGTGCTCCTCTGTACTGCTCTGCTCCCCCGGCCCTTTTGCCATCTCCCCATTGCTGGCCCTAAGCCCTCCTGTCTGGAAATCCTGCCCGTGTGCTTTTGTCTGTACCATTACACCTGTCCTCGGACAGGGGCAGCTCGGTGGTCCAGACTAGACAGCTGGATTCCAAGCCCACTCCCCACTCTGCAAATCACGGAACGTGGCCAGGCCACTTTCCTCTAAAAGACGGGATGCCGGCAGCTGTCAGTGAGACAGGGAAATGAGGACAGGTGGGTGTGGGCAGTGCACTCCAGGCTCACTGGGTGGCTGCCAGGAATGCGGGCTATGTGGTGGGGCTGATTCTCATGTGGCTTAAGCCTGTAGGATCCATGGATCCTTCTGCCCTGTGAAAGAAGGTTCCCAGCCTCCAGGGAGTAGGGAGCTCTACAACCCAAGTCATCTTGAAAAGCAGCAGAAACAAGAGTAGAATCACAGGAGTGCCTGCATGTGAGCTCTGCAGTCCTTGCCAAGACTCTAGAGAGCTGGAGGCCATTGTTTTCCTATTCTTTGGCTGCAAAGCCAGACTCACAAAGGTTGAGTATTGAAATCTGATCTGAGTCCTGGGGTTCCAGCCAGGACTTCTGGGGATACCTGTGTTCAAGTCAGCAGGACCCCTGGGGGCTGGGAAGGCTCCTGGCAAATAGGAAGCCACCCTTCTTTCCTTCCTGCCTCTCCAAAAGTGTGCACACCACTGCCAGAAGCACAAGGACAGGAAAAATCAGCTCTGCACCTCTTCCGGCCAGAGCTGAGGCTGCGGTGGAGGTACAGCTCATCGAGGGCCACAGCTGAGCAAGGACTAGAGCGGCCACTCTCTAGCCAGGCAGAGGAAGGAAGGACACCTGGACAGGCCACACATCAAGGTGGCTATCCATTGGGCTTGAGGCCAGGTGTGAGGACTGCTAGTCAGGAAAGTGAGGATGCAAGGAGAGTAGCTGAGACCCAGCCCACAGTCCCAGCGTCCCATTGTTTCAGAAGACGGCAGGCAGCGGCCATTGGTGTAGCCTGAGGAGGTCAGCCCACCCAGGGAATCCCACAGACCTGGATCTGTGCACATACTGGACACCAGGGCAAATCAGGAGACAAAGGACGGGAAGAGGGACCCTCGGGGCAACCTGAGGGGAGGTCTTCATCAAAGCAGGAGGTGGGACAGGAAGGGACACAGGCACTTCCTGGAATTCCCATAAGACGTGTCACCATCTCCAGGGGGAATGGATGGACACTTGCTCACCAGGTTGTCTCGGGCTGTGACTATTCAGTGGTCACCCACAGTGTTCCAACCACCGCAGGCTGGACAGCTTCCCAGGACAGCCTCTCCTCCTTGGTCAGGCTCCTGGTCAGACACTCTTGGCTGAAGGGGCCCCGCGGACATTTGGAAGGAGGTCTCCCTCCCCTCCTCCTGAGATCCCCTCCTGGGTATCGTAAGGCTTCTGTGGTGTCTTCTCCAAGCTAAATGCACGACTCATATCTGCATCTTGGTGCACTCCTGGACCAGGGTTGTACGTACGCGCTGTTTCTCCCCGGAGTCAGGGCTTCATCCTTGTCTCACAGTCAGTCCTTGCACCATCAGTCACGGAAGGAAGGTCAGCTGCAGGTCACCATCTTGAGATCCTGCCTGAGCTCAGTCTTCCTTGCACACCCAGATTGCAGTTTGCTTTGTTCAGCTTCTTCCATCAGCCTGTTCCCCCTCCAGTGCTGCTTGCACAGGTGGGAGAGACCCCGTGCTGCTCCAGCAGGGCCCAGCGCCCTCCGAGCGCCCTTCCCTTGCCCACACCCCTCACGTCTGGCCTCCAGGCCCTAGCTGAGCTCCCATGAGAGCGATCTTGGTTAACACCGCCCCAGTAGTTGGGAGCCATTTGAGGCATTGACATCTGGTTTTTCTCTCCATGAGATCAGAGCAGGGACGAAGCCCCAGAGTGAGCACAGTTGTGCTGGGGCCTCTGCCCTCTGGACACAGAGAAGAGAATGTGTCCACCTCAGCCTCTGCACACTGGACTCTTAACCCTGTGCATCGCCCACATCTGCTTCCTCCCAGTTCCCTCTCCCCTCCTTTCCTCTGTTCTGCTTTCCTGCCGCTTTCCTTACTCATCCAGATTTCCTGCAGGTCAGCAGAGGCTCAGCCCTGGGACTGACACCTCGGACCACTGACCACTGCTCCCTTGCCAGCCCTCCTCACAATCAAGGGGAAGGCACGAGAATCAGGAGGAAAAGTGGGGTTTTTTTTTTTAAGGAACCACCGATGGTGATGTCCTTGACACACTACTCTAAATAACTCATAAGTCGCTGTCATACTGTCTCCCCCACTCTCCCCAGTTCTGTGAGACCTGAAATGTCCATAGCAATCCATTCATCAGCAGTGCAGACCAGGGACAGGACCTTCCCCGGAAGTGAGGCACAGGTCCCGCGACAGCAGGAGGATGGGCGGTGCGAAGGTGGGAATATGTAGATTCTACTCACAGAGAGGGCCTGGAGGAGGACAGCAGAGAATTTCTTACAACCTTGACTCCCGTGTGACCACTAGTAAGCTACTTCTCTGAGTCAAATCTGTTTGCTTGCTTGTAAAATAAGAACACTGATTAATCTGTTTCTAAAACCTCTCACAAAATTAAGTCTGTGACGTCCTTGTCAGTTTGACCCCTTCCAAAAAAAAAAAGCTATATTTGAGAAAAGGCAGGTTTTATAAGAAGAAAAATAGGATATACTTTGGGCTTTATAGAATAGAGGACTTAAAGGGGAGAAAATAAACTAAAGATAAAAGCTTTAAAAGCAGAGAGTTATAAATAAGAGAAGGGCAGCAGGCAGCACGGGGGAGGAGAGAAGGCTGAGAACCCTAAGGCTGTGTCTACCCAGGGTGCAGGTGGAGCATGCAACCCTTAATTTCTCCTGATTAGGATAAGAAAAAAGTTTTTTTCCCTGGGAGATAAGATAGGAACTTCAAAAGCTTGAAGATCCATGCACTTGACACACAGGGAAGCAGACAGGAATGAGAGTAGGTAAAACGTTAAAGATTAGGAGCATCGTCTCAGCTACCAAGGAAACGCGTGTGCCGTGCCTGCTGTTGCCATAACCCGCCTCTCCCAGCACTGGCCAAGGTCAGAGCAAAGTGACCTGCTTTTCAGTGCTAGAAATGCCCTCTGCAGTCAGCTGACAAGGATGCTGAGCCGTGCGTGGACAGAGACACAGCTTGCCCTCCCGTGCCACGGTGGATTTGGCTACGCAATGCAGCAGGTCTCACCAGCACTCGGGGCTCTGTCTGCATCCTTAGGTCTGGGGGTGCTGAGTATGAGCTGTCCCGATGCAGTGCCCAGGCCTTGCAGAGGGGAGTGTGAGTTGCGTGTGGCTGCCTGTGGGCCTGGAGTGGTGTCAGCGGGAGGAGCGGTGTGGATGTGGCAGATTTCAGTGTATCTTGAGTGCAGCCCTGCTGTTCATGGTGTGGAGAAGATGGCTTCCGGTCAAGGAGAAATCCTTGTGAAGAACCCCCTGCCCCTTCCCGTCCTGTCCCCATCAACAAAGTGTGTCAATGAGCCAGTGGTCAGTGATCACCAGGGTCAGTGATCACCAGCTCAACCTTGCCTGTCTATGACTTAGCACCAAGAGCAGGGGCATAAATTCACCAACACCATCCACTCCTAGAGGTAGGACCTTGGTGAGAAAGAGCACTCCGGTCCATCTCGGGGCAAAGTAGATGCATTTATCTTCCACATCGCAACACTGTGCCGTAGCCAGAAAGGAATCCCCTACACCCCATCATTGCACTCTGCCTTTTACTATATAAACGGCACTGACTGCCCCAGATCTCCATTAGCAACAGAAGGTGAGTACTTCCCAGCCCTGCCCTCCAGCCATGGCTGGGACCCGTGCATGTCAGATGAAGCCCCCACCCTGCACTGGGAGTGTTTGATGAATGTGTCAGGCCCTGAATGTACCCCCGACCCTGGAGAGGGCTGGCGGTGAGGAGTGTCTCCGACCTCCGAGTCCAATTCCAATTCTGACTGCAGCTGCCCCGCCTCTTGTTTAGCTGGCCCACTGCTGCTGGACGTGCATGTGCTCTGGCAGCAGTTTCCCTGGACACACCCTGTTAAATGAAGGGGACATCAGGATGTGCTAGGTACGTTCTGCCGCACTGGACAGGAGCCGCCTGACTGCCGGATGTATCTGGGACGCCATCCTCCGAGTCCAATTCCAATTCTGACTGCAGCTGCCCCGCCTCTTGTTTAGCTGGCCCACTGCTGCTGGACGTGCATGTGCTCTGGCAGCAGTTTCCCTGGACACACCCTGTTAAATGAAGGGGACATCAGGATGTGCTAGGTACGTTCTGCCGCACTGGACAGGAGCCGCCTGACTGCCGGATGTATCTGGGACGCCATCCGCTGTCCAGCAGTTTTCAGTGTTGGCACCGAGGGGTCCGAGCTAGGCGCACACCCTCGACGGCAAGGGCAGCATGTGCCATGCAGATGACCTATGAGCTAGGACCTTAGGCTGCATGATGAAGGACCTGGAATACAGCACTGCATGCAGCATGAGACAGCTGCCAGGCAGCCCAGTGTGCACCCACCGAGCCCACCAGCAGCTTGAGGGCCCTGCAGAAAGGCAGCGTGTACGGGACAGGCTCTCTCCTCGCCACTCCACGGTGGGTCCCATGTCCCTCATCACCCAGTGATGAAACCAAAAGCCAGCGCCACAAACACCCGCCAGGGCACTTCAGGGCCCCCGCAGTCAGGGCCAGGGGAAGACAGGATTCCCTCAGTGCCGGGCAGATACTCTGAGTCAAAATCAAGCCAATTGCCAGTGGGTGTGCAGGACACTCACCATCAGATGAGCCTTGCAGACTGTCACGTGTGCTCTGGCAAGGACCACTGCCTGACCGTTTTTTGGGCCGATGTTGGACCACATACTCCACACGGGTCCCACGGCATGGTCAGGGAGCCAGAAAATGCCTGACGCTTTGTGTCTTCACCCTACTTTTCTATGTTTAGACGGTGCTAGACGTGCACACAGTTACCGTGGTGTTCTAGCCATCTACAGTACTCAGGGTGGGAACACTAGGTGTGGTGTGTGTATTTGTGAGCACCCGGGCTGCTCCATGCACACGCTGCCTTCCTGCACCAGCTGGGTTTACCCATGTGCCCCATGTGACCCTGGAACAACAGCAAATCCCTGGCCCTGCATTGCTAAAATTCACCCCCCGGATTGAAGGACCCACTGTACAAGGCACCAGGAAGGTCCCTGCACCCCTGCTGTCTGCCTGAGCCACCCACTCTTCCAGCACAATGCCACCTGTCCCATCAGCCTCAAGTCCCACCTGGGACTTTTGAGCTTTCGCTCTATTGTCAAGTTCCCTGCCTCAGGAAGTCAGTGAGCTCCTCGCTGAGGGCAGAGGATGCAGACATCTGTGGGGTCTCCCAGCATGGGGGTCTTGGGTCTGAGAAGCCGAGGAGAATGGGATCCTCCACAGGGGTCTCTGGGCAAGGGCACAACACCGACATGTTCCTCCCGGGACCTCAGCTGTGTGAGCCCCAGGGAAGCACAGGTCCACGCCCAGGATCCCCAGCTGGGGAAGCAAGAAAGAGGCAGGGCCAGCAGGAGGAGGGTCCCCCAAGGAGGGCACAGCCAGGCCCAACGTGGGGTCCCTGTCCCAGGTGCTGGCTTAAGGAGGGACAAAGTTTCGAATGCACACACCTAACATTGTATTTCAGAGAAAGAGAAAGTCTTAAGTACTCGATAAAGTGCAAAATGACTTACAAGATTCGATTCAATTCTGAGTTTTAGGCAATATGTTTAAGAAATTGGCCAGAAATTTAGACTGCTTATAGTTGCCTGTTTCTTTCCATGTGAGGAAGAGCCGTAGAGTGAGAATGAGCATATATCGTCCACATTTTAATGTCTTTATTTGACAGCTAGGTGTAGTAGCACATGCCTATAATCCCAACACTTAGAAGGATGAGGCAGGAGACAGCCTGGAGTGGAGGCCAACCTGGGCTACGTAGTGATCTCAAGGCCAGCCCAGACCACACAGTGAGACCTTGTCTCAAAAACGAAACAAAACAAGAAAAGATAAATAAATGAAATGTCCTGTTTTGCCCCTTTCTACACTTCTTTATTGTTCCCCAGTTACATGGCAGAAAGAATGAAAATAAATATATTTTTAGAACTATATGCATGAGACAAAATTTTATACACATAGCCAGAATCATTCTGACTTCCAAATTTGCTTAGCTACTTTAGACAAGGCCTAATTTTACATTTTTATGATTTCTTTGAGAGCACAAAGAAAAAAAGTATATTTTTTTGTACTTTGCATTTTACTAATTAAGATGGAGTTGCCATGTAACAAAAGAATAAAAAAAGACACTCCTTCTTGAGATTCTTCGAAATACCTCAGTCCAGTACTTCATGTCCTCGTTTCAAATACTCAAGAGTTTTTTGCGGAGGTGTCTTAGCCACTAGGCTCCACATCCGGTCATGTTTTTAAGCCCACCTTCCAGGGCCAACTCAGCAGGAAGCAGACTTCCTCGCAGATCAGGGTCTAGGTAATGTTCCATCAGGCCAGCAGGACTCCCAGCCTTTGTTTACAAGATTTTACAAATAAGCAATTGACCCTATGGAAGGGAGAGGCCATGGACCACTTCCTGTGGGACCACTCCAGCGTGGTGTGTGGGAGGCAGCAGATGTGTAGGATGAGAGTCTCCCTCCAGGGCCCTGTACCTCAAGGACATCTGCCTGTTGGTGTGACCCTACTCGCCAAGTACAGGAGTCCCCAGCTGTCTGACCCACCTTGCTGGGATGCTGTAGGGAGTGAGTCCCTGACTTACATTCTCACTGGCTTGGCAAGAAGTGGGTCCCCTAGCCCACCTCCAACAGCAAGCCTACTTCCTGTGCACAGTTCTGTAACCGGAGGCCACGCCCACCCCAAAGACGGTCGTGTCCGAACACGACTTGGCCTGGATGTAAGCATCAGCATCGCGTCCTCTTTGGAAAACAGAGGGAGAGACTGTAGAGTAGAGTGGAAGACGGTCCGGTGAATAATTAACCAGTCGGGAGGCAGCGGTTCAATGCTACTGCCCTTTCTAGCCTATGGTTTTGCAAGGGGAGAAGAGCGCAGCGCTGTGTACGGAAGTTTGCATCTTGCTGAGGACAAACCAAAGGAAGATTTGAGGCGTGGGGTGGTTGGCCCATCTTTGGGATGCGTGCCAGTGCAAAATTTTCCTCTTTGTGGCACTGGGGATTGAACCCACGGCCTTTGTACCCAATTATATCAGCAACCCATTGTAATGATTTTGAGACTGCATCTCACTGACTTGCTCTGTCTGGACTGGAATTTAAGTCACCCTGCCTCAGCCCCGAATTGCGCTGGGATTACAGGTATGCACCACCGTGCCCCGCTGGCTTCGGTGACTAAGTATTCTAGTGCACAGATATCAAATTTGCCTTCGATGTCAGAAGATGTATCTGATGACCTCTAAGAAGATAGGTTTGATGACAGTTCTTATAAGGTTCAGTATTTTCTTAGCCATGAATAAGAAAGCAAAACCCAAAAGCACAGAGTTACGGGGGCTCTCAGACGTGGGGCTCTCTCTGGCATCTTAGATGTACAAAGGCAACAGGAACTCGGTTCCTGCTGCTAGGAAGAGCAATTGCCTCAAGGTCAAAAAGCACACATTTGTGAGCGCTCCTGAATTTGCCCTTTTTAAAGATGTTGCCTGTGTCTGTATGTCACACAAATTTTAAACTTTAAAATATTTTGCTATGATTTTTCTATCACCATTTTAAAATGCCAACACCAGACCAGTTTGCCCAGCCAGATCCTAATAGGTACCGCCAAAAATCACATTCTCTTATTGTTGCTTACTGTCAAGGCAAATGTAAGACCAACACAGTACAAGCAGATCAAGAATATTTTTGTCTTGAATATATCCAAGAAGCAGCGAGCACAGATTTTGAGATTATTTATTCATCAATTTCTTCCTCTGAGCGTTTGTACCCTCAGTACTTTGGACTAGAAAAGAAAAATATATAGATAAGGCCAAGTGTTTGATGTTGTACAACTCTGCATCCTTAGCTCTAAGGACTTAAATCTGCCCAAGTACTGTTGCTCATGGTAACGATCAGGAAAGCAAGAAGGGACAGTGTCCTTTAAGATCCCTTCTGCTGCTCCTGCAGCCGGCACTCCAGTGCTAGCAGCCTCCAGTAAGGAGCTGAGGCCCGTTTCCATGGAAATGCAGCCCTGCTCCTGCGGTTCAGACCCACGCTGTGCTCACAGGCTGCCTTCCCGCCATCCTCGGAGACTCTGCTGGCCCCACGTGAGCCCTCCTCGAGGAGCGTTCTGCTGGATGGCAGGTGCCCATCCACTGCAGTAATCGACCCATCCCACCCGGGCTCCGTCCTCTGGTCCTGGATCCCCTGGCCTCTGAGAGACCGATTCCCTTTGTGAGATGAGCAATCACTTCCTCGCCCATAACTGCAGAGAACTGTGCTTTGCATGTTGTGAATTCTATTTTTTAATTTGCAAAGGAATTTATTTTCGTATTAGTGTGCACGTTTAGGGTGCATCATATGTACCTTTGTTTTGGGGGATTGGTGCACATAGAATAAAGGAGAGGCGGTAGGAAACAGAGGCAGACTTCCTGGAGATTTCTTAAAGCTAAGAAATCTGTATGTCGTGTAAGAATTTTTTAAAGCCTTAAGGTCTTGAACAATCACAGAAATAAAACCCAGAGCTGCTAGAAGAACCAATGCACACCGTGCCCTGCTGCCTTCTGTGACCCACAGGCGCCATCTAATGGTGCAGAGCAGAACTTACACAAAGATAGGGTCCCCTTCTGCTCCCTCCCAGTCTTAGGGCTGGGGTGCGAGCCCCCACCCACCCCAGAGCCCTGGAAATAAAACACACTTTAAAGAGAGGAAGATCTCTTTCTCTTTTTGTCCCAACACAGTAAAAACTCTGAAAATGAACAAAATCAGTGATTTTTGTCTGTTTTCAAGGTGAAAAAGGAGGTTGAAACACCTTTTTTAGTGGACAATAAATTAGATACTCATAAAAGGTAGTTAAACGTGTATATGGCTACAAAGGGGTTCTTTATAGGTAATGAAATAGGATTTTCATTACATCATGTTAGTTATAAAACTGTGCTTTAAATTTGAAAATATAACACCTTTCACCCCAACCAAAGGAAGACACGGAAAATGCGTAGCTGTATTAAAATGAGTACCTTTTAAATAAATTTACACTAAATACTTAGGAAGAGTTTATGAATCATTTTCCTTGAGAAAAAAAAAAGGCCACCAAATATATCTTCCTGGCTAGGGGGAAGCACGTGTACCTTGGTACATTTCCAAAACAGACACTTGGGTAAAGATTAGCTTCTCTGAGAATGATTTTGCTCTCTGTAAATTGCCCTCCCAGGGTTGCCCCACTACCCAGGCCAGGTGTCCTTTGGAAAATCAGATACTTAACTTCAGTCAGTTACTTTATTCTGAGAAAATGCTTAGCAATTGACTGGATGGTCTTGGGATCCAGCTTTGCATGGATCTAGTACATAAACACAGTGATCACTTTATCAAAAATTAAGCCCATGGTCTGCTCTGGAGTTCTTGTTTTGAAATGTAGATTCTCTTTAAAATACCACAATCATTGTTTCCCTGCAAGCTCCTATTTTAAGCATCCCAGTTCCTGATGAGCTGCGGGTATTCACAGGCACCCAGCCAAGATGCCTACACTTCCCCTTCCTTCAATTAGTTTTTATTCTCCCACGGCATGGGCCATAAATTGAACTCCAACTTTGAATTTAAGCTGTTAGAGAAGGCAAATACTGATTTCTATGCCCTAAAACATGGAATCACATCCTCTTCTCAGCACTAAAAGGGAAACAGAAAATACCCGAATGCTGAAAAATGTTTACACACCTAAGTGTCAAGGTGCAACATTCACACTTGAAATCTGTCCAGTTTGCTGTGTTTTCCTGACACGCTCAACTGATCGGGAGGGAGCCACCAAAGGGGTGGGCTGTGCCACCCTATTCAAGCATCCATGCCCCAGAGAGACTCTCTGAGGGGAAGGGGTTGTGCCTCTGTAATACACAGTTATGTAATATTTAAAGTTGTGACTTTGCCTTTGACAAGATTTCAGACCCTCGTTGAGCAGGAATGTGCAGAGTGTGATTTGAGCCGCACTATTAAGAGGTCCTATTGCTCATCATAAAACTTATCCTTGTTACCTTTGGAGGGTTACAAGTCTAAGGGAAAGAAGAATCTTTTTCTTAAGTTTTACAATCAAGGTGGCACAAAAGCGATGAGCTAGCTTAAAGTGGAAATATTTTGCAGTCCTGTCTGCTTATTCTCGGGGAGGCACATTTGAGAAGATATGTGGAGAACAATACTTATAAAATTCTTCAGGAACAATTCTCTCCCGTTAGAGTCATGGCAATGCCATACTTGCAGAGCAGACGGATTCACAGGCTAGGTTTCTGCAGAGGCAGTGTAGATGTGCTCAGACCATTCCGTAACCTCTGCCAACTGGGCTGGGCACATCCCCATCTGTCTCCTGCACTGCAATCCCTGTCATTAAATGTGCCAAAGATTTCAGGGTGACTCAAGCCTGCCAAAGTGTCCAGGGACAGTCACTGACCTGCATCCCGAAGCTCATGTCCCTCAAGCTGGGCCCCTGAGGCTGGCAGGGGGTGTAGGAATCGGTCCAGGGACCCCTGACTAAGAGCAGGATCTTGGCCACGGTGTGCACCTTGTCTTGTGTTTGCCTCATGTGGGGGTAGCTATAATGACAAGCCCCACTGTCAGCTGGCCTCCGCTGACTTAGTGTAGTAATGGGGGACGGAGACCCAGGGTGAAGGGAACAGACATTCTGGAGTCCACAGCCCGGTGGCCAAGGAGGTGTGTGGTAGGCAGGCATGAACCATGCTCCTCCTGGAAAAGTCCCTGCACTTGGAAAGAAAGGGTTGTGAGTAGAAGGTTTGGATGTGGGGACATTAGGCTGGGCGCTCCCAGCTCAAGTCTGCCTTTCCATGGGGAGATTGAGGAATAAAGATTTACTTTTTGGTTAGATGAGAAGTTCATTGTTCTTGGGTTGGATTTCACTCGAGTCCGTCATCCAATTTGCATTCTTCCCTGCAGGTGCCCCACTCCTGGCTGTGACGGTTCAGGACACATCACCGGCAACTATGCTTCTCACCGGAGGTATGTCGGAGCATGATCTTCCCCTCTGACACAGTCTCTCCCTGGGTGGCAGCTCCAAACCCAGACTCTGGGGTAGGCTCAGCTTGGCTGCAGTGGTAAAATTGAAGATCTGGACTCGTAGGGCCATGAAGCTGTCTGTCCCTGAAGGTCTTAGCCCTAAGCCTGTAGCTCCACAGAGAAACATTTCCAGTTCTGCAGCAGGCTGCTTTTCAAGGAGAAGGAGTAAAGGAGAAAGATCCTACTCTCCTGTGTTATACAATCTCTGAGAAAAGTCCCTGGGAGACCAGCATCCTCAGGCGCAGAGAGCTAATCTCATAAACATCAAGATTCAAACTACAGAGCTGAACAGTTAACGTGAGCAGGGATCTGCTGAACTAGGTGCTGCAGAAGTGTTGCACTTTCCAGAGCCTAAAATAATGCCATAGAGACCAGGCATAGGCAATCACAAAGCATCCACATTGCAGCCAGGGAACAGTGTGCTGATGCCTGTCTATGTTTGAGAGTTGACAGGAGCTGTAGAAAAAGATTCACCCAAATATCATTAAACATGGCAAAGGGGATTCAGGCCACTACAGCAGGGTCCTGTGGGTGGACACTGGCCATCGGCTTCTACCCTGGACTACTGGGGATTCACAGCTATGTGAAGTCACTAAGGAGGCACTGGGGCTGAGGACACGATGGGACATGTCGGTGGCATTACTGCAGTCAGGCCAGGTGAGGGAGGTCAGGGCTGTGGGTGCCGAGGTGGGGTTTTCCTCACACTGACGCAGTGGGATTCTCACTCACCCTGGACTCTGCCCGGACAGAGGGGAGCCCAAGGTCAGGCCAGGATCAGAGGAGCCTGGCTCAAGTCCAGGCAGAGGACAGACTCTGTCAGTGCACTGTCCACCCCATGGTGAAAGTACTACCTGGGATCACGTGACATGGCCAGTGTCGTGTTGAGTCAGGGCCAACAGCAATATCAGAGTCAGGGCAGGAATGTCAGGGAACTCAGCCAACGCAGCCTCCTGTGAGATACAACCGCACCCAGCCCATCCCTGAGCTAAGGTCTGGAGTGCGGGGCCTTTCCTGCCTCTAGAGCTCACACTGCAACACTGCAATGTGTGTGTGCAGAAGGTGTGCAGAAGTAGAGGAGCACTTGTGCTTCAAACACAGGAAGGAGAAGGAGGGAGGGAGAAAAGAAGGAAGGGAGAAAAAAAGAAGGAAGGAAAGAGGGAGGGAAGTCGATTAGGACAGCCACAGCAAGTGTCAGAGATCAGTCACCTCCTGCTGCCCCAGGCCAGCTCATTGCACAGCCGGAGCATCACGAGATCACATGATCACAGCATCATGTGACTGACCAGCTCCAGGGGCTGTCAGGGTGGGGATGCCCCTGCCAGCCGGGCTGGATGCAGGGCAGGACTCACAGGGCAACCCTCCTGAAGATCCAGCTGCACCTGTGTTTCTGTGCTCAAAGCCCTGCTAAGCCCGTGCATGTCTGAAAAGAACCAGCTGTGACGGCACCCAGGGCCACCAAGGCCCCGAGCTCATGGGGTCCCCCAGGCCAGCACAATACCTCCTGCTCTTCTCCACACTGTAGCCACTCATGCCTGGGGACTGTGGGCCGGTCCTGTGCACTCGGGGCACCAAGCAGCACCCCAGCCTCCAGATGATCCTCTCTCCTGGCCACAAGATGTCCCCAGACATAGGACAGACAGCGCAGGTTGCAGAGAGGACCCATGAGGTCATTCCAAAGGATTTCCAAGGTCAACAGACTGGTTTAGGTTTGATGAAAGTTTTAAAAAAACACTCCAGTTAAATAGGAGAAGCTCAAAACAAAAACAAAAACAAAAGAAAACGGGCTGGGGATTTAGCTCAGTGGTTCTGCCACCTGCCTTGCAAGCATAAGGACCAGAGTTCAAGCCCTGGTACCAAAACACAAAAACAAAAATAGGAGAAGTCAGGCACATTCTATGTCACTCTTTATTTAACTTATCTTAGAAATGTCTCAATGCTTAAATAGTCACAACTCCAGCATTTTATTAATGCACACCACTGAAGTGTCTGCTCCCTGGCTGTTTCCGATCTGAATGTCTGCTTTTCTACTGTTTTCATCTGGGAGAGGTGGGTTGAAATCATTTGAACTCAGGCATGAGTTTAAACATTTTTATTCATTCCACTTATAACAGGCTGTATTAATACAGCACAGGCTTGGGATTCAAGGATAACAGGTTTAAAATGAAGCTGAGCAGACCTTTCCAGGAAAGTCAGTTTATGTTTGGGCAAATCTGAGCTCTGCATACAGCCCTAGAGAGGCTTTAGGGAAGAGAAAGAAGAGCACGTTGTGATATCATGCGTTCTAGTGACAACTGCCCTCGCACAGAGGTTTAAATGCGGTCAAACATTTTATTAAACAAAAATTTGCATTCAGTTAGTTCTTAGACGAAGGACCCCAGAAAGCTAGACCGGGGCTCACGGTGAAGCAGGCTGTTCTCTGAACACAAGTCAGCTGCTGAAGACAGATGGAAGCTAACAGTCAGATAAGAACCTTGGCTTTTGGTGGCCACAGGCCTGTTCATCTTCTGACTTCCCAGAAACTCGCTGCCCTGCAAATTATACAGAAAACTTTTTTTAACTTTACTTAATGTTTCATTGCCTTTCCTCCCAAAGATGCCACAATTCAACTCAGGTTTGAGTTTGGGCATCTTTCCTGGCTCTGTGGGCTACAGTAAGAACTGGGTGGCAGCAAAGGGCCCTGAGCCTACAGCAGGTCCTGAGAGCTCCTGGTGCCAGACTGTGCCCCCCCTGCTCACAGCGGGAGGCCTGTCTGGGGTCGTAGGTGGCCTTCGTGCCTTGGCTGCACTGCCCTCTCTGCTCCAGGAACTGGGCATTCCTCCGCCCCTGCTGCTGTCAGTCAGCCATTCGTGTCCGACTCGGAGGAATCTGAGCCTCCAGGGTCAGGGATGGACCCGGAGCCCTGTGTTGTCTGGTGGCAAAGCCGCCTCTCGGCACACCTGCCTGCCTGCCCGGAGTGGCCCTTGAAGACCACAGTGGGGGCGACACCCTGGCTATCCAAGGACCCAACTGCAGCTTTCCCTTGTGTCTGGACGGTTTCCATGGTGCTCCAGCCCCCTGTCTCCAGCACATCACGCTCTCCCAGCGCTCCTGTGCGACTCTTCTTGGACCCTCACCAGGACTCCCTTCCTGCTCTGGCAGTTTTCACGCCCTCATGCTTCTTCCCGAGTCCTCCCCTCCCTGAGTCTCTGCCCCCAGCCATTGCTGGCCTTTGTAACAGGATCCTGCAAACTCCAGGAGACCCGGAGCCCAGGGGCTGCTGCTCCAGGGCAGAAGCGATGTCTTCGCACCCTAGTATCTCACCCAGCGACTACACCCCTCAGATGGCACAAGACAGAGTTTCCTGAGCACCCACCCCGTAGGAAGCTCTGTGCACAGCCTGACCTCCAAGCAGCTCACGACCTCCAGCATGACAGGAAATAAGAGCACAGAGATGCTGCTCGCCTGAGCATAGATTCCTGCATCCTCCTTCCAGGCGCCCTTTAGATCTTTCATGATATGCAACATCCACACCTCCAGTGGCCAGACAGACCCATCACCGCTCAGTTCCCTCATGCTCTGGGCGTCCACACAGGTACCTCAAAGCCCTTCTGTGAGCGAGTGGAGGCACCATCAGGTCCTGGGGATACAGTGGAGACACCTGGCTCAATGGCCCATGCAGCATAAGGAGAAATCTTTTCCTGGAGCTCCTGGGGCTCCTACCACAGAGTCAGCACTATGAGAAGGAAAAGGAGGAGGAGGAGGAGGAGGAGACGGAAGCAGAAAGGAAAGGGAAGGAGGAGAAGGGAGGGAGGAGGGAGAGGCAGCTTCAAGTTTCCAGCAGCTGTGATTGTGCTCTCACCTGGAGTGAGGGAGACCCCGCCTGAATGCAGAGGACTGGGCCCCATTCTGAGAAGCCAGCTGCAGCGGGGGCAGAGCGCAGAGTCAGCTTCCAGCAGGAGGTGGCAGGCTGGGTCAGTGGTGCGCTGGACGGGGGAGGGTTGAGGACTCGGCTCCTGGGAACCTGGGAACCTGGGAACCAGAGCTACTGCCCCGCGCTGCTGCCGTCTGGACCCTGAGGGGCCAGGCAGTCTCCTCGCCCATCTCCTCCTCACCTCCTCTCCCTCAGACACTCGCCACTCCTAGGCCACTCTGAATGGCAGAGGTGACCTTTCGGCGGTCTGTTTGGGGTGCACAGATGCCACCTCAGGCCATGCCCCCGGGTGGTCACAGTGTGGTCCATCTTCACATCTGTGTCTTTTGTTTTGTTTGTTCTCATTTTTTGACATAGGGTACTGAACCCAGGGCCTTCACTCTGAGCTCCACTCTAGCCTTTTTATTTTTTATTGTGAGATAAGGTCTTGCTAAGTAGCTGAGTAGCCCAGGCTGGGTTCAAACTTGAGATATCTCCTGCCTCAGCCTCCCAGAGTGTGAGAATACAGCTTGTGCCCAAACAACTGGTTTTTATGTTCCCTTTTTTAGGCAGAAAATAATTTAAGATAGTGAACTGGTCTTCTCATGTCCGTACATTCTGGGTCTTGGCTGGGGTAGAAAAAGGCCTCTTGTTTTCATCAGGCATGAAAGTCAGCAAGAAGCAAGTCACTGAGAACTTCCCACCTGTGTTAAAATGTTGCTCGGGACAAGTCCCCAAGTCCCTGGACCTGTGTGGCCAGGACACTGAGGGAGAGCATGGTGGCCTGCTGTGCCAGGCCATGGGGAGGACACGGCCACCCTGCCGCCCGTGCTCCTGTGTCCATTCGGCAATGTTTTCAGCAGCTACCTAGCTCTCAAGGCTCCATGAAGTGCCCTGGGCTAGGACTTGGGACACAGGTGCACGTGTGCATGGCTGCCTCCTCCTGGAACGGCCCCGATGTCATGGGCAGGGTTGAGGGTTGGCAGATGGACCCGCAGAGGCATAGCCATGTGCCACTGAGGTCACATGCCACTTCTGGGGACAGCTCAGAAGTGAGGAGTGGGGGGACAGCATTGACAGGGGCTGTTCTGGACAAGCGTGCCCACAGGGGGAGAGGTGGTGACTCGAGAGTCACTCGGGAAGGGGCCATTCCCTCCAAAGATTAGAAAATGAAATGAGCTCACTTGGCCTCCCTCACCCCTATCCCTGGCCAGGAAACAGACTTTTCCTGAGTCTCAGAGAGGTGTTTCTGACACGTGTCTCTCCTTCAGCCTTTCAGGGTGCCCAAGAGCGAAGAAGAGCGGGATCCGGATAGCACAGAGTAAAGAAGACAAGGAGGACCAGGAGCCCATCAGGTACAGGGCCCACCAAGGCCGAGGCCAAGGTGCTCAGGGCTGCTGGGGGCCATCTAGAGAGGAAGAGCCCGTGGGCACAGGGGCATCTGCTGAGGCCAGGTAGACCACAGCCCAGGAGTCCCAGGGTATCACCAGCTGCCGTTCACATGGCCAGAGTCACAGGAAACTTCCTTCCCATAACAGAGCTCGCGGGGAAGGCAGACTCACGGGAGGGTGAGATGGAAGAAAGCAAAATCCCCAAAGTGACCATCTTACTGCAGGCCATCTAAAACAGCTCCACCCTGCCTCTCCCAGGGCAGCCTGCTGTCCAGCAAAGGTCTGCTGCACACCAACACCCGGGTCTCAAAAGTCCTGCAAGAGCAGGGCATGGCAATATACACCTGTGACCCCAGTACTCCAGAGGCTGAGGCAGGAGGATCACCCAAAGTTCAAGTCCAGCCTGGGCTGTGTAGCAAGATCCTATCTTAAGAAACTGAAAGGGGACCGGGGATTAGGCTCAGTGGTTCCACCACCTGCCTTGTGAGCTCAAGGGCCCGAGTTTGATCCCTGGTACCAAAAATTTAAATAAATAAAGCTGAAAGGAAAGAAGGAGCTGGTTGGGTCTTCCTGAAATTTCCATCTCAATATCTGTGGAGACAAATTTTACTTCAAACAAAAAATTTAATTAAAGCATACATTATTAAGATAAAACATATCAAAACAAATAGAAAATACAGATTTTGTAGAAAATAAACTTTGCTATCTAAAAAGAAATGCAATCCAGGCACAGTGGCACACACCTGTATCCCCAGCACTCTGGGAGGCTGAGGCAGGAGGATTCCATGTTTGTGTCCAGCCTGAGCAACTTAGTGAAACCTTGTCTCAAAATAAAAAATAAAAATGGCTGGGTGCTGTCCCTGGGCCACCCAGGACCCTTCTGCCAGGGTGAAATATCTCCCCGCACCACTAGGTGGCATCTCTGGGCAACTTTTCCTCTCCTTTCTCCTCTCTGCTCCAGTAGTCTCGCGTGTTCCTTTGCTCCTTCAACCAGGATGCTCTGGCTGCGGTGGGGCCCACTGGGGACACAAAGGCAGTGTGTGCCCTGTGTCTTGTCTCCACTCAGGTGTCCTGTCCCCGGCTGTGACGGTCAAGGCCACATCACAGGGAAGTACGCTTCCCACCGCAGCGCCTCAGGGTGCCCGTTGGCGGCCAAGCGGCAGAAAGATGGGTACCTCAACGGCTCCCAGTTCTCCTGGAAGTCAGTGAAGACGGAAGGCATGTCCTGCCCCACGCCGGGCTGCGACGGCTCGGGCCATGTCAGCGGCAGCTTCCTCACACACCGCAGGTGGGTGCCCGGGCCGGCATGCACAGGACCAGTGGGCGGCAAGTTCTGGAGCCCCAGAACTCTCAAGGGGGATTTTCTTTAATGATTGCAGAAATCCCAGCTCAGGGAGAATAATGCAGATGGTAGAAATTGGTTCAAGAACAAAAATGGAACGTCCTTTTCCTTCCTGGACTTCTCAAGTCCTTTACAAAGCGAGTGGCCCTGTCTGCTCAGAAGAAAAAGTTGTGTGTGCACACACATGCATGGGTGCCATCTGGCCCGTTTCTGTACAAGCAGGGAGATCTGACCCCTCGCTCTCTGCTCAGAGTGGAGCTCTCTGCCCATGGGACACCCGGGGCCGGCCAGCTCCCCCAGACACCCCCGCCTGCTTCCCTGGGGTTCTGAGGCCACAGGGCCCTTGCAGTGTTCCCCTTCCGCATCTGTAAATTCCCATGCAGTCTGTGCTGCAGGAGGCCACACCCAAGCAGGGACACTAGGTTTGAACTGTTGACAGGTGAAGCCAAACCTCCCTCGTCTAAATTTCCCCTTCCTCACAACTTTAGGTCTTGGTGAAATGTTCGGAAACTTGGAAAGTCCTGCTGGGAAGGGACGCATGTAAGGACCGTGTGTCTTCTCAGGTGGCACTGTCAAGGCCACAATTGTTTCCCCGGGGAAAGCAGAACTCCCAAGTTCTAGCTCAGCTGTGGAGGCCCCACCCCAAGGACTGCATCCCTCTTGCTTGGCTTTTATTGGTTTGATGTTAAGATGCAAATGCAGGGTGCTATGTGGGCGGGGTCAACCCTGCCTCCACCCCTGGGATGGCTTGGGCACTGGGGTCTGGAGGAGCTGGGTAGACCCCAGCTTCTCTGTCCCACCACTGCCCCAGGGGCAAAGGAATGCCCCTGCTTTGGGGTCTGCTGTGGGTCAATCCCCTACGTCCTCTGTGTGGTTTTTGCAAAGGCAGCCGCATATACAGCGTGTGCTGAGATGAGCTCTGAATGTACCCATGTGATCTTGGGGCGTAGGCACACTCCTGGGCTGGGGTGCCCAGGCCATTGGCCCCCCCACTCTTCCCCAGCAGTCTGTGCGCCAGAGCTCCCCGGCCTGGCCCCAGGGTTTTAACACCCCCTTTCGGGGCCACAGAGGCCCAGGGCATTTGTGATGACCCCCAACCCCAGTGGGCCACTCTGCCAAGCCCAGAGTGCCAGCAGAGGCTGGGAGCCCAGAGGATCAAGACTCTTCTCCACATCCACCTGCCAGGGGGAGCCGAGCAGAGGTGGGGAAAGCGGACACTCTCCCTACGTGAGGGCATCATCGGGCCTCCCTGTGCTGCTGGCCCCGGGGTCCTGAGGAAGGAAGGACCTGGAAGGGGTCACCCCTGGCCACACCTGGACCTCGGCCCTCGGAACCAGAGATGGGATGAGCAAGCAGTGGCCAAGACACAGAAGGAGCCCTAAAGGAGGCGGCATCAAAAGAGCAGAGACTGGGGCACCAAGAGGAGACAGGACTCTTGGTGGAGCAGGCCAGGCGAGGAGGGGGTTGAAAACTGCTGTTAGAGCTGGGTATGGGAGCGAAGGCCTGTCATCCCAGCACTCTGGGAGGCTGAGACAGGAGGACTCCAAGTACAAGGCCAGCCTGGGCAATCTAGCAAGATCCTATCTTAAAAATGAAAAATTAAAACTAAACTTTAAAAAGGGTTGGAGCTATAGCCCAACATGAAAGCCCTGGGTTTAATCAGCAGTACTGAAAAAGAAAACTGTCAGGCTCCAAAATGGGGAGTGTATTGGCCTGGGAACTCAACCAGGTCGTCCTGGAGGGCTCGGGCGGGGTCAGAGCCCAGACCAAGCGGAGATGGTCAAAGTTCTGACGAGCGGGGTCAAGGAGAATGAGGCAGAGGTGAGGCCTGTGGGAGGAGCCTGAGAAGACGGAGGGGAAGAGCAGGGAGGAGCAGCTAGAAAGGGTGTAGGGAGGCAGAGAGGGCATGTAGGAGGGGAGAGGAAGGTGTGCTCCAGCCTGAAGGAGGAGAGGAATTAGAGGGGAGAGGGGAGAGGGAGGAGGGGAGCACACAGAGCCCTAGCTGCATGGTGGTCAGGTTTTTTATTTTGAGGCAGGGTCTGCTGAGTCACTACGTTGCCCAGACTGGGCTTGAACTTGTGATCCTCCTGCCTCAGCCTCCCAGAGTGCTGGAATTATAGGTGTGCACCACCGCACCCCCATAAATCAGCCCTGTGTTAAGGAGTAGGACACAAAGTGCTGGAGGGAGAGAGCCTGTGGTCGGCGGGGGGGCTGCACCAGGGTCCCAGGAGCCCCCCCAGCTCCTCCCAGTGGCAGTGCCCCTCCTTGCCTAAGTCCAGGCAGCTTGGTGAAAGGTGGGCAGGAAGGGAAGGGGGAAGAGCTGTCCTGGGTCTGAACTGAATTGGGCCCGCAGACCGAAGCCGGCTCTGCAGAAAGAGGACCAGGGCAGGCGGCAGTGTGGGCAGGAGCCCAAAGGCTACAGGGAGGAAACGGGGGAGGAGGCTTTCTTTCTTTCTTCTTTTTCTTTTCTTTTCTTCCCCACCCTCCAGACAGGGTCTGGCTAAATTGTCCAGGCTGGACTCAAATTTGAATCCTCCTGCTTCAGCCTGCTGAGCAGCTGGGATGAGAGGCTTTGGCCGCCACACCCAGTCTCTCTGTCTCTGTCTCTCTCTCTCTGTCTCTCTTTCTGTCTCTTTCTCTCTCTCTCTCTCTCTCTCTCTCTCTCTCTCTCTCTCTCTCTCTCTCTCTCTCCTCCTTCTCTCTCTCTCTCTCTCTCTCTCTCTCTCTCTCTCTCTCTCTCTCTCTCTCTCTCGTCCTGGGGATTAAGCTCTACCACTGAGCTCCTCCCCCGCCCGGAGACTCCTCAGAGACAGAACTGGTACACAGTGCACGTGCATAGAGGGCCTCTGATCTCCACTTGGGGACCGTGGACTGAAAACACACAGAGAGAACTGCATCCCTGCTGAACACACGTGCGTGCTTTCTTTCTCTGAAGCAGCACACCTAACGATGGTTTGCGCAGCACCCGCCTCAGGGGCGATGTCGTGCATGCTCTGGAGATGGGGAAGGTGTGTCTGAGTGTGCAAGGCTCTGTGTGCCTCCCCCAGGAGGGACAGGAGCAGCAGTGGCCCCGAGGCTCACCTGGGGTCTCGGGAGCCATCTCCATGTTTACTGCATGGAACCCTCTCCTCGGCTGTCTCTCCCATTCTTACTTCATTTAGTAGATTTAGTGGGATTCTCCGGAATCAAAGCTTCCTGGTTCTAATTCCAAAATCCAAAAAGCCTCCTAAGTAAATCACACGTCTCACACAGCCTCGACCAGGATCCGTGTACTTCTAAGTCACTTCCAAGACCCTCGTCAGCCCTTTCTGCCAGGGCCACTTGACATCATCCGTTTATCTT
Source organism: Fukomys damarensis (assembly GCF_012274545.1). Lineage (NCBI taxonomy): Eukaryota > Metazoa > Chordata > Mammalia > Rodentia > Bathyergidae > Fukomys > Fukomys damarensis. Next base: position 32,853,097 of record NW_022900937.1, on the reverse strand, counting down.
CACTTCCTCTTCCGTGCCTATTAAATGAGGACAGAGCCTGTTTTAGAATGTTTGTTTTACTTGATATTTCCTAAGGGGATTGTGGCAGGGCTAAGTCATCGCATTGGGAACTTCCTTTGTGAGTTGTTTTTTATTAATCCGAGGGTTGAACTGAACCCAAGGTCAGGCTGGGGAGGCCCCAGGCACAGCCCAGGCGGCTCACGCAGGAGTCAGAACAGGGCAGGGGACACGAGAGGAGGGCTCTGGTGTCCCTGGGGCTGTTTCCACCCAAAGCCCAGAGATGTACACGGGAGTGAGCAGGGTCCCATCGGGAGCTGCAGGTGCATCCTTATCCGAAGGCTGTCACCAAGGCGAGGGCATTGGGGTGCAGGGTCTGTGGTCCCAAGGGAGCTGCTCATGCCCTGGGATCCCAGCACCAAAGCTCGGGCCTAAGTGCACACGGACAACCTGCGAGGCTGCCCGGGCCTGGTGTGTCCTCCTCATAGAGGATGGTGGCAGTCACAGGGAGAGGGCGTGGACTCGGAGGAGAAGGGCTGGACTCCACCAGGCCACAGCCTTGTCGTGGATTGGTCCTTCCAGGACCTCCAGCTCTGGATACCCACAGGGCCCCAGCCTCAGACACAGACACGTCACTGCTGGTCTCGGGGAGGAAAGGTGTCCTCTCCGGGGACACCGCCGCCCTTGGCCACTGTGCAGAAGTGTCCCTGTCTACAGACAGCACAGACAGGGTCCTTGTCCTCTCTGCTATGGCGAGGGCCTCCTCCCCTATCTGAGGTGCCCTCCTGCTTCTCCTGGGGCCCAGCAGGAGAGTGAGGTGGGAGGACGGACGCCACAAGGCGACCTCTGGACCCATGGTGGGTTTAGTTTCCATCCTTGGTTTCACAGCCCAGATGATGAGTTCTCCCCCCAGCCTCTGCGTCTCAGCCCACAGGAAGTGGGGCAGGGGAGAGGGGTCCACAGGCAGGCCTTCCAGCAGCCAAGGTCCTCCTTGACTTGGGGGTGATGCGTCTACCCAGCAAGCCACGTGGCAGGCGGTGCTGCAAGGCCCCTGCCCCCAGGGGGACCCCTGGACCCACTTTAGGCAGCAGCCCTTCAGCAACAGCCCAGTGCCCCGCTGACCAGGTGCCACGTCCGGAGCAGAGAGAAGAGCAGTGTTTCTGCACGATCCAGGCCCAGACTGGCCGACATTTGTCCGCTAGCACATGAGGCTGAGCAGGGGCGTGCACCCCGAGAACCACAAAGCGGCCCCTGTGCCAGGCCGGGGATGTCCACAAGGGTCTGGGGCCAGAGTGGCATCGCACAGGGACGCCTCCCCCACAGAATCCAGGGCGAGCCGAGCCCAGCTGTCCCCCTGGCAAGCCAGTGTCCCTACCCGTCTGACGTCCACCCTGCACTGATCCTGCACTTGAGGCTACCTCTGCCAGGGCCCGGGATCGCTACCATTGCTCTGTTTCCTTTATGTCATCTCCGTGTCTCAGCACTCGGAAGGGAGCTCCAGCCAGCATCTGTCACTCACCGTGAATCCCCAGGGCCCAGGAAAAGCTCGAAGCCATGGGTCACATCTGTCGGGCTTCTCTGCCCAGGACAGCCCAGCCTCTGGCCCAGCCCCCGCCAGGGTGGGACCCTACTGTACTTTCTTTTTGCAGGAATCTCTGATCCTGAAGCACTTTCCCATCTGCCTGTCACTCCCCTGTCCCTGGGGCCCTGGAAGTATCTGACAGCCGTGGGGCGGACATCTGGAAAAGCAAAGAATCTCTTTTAAAACCTACAAATTGTCATGAGCCCCCAAAAAAGAGAGAGAGAGAGAATAGAGAGCATATTAAAAGTAATTGTGTTCCTAATTGTTTGTTTGTTTGTTTAATGGAGAGAGCTGTTCTGCTGCCTTCCTCGAAAGCACAGGGTCCACAGTTCGATCCCCAGTACCAAAAATAAAATAAAATAAAATGGAGAGCTGAATGTGGTGGCGCACGCCTGGAACCCCAGTACTCAGGAGGCTGAGATAGAAGGATCACTGCAAGTTCGAAACCAGCCTGGTTACATAGTGAGACCCTGCCTCAAATAAATGAAATATAAATAAAAATAAATTGAAAAGTCATTTAGAGAGTTAAACGATCAAACTACAGAAGTCTTCAATGCATTGTAAAGAGCAGTGAAAAGGATAAAATATGTCTCTAAACACAAAAGATGAGCAATTCCAGAGGGATAATAACCAGCTCCTAAGAGTTTCTGAGGAAATTAAGAGAAATGGAGAAGGAGGGAAGGAAAACTACCAAAGAAAGAAGAAAATAAGGAGCCCTCCAGGCAGAACCCGTGAGAGCCCACGGAGAGGCCTGGCAGGGGCTCCAGCCTGGAGCAGGACGGCGCCTTCCCAGGATGCAGACTCGGGCCAGCAGCCCTGTCCACAGTGGCCGCAGCTCCCAGGAAACACTGGCCTCTTTTCAAGGCCATTTGAGAGATCAGGCCAGGCCCACCTGCATGCTCATCTCCTCCACTGACTGGAAATGAAATCACTGCACAAAACACCTTCCCCACCCGGCTGGGCTGAGCATTCAGCCTCCGGAGGTGGCGTACACAGCTCCCGCGGACAGCCCAGCCCAAGTTCATCACCACAAAACTTGGAATCTGGGGCACTTGGAGGCCGGGGATTTAGCTCAGTGGTTCTGCCGCCTGCCTCGCAAGCGCAAGGGCCTGAGTTCCATCCCCAGTACCAAAAAAAATTCTGGAATTTGGTACCTGCGGTCTCCCTCCAGGCCGGGAGAGAGATGGACAGGAAGGCAGAGTAAAGGAACGCTGGCCGTGTTCTCATCAGCAGCCAGAAACTGGAAACGCTGCAACTGCACCTCACTCTGGCCCCACCCTCCCAAATCCAAGCCTCCAGATGTTCTGCTCCTGTCCCTCCTGCCCTCCTGGTTCTCCTCCCTCCAGCCCAATACTCCAGCAAACACCTGCCAGATTTTCCACTGCTTTCCTTTAAGGAGGGAGCCCCTCCTTCTGTGTCTGACCCCACCTGGAGTCATCGGAAACTAGAGTGGACACAGGCCATGGAGGAAGCATGAGGACACAGGCCTGGGGTGGGCTCTGCACGCTGGCCCCCTCACACCTGCACACTGAGCTCTCGGTAGTGTGACAGTCACCTGCCAAGTGGCAGGGGCTCCGAAGTGACCTCCTGGGCAAGCGCTGGACACAGGTGGAGAGCAGAGCCCTGCATGTGGCTGTGTCCCTGAGCTCAGAGTGGCACATTTGTCTGTGAGAACAAAGCTCCTGGCGTGGCACTGCTCCCCAGGAAGGCCAGGCCACGGGGCAGGTCTAGGTGGTTGTGTGGCACCCCATGTCCACTTTCTCCTTGGGGCCCAGACAGGATCATGGCTTCCCAGGTCTGCCTGGTCCTCCCACCTTGGCCCTGGGTTCTCCTGTCTTCTGTCACCTTGGCCTGTGCAGCTCAGTTCCCTCATTGTCTTTTTCAGTGAGCAGCCCCAGCCCTGCCCTATGAACCACATGCCGCTGGACACTTCCTTTGTTTAGAAATCTGCAGCTCCATGCTCTCCAGGAAAAGCCGCTGGGCTGACGTCCTGACAAAGCCGGGGCCTAGGCTTCCTTCTCCCGCAGTCCAAACTGGAGCAGCAGTTGAGCTCTCCCTGGCGCCGGTGCCAGATGTCTGGCCAGCCCGGAGCCTCCTTAACCACTTGCTGCCTAGAGCCTGGAGGGAGACCCCAGAGCCCAGCTCCAAACCCTGGCCTCGCTGCTCTGGGAGAGAAGAGTTTGGGTGTCCTTCATGGGGAGCTCAGCCATACCGGCTCCGACCTGCCTGGACTTTCCCTCCCTGGCAGGGATGGGTTCGCAGATGCCCCCAGACCCTGGGCAAAGTGGAGCCAGCTGGCCCACTGCCAGATGGCAGCGTGGCCATGGGAGCCCCGCCACACCCCGGGCCTGAGCCAGGCGCTCGGGATTGACTTCCAAATTTGATCCTCACGGTGATGTTCTCAGGGGATCGGAATGGAAGAGGGCGCGGGAGGCACCACACTCCGGCCTCCCTTTGCTTCCTAATTTAGTTTTCTGGACTCTGGCCCCAGCCTCACAGTCCTCACCAATGCCCTCATCGTCTCCCCTTCAGCTGATTTGGGATCTGAAAGCCAAGAACCCAGACTTGGCCTCCATGGGGGCTGAGCTTATGGCTTCCAGGTCGTTTGGAGCCACGACCTCATCCCCTCAGAATGCTTAGCACCCTTCCTTCACCCTGAGCTCCATCTCAGCCCGTTGTGTTTTTTTGTTTTGAGATGGAATCTCATTAAGTTGTTAAATCGCCCAGGCTCGGCTCAGACTTGGCACCCGATTGCCTCAGCCTCCCAGAGTTGCATTACAGGCATGCACCACCACTCCTGATTAGTAGGAGTCCCCTTTCTTCAAGCGCTCTTTCCTGCTACCTATCCCTGTGCCCTGTGAAGTACGTACATCTATTCTCAAGGAAGTAGGATTCCAGGTGAGGAGAAGATAGGGATGATGGTTCATTTAAATCCCCTTCTTTGGGGATTTTTTAGGAATCAAGGGAGTGAGCCTATAAGAAGCATCTCCCGATCACTGTTGACACGGCCTTTTCCTCAGGGACAGCTCTGGAAGCTGCTCCTCAGCAGGCCAGCATCATCAGGGCCATGAGGCACAGGAGTACCTTGGCCAGCTGGGCAAGGCGCGTGGTGGTATCCCTCAGGGCCATCTGGTCTACCTGTCTCTGTAGGTGCAGGACCTCAGGCCTAGAGGAATCTGGCCTGCACGGGACAGAGGGTGGTGCCCAGGCCCTACACACAGAGCTCCCACCCAGCACTCACTCAGCCACTCTGGAAAAAGCAGCCATGAGAGTTTGTATTTTGTACAAACTGAGCTCATGGTTCCATGGAGGACACAAAAATAAAATTGCGAACCAAAGAAGGAAGGTATGAATTTTATTGGAAATAATGAGAGGAAAACGCTCATAATGTCTTTTGAGAGGGGATTCTGAGCAGAAAAATCTATCCTCTGGTCGCTGTCCTGTTTTTGTATGTATAAGCAGGCCATGGGAAGGGGGCCTGTTCTAAAGGAAATAAGTTCAAAAGCATAAAAAAAAAAAACTGGTTATCTTGCATTTCTGCTTCCAGAAGTCCAGTTGAAATCTGGTCAGGAGCTAGGAGGAGTTGTTAGAATCTTCTTTCCAGAGGGAAGTGTCCTTACCTCTCTCTGTTCCCATTCCCGCTGTTTATCCTTGTTCTTGTGAGGTTTCCTACACTTTTACATTCTTACTTTGTTAGGCTTCGCCGACTGCTTGATTAGGTGGCTACCTGGTATCTTTTATCCCCTATCCATCATTCTGCTGCTCTGACTGCCCACTCTGGTAACTAACCCAGGGTGCTACTCTGGGAGCAGAGGGAGCAGTGTCCCCCACCCAGCACCGCCTCCCAGTGTGGCTCCCACCCTGCTGAGCTGGCTGCTGCATTCACAGTGTGCTGGCTCTGCACAGCGCCTCGCCTCTCCTCCCTGGCTTCCCCAGGACCTAAAGGGGAAGCAAAAGGAGTCTCTGGGAGTGGTGCTGGTGCCCAGAATCCGTCCTTCCCTCAGGTGCTGGGAGCCTGCACTGAGCCAGGCTTCTTGTGTGCAGCAGAACCCCGGGCTGCAGAGTAACCTGAGGGCAGAGGCGATGGAGGAGGATGCAGGTGTCTACCCTGGGACCATTGCCCATCCTCAGTTCTTCTCTTTTAAAGGAAAAAGCCAAATAATAAGTGTCCTACGGGGCTACCATTCTGCCAGGAAGCTGGGCGGCTCCTCTGGCCCTGAGCATCCTCGTGAAACTCGAACACTCCAGTCACTGCCCATTCTGACGCTGTGAGCCAAGAGAATCTGCAGGTCCTGAAAGAGGCCCGGGAAGTTGGAAGCTGTGCAGAGAAGGACAAAGGAATAAGTACCTTAGCCAAGCATGGTGCCACAGGCCTGTAATCCCAGCAAGCTGGGAGGCTGAGGCAGGAGGATTGCAAGTTTGAGTCCATTCTGGGCACCCTACTGATTTAGTGAGACTCTGCAAAAAAAATAAAATAAAATGGGCTGGAGGTGCAGCTCAGTTCGAAGGCCATGAGTTCAATCCCCAGTGCTGTAAAAACAAAACAAAATAAAAACTGCAGCTGACAGCGTGGTGGCTCTTACACCTGGGCTTTCTCATGGAGGACCCACCTGGGCAGAGGGAGGGAGACAAGCCAGGTTGGCCAGGGCTGTGGTGACAAAACCTGGTGGAGACTTGCAGCCCTGCTCTGTCTACTTTTTCTGTTGCAGATCCAGTTCCAAGTTCAACCTTTTGTGTAATCTGATGCTTTCCATTAAAAAGTGCTTTAAGCAATTTAGTCGCTTTGCAAATGTTCCTGACAGTGCTGGAAGGTACAGCGTGAGGGACAAGTGTGTGTTGGTCTCAGAGGTGGCACTGCAGAGGGCCCACAACAAGCGTGCACACACACACACACACACACACACACACACGCGTGCACACACACACCACCCTGCATGCATAGGTCTTTTCTGCTTCCCACGTTTGCAGAGACCTGTGTTTGGCCTCAGGCCCGGCCCAGTGTGCTGCACAATGGCTCTCCCTCCCTTGGCAGGTGGGGACCCTGTGCCCTGTGACTAACGCCATCTTTATCTGTCCCCAGCCTGTCAGGGTGCCCACGAGCCACGTCGGCCATGAAGAAGGCAAAGCTGTCTGGGGAGCAGATGCTGACCATCAAACAGAGAGCCAGCAATGGTAACCGCGTCCACCCACACCTGCCAGGGGAGGTGACCATCGCCATGGCCACCTCCCTCTCCCTGCTTGGTTGGCACAGCCCAAGTTTTAGACAAGGGGAAGAGGGGAACTTCCAGCCCCACCCGCCACCCTGTCCCCAGCATCCACGATGCCCACTGTCCTGCTCTACCCCCAGCTGTGGTTCCAGGGCACTGGGGACCAGACAGCAAGGACAGCAGCCCTGCCTGTCCCCTCTGCTTTGCTCAGCATGCCCAGTGCCCACGTTTCTTGCCCACCACTTCTGAGTCTGTGTGGCTTCTTACCTGCTTTTGTGCATATACAGGAAACTGAGGCTCAAGAGGTGGCATGGGCAGGGGCAGTGCCCCATGCACCCCTGGGCCCAGAAGCCCCCACGGCCCGCCTTCAGGCCTCTGGGACACAGTGTGCTCAGACTCTCCTGGGGTTCTTCATGTCTGTTGCATTGGCTTTTTTTTTTTTTTTTTTTGAGACAGGGTCTCCCTATGCAGTTGAGGCTGGCCATGATCCCACTGTGTAGCCCAGGCTGGCCTCAAACTTGCAATGATCCTTCTGCCTCAGCTTCCTGAGTACTGAGATGATGGGCATGCACCACCACGCCTAGCTTACACTGGGGTTTTCGTTGGTGATTTTGTGGTGTCACCGCCCCAGAGAAGGAGCAGCAGGCCCATCCAGGTTCCTAAGAGCACTTGGCTTCAACCTGTCTAGAATGGCTCAGTTCCACCTTGAGTCAGTTCCACGCTGCTCATGAACAGTTGGTACTGACCACACTGCCCTTACCCAGAGACACAAAACAAGGTGTTTACTGATGGACCAGTTACACAAGGTGCCAGGGGCAGCAGCCCCTAGGTGAGATGGCTCAGTGCTCAATCATTCGAGTTTGGGAGAGTCCTAAAAAATGTGTCCTCCTAGCTGGGGGTGGTGCTGCACACTGTCTTCCTAGCACTAGGGAGGCCGAGGCAGGAGGTGGGCCAAGAGCTCAAAGCCAGCCTGTGCTAAATAGAGAGACCCTGGGGTGGCGGGGGAGGGACACACATGGGTCTCTGACCCCATTCCAGGCACTGAGCAAGACACCTAATCCAGCATCTCACCCACAAACACACCTCGAGCTACAGTGGGAACCCTTGGCCGCTTGGCCCGAGTCTGTGTCCATCTGCTCCTCATTAGAGAAGGAAGTGGCAGTTGATGAAGGCCCAGTTCAGAAAGAAGAGAGCATGGAAAGGAATATCTGAGGTCCCAGAGGAGGTGCCACTGGCATCAGGGCCACTGCCTGGCAGGGTCTCAGCACCCAGCCTCTGCCCCCTGGTCAGAGGACTCAGCTGGCAGGTGGGGCACTGGCTGCCTTACAGATGGGGGTTTTCCGCACTAAGGATCCCTATTTAGGGTGCAACTTCTTTTTCATTCACAAGCCACACCTGAGGTCCAGCCCCAGGAGGTTTTCTTGTAGCTTTAGTTGAATTTATATTTTTCTTTCTTGTTTTTAGACGCCTAGGTTGTGGGGGGAGGCAACGCTAAGGGGACTAGAAACACACACACTCTGTGATACTGTTGTCTTAATCCGAGAGATATTTCCCGAGCATTAAGTCTAATTCTGAAAAGAGCAAAAGAGGAATCTCAACATTCTAACCCTAAAATCTCCTGGTGTCATGGTTTTAACGTGTTAATTTTGCCACCACAGGTATAGAAAATGATGAAGAAATCAAGCAGTTAGATGAAGAAATCAAAGAGCTCAATGAATCCAATTCCCAGATGGAGGCGGACATGATTAAACTCAGAACTCAGGTAACAGTTTTTGAAGCCCTTAATTCTCATGCTAACATGCGCTGTCACACAGAGGAGCCGGGCAGAGAAGCCACATCAGGGAACGGGGTCGTGTTCCTCAGTCCCACTGTTGGACCCTTTATTTTCTTCACCTGGTACCTTGGTCCACTGTAGAAATCATTCAGTGGCCGTGCTTGCTGTGATGCAGTGCAGAGCCAGCTGTTTTCCATGTGTGTGTGTGTGTGTGTGTGTACACATGTATGTGTGCATTTCATGAGATACCTAAGCAAGAGGCCATTCCGCAAGGGCCTCCTGTACCTGTAGAGCTGGGGCTTCCTCCCCAGATGCTGTGGGCCTGCGTGTTTCGGGACTGTGGTGTTATATCTACACTGGCATCGGCTGCGATGTGCCCTGTGTGTGAGGTGCCCAGGAGGCCTGGAAGGTTGGGGAGAGGAGGGAAAGAGCTTTCTGAGCACCTGTGGGTAGGCACTGCAGCCTGCAAGGTAGGTGTCGCTGTCACACACAGAGCGTCTGTCGGCCCAGACCCTGAGGACACACCGTCACTCCTTTACACACTTGAGCCACACACAGTGACACAGCGATTGCATCCAGCCAGAGGACGGGGGTGAACAACAGTGGGATGGTGGAGGGTGACAGCCACTCAGGAGAGGGTGTTCTGGGACGTGCAAGTGGGAGACAGGAAGCAACTCTGTGCCCAGAGCTTCGGGCTCCACCACTGAGGGCTCAGGTCTGAGGCTGCCGGAGGTCAGAGCTCTGTACCAGCATTCCTGAGTTTCAGACATTGCCCGTGGTGAGACGTTCCTGCCACCTACAGCAGGTGCTCAGCGGGGCCGTCCACACCGCAACGGTCTGTGAACTGTGGCCAAAATACAACACAGACAAGGCGAGTTCTAGAGAGAAGAGGATTATTAGAGCTCCCTGACCTGGAGATGCGAGGCGGAGGGGCTGCATCTGGAGGTAGCTTCTTGCTGGCGGAGTCCCGTGGATGCTCAGGACTTCATGCAGGGATGGACAGATAGTCTGGGTGTGTGTGCCTGTGTGTAAAACTTCAGGCCTCTCCCTCTTGCCAGGACTGGATCACTGGCCCCACCCCATAAGCACATCAAACCCTCATCACTGCCCCAAGGCCCCACCTCACGAGCCCTGGCTGGAATCTTTCCACCCTGATCACCTATGCAATGGGGATTTAATCCCCACCCAGACAATGCTTGGGCTACTAAGGCTGTATTCAAACCATAGCGCATCTCTAACCGAGAGCTGCACTACACGGCCAAGTGAGTTCCCTTCAGCATCCTGTTGTAAGAACTCAGATTTAGGAGAAAAGCACCTTGTGAGAGTCCACAAGTGCCCCAGGCTGCAGCGTGCTCGAGCAGTGTGTTGAGTCAGCTCAGTGCGACCAAGATGACATCTGTGTCCCTGGAAATGTAGACATTCTTATGATGCTCCATAGCTCAATATGAAGCGATCTGTCCCTGTGGCCATGTCCCAGCAAAAGCTCAGGTCAGAAATCCTGAATGCCCATCCCATTACCGCTGTGCAGCAGAGGCCAAGGGGCCCCGGAGGCCACCCTCACCCGGCCCAGTTCAGCTGGATCCAACTCAGAGCAGATGCATCAGGCAGCCTGGCTGGGTGCACCCAAGCCTAGATTCTGGATTCTGGATTCTGGATTCTGGATTCCATGATGTCATCAACACACCTCATCCCATTCAATTCAGTTTCCACAGACAACAGTCATGGTGACTGACGCAAAGGGCCCCAAAGACGGGCAGTGCCCCGTGGGACACTCAGGAACTCAGTGTCCAGGAAAAGACGTGCCCACGAAGGAACAGGAAGGAGGCAGGAGGGGCTGGAGGAGGGCAGAGAGGAGAGAGGGGTGTGAGCCCTGGTCCGGGAGAGGCAGGACTCCACAGCCAGGAGAAAGGAAGGAGAGGGCCAGTTCAGGGCAGAGCAGAGGCAGGTCCCGCAGAGCCACTGTGGAGGCCGAGAAGCAGCCCTGGGATCAGGGCCTGCATAGTGTTATTGGGGACAAAGGAGCAATAGGGCTTAGCATGTGAAAAAGAAGCCGCAGTTCAGGCCAGATTGCTAGTGAGAAGTTACCTGGCTTCTGGCTCGGGGGCTGGTGGACCAGTGAGAACATCTCCTTGTCCCTGCAGCGGCTTTGTTTCTGCTGAGGTTAGCAGGGCAGGGAGCCCCGGGCTGGCTGGATTTATGCCGCACTCATCAGGCTTCGATCGTTTTCCTTTAAGCCGTGATGCTCTGTGCAGCCCAGTCTCCTTCCAATCACGCGCTAAACAGTGTGATTGGAAAAGATGGTGAATGTTCACATGTTTTTTTTAGTTTTTCTTTTTACGAGTCCGTGTTTGCAGTACATAGGGTCGCATTCAGCATGAGGAGCTGGTGCTTGGATGGATCCATCTTTGTTCTTTTCGTGTTCCCTCCCTCTTCCCCACCCCACCTCCATGTCTTGCTCCCTTTCCCTTTTGCAAAAAATGTCCATTTCCTATTATCTCTTCTATTTTGCCCTTTAATTTCGTTATACTTTGGGTTTCTCATGTAACAGAAAGAGCACAATAATTAAGCTCATGGGTCTGACTTATTTCGCTTAATAGTATGTTCTCAAGATGCATCCTGAATATTTAAATTTTTTAAATGTCTTGCAATAAAAGACACACGGCCATGAATCCCCCTCGAAATCCTCCCCCTTGCTTGGAACATACACATCCCAGCCTCCTCGACACTTCCTGAGGCAGCTCTGGAGTCCTCTCCTGGGGGTCTTCAGCTGCACTATTCTGGCTGCCTCCGTGTCCCTAATTGATTCCAAGTGTTTCCCTTTCATGATCATTTTGATTTGGGGGACGCGCCGGAAGTCACACTGTGCTGGGTCCAATGACTAAGGTGAACGGGGCCACAACATCATATTTTTACTAGCCTGCCTTTCCGTCGGCAGCAGCATCCACACTATCTTTGAAATCTGTCACACTGGGAACACTTGTCCCAGAGCACATCCTCCTGGCACTCAGTGCAGACCCCGAACCGGATGGCACGTGTTTCGGCGCTGGTCCGTGCAACCCTGGCCGCCTCTTCTCTGTCTCCGTACACACAGCCAGCACACTGCAAAGCACATTGCAATGTGACTTTAATGCATCTTCCCAAAGCATCATTCTTCTGGCTTTTTCTAGCCGTTAAAAGAAGCAAAGGGGCCGGGGATGTAGCTCAGTGGCACTGCACCTGCCTTGCAAGCACAAGGTCCTGAATTTGATCCCCGGTACCGAGAAAAGAAAAAGCAAAAACCAGTGATAGCTCCCAGGCCTTTCTAAACCCACCCTGGGCTGGACCTGACTGCTAGCGGCTCCTGGTCCTGCCAGACACCCTTCTGGCAATAGCCTGGATCTGGAGAGAGATGGTGTGTAGAAGCAGGGTCTGACCTGGTCCCACAGTCCTGAGACAGAAAGCAGAAATTCTGCAGAAGGTGAGAACCTCTCCATTTCTAGAACCACGTATTTGGGCGTTGGGAGAAAGAGCACAGGTGCTGCTGGCTGAATCAGACGGCATATGCATGTTGTGAGAACCATCTCTCCAGAGCACGGCATCCATTGCTTTCCCCCTCCATCAGTTGGACAGAATTCTGGTCCATCAGGCCAGACTCTCCCCTGACGCCGAATACACATTATTACCAGCGAAGTCTGTGAAACAAACAGGACCCCAATCCTCACTGGCTCCCTAGGAGAGCCCCTCCCTCTGTCACAAGGAACTAGATGGTCCTCAGAATCTAGATTTATGCGGGGACGTGTTGCTGCTGGAGGTGAGGGTCAGCGTCCCCCTTCCCTGAGGGAAGGAACATCTCCAAGGGACACTGATGTCCAGCTGCCCTCAGCCCAGGCCTCTCTCTGGGTGTGGTGGCGCATGCCTATAAGTCGAGCACCGTGGGAGGCTGAGGCAGGAGGATGGCAAGTCTGAGCCCAGCCTGGGCAACTTAGTGACTTAGCAAGACCCTGTCTCAAAATTGAAAACACGGTAATAATAATAGTGCTCATCAGTATGGGCCAGAAATGGAGCTCAATGTGAAGGCCCCATGTTTGATCCGCCAAGACACAAAAAGCAACCCTTAAACTGCCACATTCTCAGCCCTGAGCCTTTGATTCTAGGCAGAAAGGTCCCCTCCCCGCGTTCCCCCGCCTGCTCCCGCTCCTGGCCCCCACCTCATGTTACATGTGGCGCAAACGTGTACCTTTCAGATTACCACGATGGAGAGCAACCTGAAGACCATCGAGGAGGAGAACAAGGTCATCGAGCAGCAGAACGAGTCCCTCCTGCAGGAGCTGGCCAACCTGAGCCAGTCCCTGATCCACAGCCTGGCCAACATCCAGCTGCCCCACATGGTAAGTGACTGAGCGCGCAGCACCGGGGCTCCGAGCCGCCACCGTTCACGTCATGACACACGTGTCTTTGTGTCGTTGTCCCGTGGTTCTTCCGGTCTTTGGATGTTTTCGGGTTCCACCCCAAAACCATAACATTAACCGCTAGACACATCAGAGGGGCTGCTCCCATAAAGTTAAGTGTCTGACTAGGCCACACGGCAGGGTGCTGTGATACTGTGTGATGCTTTTGTGAATATACTATGAAGAAAATAAAAGTTGTATATGAACTACTATTTAATATCTCGTAGGATCCAATCAATGAACAAAATTTTGATGCTTACGTGACTACTTTGACGGAAATGTATACAAATCAAGACCGTTATCAGAGTCCAGAAAATAAAGCCCTACTGGAAAATATAAAGCAGGCTGTGAGAGGAATTCAGGTCTGAACAGCTGCTCTAGAGATGAAAATCATGCTTAAAAAAGGATGCCTCTTGCTTTTTGCTGCTGTAATTTACCAGAAAGTGTTCTATATTTATTTCTGTTGGAACAGTGTTATGCTTACAAGACTTCATAATGATTTTATGTCTTGCTTTAAAAATAGTACCTGCAGAATAGTTTTTTGAATACATTCACATTTTGTATGTTTTCATATGAGCCGACATAGTGTGACCATGCCATGTAATGTTTATAGCTGCTACTGTATGCACATCTGGGGGTATATATATTTCTGAAGAGGTAAGCTGATCAAAATAAATAGAGTGTAAATTCTTTTTAATGCTTTAGTGATTAAATGTTTTAGTATTTTGAACTGAAATGGACATAAAAGAAAAAGATTTTAAAAGGAAAAGAAAACAGCTTTGAATGATCGTGGGGTGGCCTTCGGGCCACTTGTAGACATTATCATTTGCCTCATGTTAGAGGACTTTATGGAATTTAAGAAATACATTCTGCGTGCATATTGTTTCATAGCGAGAATTGGTTGCAAAAATGCTTTATTTTTGAACAATGCTTGGAAATATTATGTGATTTTTTTTGTTTGTTTGTTTTAGGAGGATGGTGTATGGTGGGGGCAATAAATGAGGTTTTTTGCATTCCAAGGAAATGGCTTATGGATTAACTGTAAGAAATGAAATAAGTAATTTATTGTAAGACAACATCAAGCCATGGAAACTTGGCAGAAGATTCAAAGCAGCTTAAACAGCACTTTTAAATTAACTCCTAAACATTACATGGTGTGACTATGGAGACTTCCGTTAAGACAGAGCTTGTCAGAGGTGAACAACACGAAGATTTCCTTTGCATTTTCAGTAAACCTTGGAACAACCTTCTCTTATCTCTGCTAGAGTCCCGTGCCCCTCTGAACTGTTACCGAAATGTAGTTCACCTAAAAGAAGTTGTGTTTCCAATTTGAGCGAACAGATCATTTAAGAGCATTTATTTCCCCTTTACCCTTTTTTTTCAAAGATCATTATTACTGTTGTTATTTCACATTCGAGGGGGAAAAGGCCAGTGGCTTGTGAGTATTCTGGTTGCTGGACTGGATTTTTCTGCTGGCCGGGTAGGAGAGCGACTCAGTAAACACAGCCCCTCTCCTCTCCCGCCCCAGCTGACTTTGAATAAGCTTTGGACCAATTCAGAGCTCTCTGAAAACGACGTTCTACCCTCCGCTGGGTCCAGCTGACCAAATAGCATTTGAATAGCCTTGTTTGGTTTTGTGACCTATTCTAAGAATGAATGCAATCAGAGTTTAAAAGTAACTAAGTATACTTCGGCACTTTTTTTGCTTTAAACTAGATCATCTTAGACTTGTTTATACCTTGAGGATTTGATTGTTTTATTCCAAATGACTGCACTATCTGTATGCATAAGACCACTTTTGATTGCTGCGTTTGCCCTCTGAGTAGTCCTTTGCCAAATGTGTTGTGTTTCCTGATGTTGACTTGATTTCTTTTAGTAGCATCTCTCCCTTCCATGTCTTGATGTTATGCAGGAAGTACAGAAGTACTTTAAAATTTTGTTATGAAATAAAAAAAAAAAAGATGGGTTTTGTAAAAATAAAAAAAAATATTTTTAGCAGAACAGGACTTACAGGGTCATTGTTCACACAATGTGCCAGTTGACTATTTGCACTTACCTTGTCCTACATATCCGTACGGAGGTGTGCAATTCCTGTGTCAGTGGCCTGGTGGCCCTGAACCTGGGTGGACTGATCACAGAGGAGGCCCTCATGGCTGACCCAGCACGGTTGCTAAGGGAGACTACAGGGATCTCACTACAAATATTCTGATACAATACTCAACCTCGGTATATATATATATATATGTATAAATACATGTATAATCCCAGCGGCACTTTATACTGCTCACTGTACAAAAGCTTACAGTTTTCCACAAGGACTTTAATAACTAGCTGGGAAGAAAAAAAAAAAAAAAGACGATGTAATTACTTTGGGGCTCTGCAGTACAGTCTCTTACAGCACCCCTTTCTGTTGCGCGATTAGTTGTAGCTGCCACGCTCAGAATTGCCTTTTTGAAAGCTGAAGCAAGGTGCTTACCGCCACCTGTTGCCATACACATGGTCCCGGGCGCTCGCCTCGCCTCGGCCGGCCCCTGTCCATAGCGGCATATGCATCTCCCCACCGCGTCTTGTCTGCAGCCTCCTGGCCAATGTAGTAATGCTTTTAGTAGAGTAATAGGTAGTATCAGTTTGGATTCTTATTGTTATCACCCATGTACAATGGAAAGGGATTCTAAGCACAAATTTGCTGCTCATGTAACGTTGGTACATAATATCAAATCAGAAGTTATCTGTGACTATTAGGGATCACAAAAGTGTCACATGTTAGAATGCTGACCTTTCATATGGAGTTATTGTGACTCATCAGAGCTTATTTATTATAACTTATTGTTCATATTCATTTCTAAGTTCATTTAAGTAATCATTTATTAAGACAGAATTTTGTATAAACTATTTATTGTGCTCTCTGTGGAACTGAAGTTTGATTTATTTTTGTACTACACGGCATGGGTTTGTTGACACTTTAATTTTGCTATAAATGTGTGGAATCACAAGTTGCTGTGATACTTCATTTTTAAATTGTGAACTTTGTACAAACTTTGTCATGCTGGATGTGAACACATCTTACTCTAAATAAAAAGGTGTTGCCACGTTTGTAGCACGAAGGATCTCTAGCTGGGTCTGCGTTTTCAATGAAGCCTGGGTTGCTGTCTGGGGGTCCCAGTGTCAACTCCAAAGTCCTTCTCCAGACCTCCCCTTGTCTTTTCAGCACTGGTGATGGAACCCAGGGCCTCATGTTTGCCAGGCGCGCGCTCACCACCGAGCCACAACACGACCTATCACTCACTGCTTTGGTTTTAGTGTTGGTAGAGATCAGATTCTCAACTCTGAGGCATGGTTGTTAAACTCGGTGAGTACTTTGCCATCCTGCCCCCCCCCGTGCCCTGCTTTTTGGAAAGGTCATTTTGCCAAACGTCTATTGCACCTGCTTCCTCCCAGGGGACGTAAACAGATGGATTTGTCCTCTGAGAGCAGGACAATCCCCCACCCACTGCGGCACTGCAGCCTCCCTGGAAAGGCCCTTGTTCCTGAGCCTGCGTCACATCTGGGGCTCCCAATGATGTCATTCACGGCTTCCCCCTTAGCTGGTCCCACCGCCTCACACACTGCATGGGCCCCTGCCCCTGCCCTCTTCACACTTTTTCTCTGAGCGCCTCAGCCATCCTGGCCCCCCAGAACGTGAACGGTCTCCAAAGGCCCAACGTGGCTGTTTTGCAAAATGTCCCCAGATTGGTTTGTGCGATCGGCACCTCCTGGCTGATTTGGTGGAAATGGGCAATGTGTTCCCCTCTTGGTCCCACGCCTGGGGTGCCGTGATGTCACGTGGCCCTACCCCTGCTGAGCTGACTTTTAAAATAATGCATGGTTATTCCCACACGACCAGCAAGGACCCGAGCGTCACAGTCACCCAGAGTTAAATCAGCCATTCAGTATGACAGAACAATGAAGTGCCACCCTCTTACCGTCATCTCTATTCAGGGAAGTCCAGGTTTAAAACTCTAAGATATCCATCCCCTGTTAAAGACACATTCCATCTCATTGAAACTTGAAGAAGAGACCGCCATAGTCATTTTTCTTTTTTCTGTTTTGTTTTGTTCTTTTTGAGACAAGTTCTCTCTATGTTGTTCACACTGGCCTTGTACTCACTACGAAGCCTGGGCTGGCCTTGAACCCCTGGCGATCCTTCTACCTCAGTCTCTCCATCATACCCTTCGTTAAATTCTAAAATTTATTCCCAGTGGAGCTTTCTGCTTCAAGATTCAAAGTGAGGCCAGGTGTGGTGGCACAAGCCTGTAATCCCAGCACTTGGGAGGCTGAGGCAGGAGGATCGCCGTGAGTTCGAGACCAGCCTGGGCTACATAGTGAGTTCCAGGTCAGTCTTAACTACATAGTGAGACCCTGTCTCAAAACAAAAAAAAAAAAAAAAGAAAGATTCAAAGTGAACCTAACAGAGGAGAGGGGGTGGTGTAGCCTCAGAATTTCTTTACTTTCATCCACCCTCAGGAACAAATAAAATCTGCAAAAGAAGGTGGCTTCTGGGGACTCATTTCTGCAACCTGATTGTTAAAAGCCATCTCCCCCCAGAGGCCATGTGCCTCTGAAGTTATATAAACATTTTTAAAGCGGTTTAACTAATGGCAGGTATCTTAGAAAAGTTCCAGTTTTGGTGCAATAGCTCCCTATGTTTACCCAAAAAGCAACAAAAGAGTTGTAAATGTACCAAAATAAATAAAACCAGCCCTAAGATCCTATTAGAGAGAAATGAGTGATTTATAAAGAAATATACTTTTTAGAATGCAGTGGAGGTATGAAAATGGTGTTTAGAAAGACAGAAGTCAGCTGGGGATTTAGCTCAGTGGCACCGTGCCTGCCTCAAAAGTGTAAGGTCCTGAGTTTGATTCCCCACCCCACCCTGCCCCGTACCCCAAAACAAGGACTGCAGTCACATGATCACAATGGGATCCATGAACTGTGGACACCAGGCAGTGGGTGTGACCGTTGCCAGGAGCAGGGTAGAATTGCACTCCTCCAGGGAAGGGCTCAGTCACACTTTCCTCACCTTGGACAAAGAAATCAATCTTTAAAAGTGGGGGGACTGCATAGGGAGCTTGGTGCCCACAGCCAGCTTCTCTGTCCCCTCCAGTCCCCTGCCAGGTATTAGAGTACAATTGCAGGAACCAGAGGACCCAGGGCCGAGAACAGAGTAGTGTAGACCACACAGGAAGTGGTAAGGCCACCAGACGCAGGGCAGTGGTCCCTGGCAGGTCAGCCCTGGCTGCTCTGAGAGAAGGGAGACAGGTGGGCAGCAATGGTCCCCTCAGCAGGATGCACCTCCTGCTTTGTCCCGTCGGGATGCAGGCTTTCAAGTCCACATAATGACCAGGAATCTGGGATCCCAAACAAAAGGCAATATTTTTGTTTTGATTTTTTGTTTGTTTGTTTTTGTTTGTTTGTTTTTTGTTTTTTGAGACAGGGTCTCACTATGTAGTTGAGACTGACCTGGAACTCACTGTGTAGCCCAGGCTGGTCTCAAACTCACAGAGATCCTCCTGCCTCAGCCTCCTGAGTGCTGGGATTACAGTACACCCGGCTCTTGTTTTGATTTTTTGAGACAGTGTCTCCCTCTGTAGCCCATGTTGGCCTTGAACTCAGCGATCCTCTTGCCTCATCCTTCTAAGTACTCGGACAAAAAGCAATTTAAATACGTATCACGGAAGATAATTCCAATGTGAGACTTTGGGTGTCTCTTTCCATTACCAGATCATACACACAATTATTAGCTATGCATGAGTATTTCTTTTGTGAGGGGACCATCCCCTGGTGAACAGAGTCCTCCCGCACTGCACCAGGAAGGGAGGACTTAACAGAGAGCTCTTGCTAGTACAGGTTCCTCTTGTTTTGTTTTGGTACCCGGGATGGAATCCAGGGTCTACACACACTGAGTTACAACACCAGACCTTTATTTTATTTTGAGACAGGGTCTTGCTAGGTTGCCAAGTTGCCCGAGCTGGTTTGGAGCTTGCGGTCCTCCTGCCATAGCCTTCCAGAGTGCTGTGATGCCCGTGCCACCAGGCCAGGCTGGCCTGCCCATTTCCTAATGCTTTCTAAGCAGGGCCGATTCACTTTTCTTGTGCGTCCAGACAGGCCTGGGGCACAGAGGAAGGAACAGAAGACACAGGACTCACTGGCCCCAGCGGCCCCATGGGAAGGTGGAGGACTCGGGCCCTGGGGCCGTAGGCCAGGTCCCTGCTGCAGCAGAGCCCCTGTGAGGCCGGGGACTGAGGCCTCAGAAGGGAGGAGGGAAGGAAGAGGCAGCTGAAGGCAGTAGGGGCAAATACACTAATTTCCAAAGTACAAAATATACTATTTTGTCCCTAAATTAGGACCAAAGGTATGGTCTGAAGGAAAAATGCAAAACTCCACCGGGCTGAGAAAGGCGTGCCACTGAGATGCAGCCTGCCACCGGCCGAGGCTGGGGAGAGGGCCGGGCACAAAGGTCCACCTCGCCCACTGCTCGGCCATTCATTGCTCTTAGAGCTACAAGGTCTTTGAGTCATGGAACTGGACCGAATTTCCAGTGATCCCATTACCAAAACCCAAGTGTGCACCTGCGTGGAGATGGAGGACTATGACCTGGCAGGAACGATTGATTGGTAATAGCCCATTCTGGGGCCCTAGGACTTGCACCTGAATTCTGGGGATGAGGGCTTGGATGGCCTCAACTTTGCCAAATTCTGCTCGGCTGTCTATCAAGTCAGCTACAGTTTGTGAGAATAATATGATACCACATGCTTGCAGCGTGGTTTCTATTTTCTACGGGGGGGGGTCCATAAAAAGAAGAAAGGAGCTGGGCATGCTGGGGGCACACCTGTCATCCCAACACTGAGGGAGGCTGAGGCAGGAGGATCACAAGGTCAAACCCAGCCTGGGCAACTTAGTGACTAAATGAGGCCCTGACTCATACTGGAAATAAAAAGGGCTGGGAATGTAGCGCAGTGCACAGGCCCTGGGTCCAATCTCCAGTACCTGTTTATATACCTGGAATAAAAAATCAGAACTCAAGCACCTGTTCTGTGTCTCATGTGCTGCGCCATGGGGGACAAGGTCCCAGGCTCGGAAGGGAACCAGAGTCTGGGCTCAGAGCCCACGGCCCACAGAGAGCCCAACAGGAATAGATACACGCAAGGCTGCACAGTGCCCAGGGCACACAGACACCACCACACTCCACTCCTGCACCTGCCGTCCAGACACGAGCGAAAGGGTCCTGGGTGCCCCTCACTTGGATGCTCCGGTGACACAGTGCCCTGGGCCTCACCACAGGAAGGGACCTCACACCAAGCTCGGCATTTGTCTCTCCTGCCCGCTTCCTTGTTTATCTTGTGGTGTGGTGTGGCCCAAGTAGAGTTCAGAAGCCAGGCATGGGGGTGTATACCAGTAATCTCACCATTCAGGAGGCTGAAGCAGGAGGAGGCCAAATTCAGTCCCAGCCTGGGCAACTTAGTGACTTAGCAAGACCCTGGTCACAAAAATGTATTGAAAAAGAAAAAGAGGTGGTGAGGGTTAGCAATGTAGTTCACTGAAAGGGTACAGGGTTCAAGACCTGGGATAAAGGAAGAGAAAGGAGGAGGAGGAGGAGGAAAGAGAAGGAAAAGGAGCAGGAGAAAAGGGGAAAGAGGCAGAAGGAAAACAAAGAAAGAGAAGGAGGAAAAAACAAGAACAAGGAGAAGGACAAAGAGGACAAGTGGTAGAAGAGGGTAAAGGAGGAGGATGAAAGGAAGGAAAGAAAACTATTTAGAAGCAGAGAAGGTGATGCCATTCAAAATTCTCCTGGCTGCTTTTACTGATCAATGAGGCTGATCTTGGCAATGTGACTCAGAGGTCAAGAGTTTAGAAATGTGAAGTCAAAGCCACTTACACAAAGGAGACCTAAATTCTTTCTCCCAAAAGGAGGCCGTATCCGTCGCCCTAATTATCAAGAAGAAACATTCAGCTTGCCAGGGAAGTCCAGACTGGCAGGGCAGACCCTGCTGTTGCCTTTGGCTCCACGTGGCTCCAGCCCGTGGGCACGTGGGAGCTTTTTTCACCCTCCTGTCAGACCTGAGATCCATTCCTCCCATCTCACATGGGAGGATTCTGAGGTTCTCGGGGTCAATTTGTTCAAAGCCAAGAAGCTGGCAGTTGTTGGAGGGATTTGGAAGCACA
Source organism: Fukomys damarensis (assembly GCF_012274545.1). Taxonomy (NCBI): domain Eukaryota; kingdom Metazoa; phylum Chordata; class Mammalia; order Rodentia; family Bathyergidae; genus Fukomys; species Fukomys damarensis. The sequence continues at coordinate 32,831,908 of NW_022900937.1, read as the reverse complement.
TTGGGCATCTCCACTGTTTTCTGGCGCTGCTTCCTACACTGTGGGAACCAGCACCCCCGCCCCAGGACCTGGCTGGCCCTGGGGTCTGTGCCGGGGACCCTAGGGTGATATCCAGCAATGAGGGAGGGAGCCTGAGTTTCCCACCCACCATCCGAAGCCAGGGCTTGGAAACACTCGCCACTTGGTAGGATGTTGACCCTGAGAAACTCTTTTGAAGTCGTGTTGAGTTTTCAAAGGAGGTCCTGGAATTTCTCATAAAACAAAACGCCTGAGAGTTCCTGCCGGGTCTGGAAAACACACCCACACTGCAGTCTCCGTGGTTGTGCAGTGTCCTCCGGGACACTCCTTGGTTGCTAGAGGAATTTGTGATAGGTAATGGAAGATGTATTTACCAGGATTATGTGTAAAAGCTCCTGACAAATGAGGAACCGCTCGCCAAGGGTGTGCCGGGAACCGGTGAGTCAGAGAGACTCCTGCTGCGGCAGGAATTGGCCACTGGGTCCACAGTATGATTCCTAAGGTGATTCACCTGTTATGCAGGGCTCCGGGAGTGGTTTTGACAGGGGCAGAGTGATGATTTTCACCCTTTAGCTAAATTCTCACCCAGCATCAGACGTGTGCTTGGATCTCGGAGAGCAAGCGGGCCACGGACCCAGTGCTAGTGGGAAAAGTGCTTAGCTCCTATCCAGTTGAAGAGCTGTCCCTCAGGAGGACATCAGTCTACACTGAGCTTCAACACCAAGGCAGCTTTGTGCTTAATGAAAGCAGTTCACTCCTGCCCGGTGTGACAGTGCACCCCTGTAATCCCAGCACTCAGGAGGCTGAGGCAGGAGGATCACTGTGAGTTCGAGACCAGCCTGGGCTACCTACTAAGTTCCAGGTCAGTCTCAACTACATAGTGAGACCCTGTCCCCCCAAAAAACAAAAAACAAAACAAAACAAAAAACCAGCAACAGAGCCCCGCAGAAAAAAAAAGAAGAAGAAGGAGAAGGAGAGACTTAACAGTGGCCCCAAGAATAAAGGACAGGGAACCTTCACATTCAAAATTTCCAGATCAGTGTCTCCCTCATGCATGTAGCTACTGAAACAATCATCCTATCTAAAACTCAGCTGGGCTTGCACCAGATTTAAACTCTCCTGTGGAAAAACTTGCATGGCCTCCCACCATTCCTTCAGAAAAATACCTAGATTAGTGTTGGTCTTTTCACTGGCAGCTACAGCTCAGCCAAGTGGACGCCTAAAACCAAGCATTACAGCTGGTCTAGGAGATGGCTCTTGAACTGAAAAGAAAAGCTAAGGATTGATGATGCCCGGATATGTCTCAGCCTCCTCTGTGCTGGTGGCTGCGTCTCACGGCAGGTGAGCCAAGTTGGACCAGACACTAGGTACTAGGGAGTGGGAGACTCGGGTGACGCTCTGGCAGGCCCCTCTAAGGTGACATGAGGACACCTAGCTGGTTAGTGAGGACCTACGACCTCAGGTTCCCAATGAGACACTGGCGCCCTGCGCTGCCCTTAATGCTCATGACTGTTATGTGGGTTTATCTAATGATTCTAAAACCTAAAAAGACATAAAGTAGAAACACCAGAATCTTACCTGGCTATTTCCAAGGTGCCCCTGAGGTAAGACAGAAGGACTAAAGATAGATAGAAAGGAGACAAGGAAAAACATAACTTAAAAAATTGTACTTTTGAAAAGATAACAACTTCTGGGACACATTCAAAATTACCACAGGTGTTCTCTTGGCTCATCTAAGTTCTTTCCCTCCAGACTTATCACAGCTGAAATCCCTCAGGAATATTTAAGCCTATAAATTGGCTTAATTGAGAAAGTTAAGTGCAGGAAACTGATTCTAAAATAAAGGAACAGGCTGAGAGAATTCAACGAATACTTAAATTATCCTTTTTTAAAAAAGGGGAGGAGCTAGTTGAGGTGGTGCAAACCTGTAGTCCCAGCACTTGGGAGGCTGAGGCAGGAGGATCACTGCAAGTTTGAGACCAGCCTGGGCTAGATAGTGAGTTCAAGCCTAGCCTGGATTACATAGCGAGACCCTGCCTCAACAAAACAAAACACCCAGTTCATACCTTTAAAATGGAGTATGTTCCCTTCTGGGGCATGAGCCTCCTTTCCCTGGGGTTTCTACCCGCTGAGGGAAGCATACATGTTTCCAGTTCCAGGAAATAATGTCTGTCTGCCTCTCATCTATCTCTGTCGCTCTCTCTCTTCCCCCTTCCCCTGACCCCCATTTCTTTGAGTGCCTTATTTTCCATTTCTGCCTAGGGCTGGGGATGTAGCTCAGTGGCCCTGCGCCTGCCTGGCAAGTGCAAGGTCCTATGTTTGATCCCTAATACAAAAAAAAAAAAAAAATCTGCCTAATAAACCCATTTACGTCTCTTACTGATGTGTCCTGCAAATTCCTTCTCTGTGCCCAGTGAGCAAACTTCGTAAGTTCAGCCAGAGGCTTTGCATTTCCTTCCCACTTCCCCCAGCCCTTTGCCCCCTGAAACATAGCTTATTTTTGTTTTGTTTCCTGTTTTTGTTGTTTTCTTTTTCCTTTTCAGCAGTTAGAGGCTCCCAGTTCCCAGAAAAGTGAGTGCTCAGACATAAAAGCACTAAAGACAAGAGGCAGGGGCTCCTTTGAACCAGAAATGGAAAGAGGTGTGTGCTCTGAGCGGGGCCCCCGTATCCCCTGGTCAGCATACTCCCTTCCGGGGTCAGATGGAACCAAGATTTGCTCACCAAGGAGACCCGTAAGGACAGACACAGCAGCGTCTTCAGTAGTTTCTACACAACCAGCATAGGAACGCGGTCCTGAGATGCTGCAGTGAGTCCCTTCCGCTCTGGCCCAGGGCATCACAATGGATGGGAGGTGAAGGGTCGTGGGTGTCTCTTTGCTTTCTGCTGATGCACTGAGAGGGAGGGACAGAAGGCCACTCCGTGGTTTTATTACCTGATCAGCTTGTCCGGTATCTTAATACCCTAAACACACCGTGGAGCAGGACCCCCACCCCGCAGAGGAGCAGCAGGATCAAAGATTTATGTAAAAAATGAAAGAGACAAGATCCTCTCTACAGGGTGGGCGCAGCCAGTGAGAAGACTCACAGGGCCAAGAGGACTTGGTGCTGAGGGTTCGAATCCTTGGGTTTTGGGTGGGAATGAAGGTTTGGTCTGAAGCTTGACCCCTATCTGTGAGCAGTGTGGCTCGGCCCTTGGATCGGGCAGTTGGGCTTTTGGCCTCTTATGGAGGAACTGTTGGCGTCCAGAGCCCACATGAGGGTCCAGTCTGCAGAGCCGATGACATGGTGATAAAGGCTGGCCAAGGGTTACAGAAGACAGGAGACACATACAGAGACTCATCGTGTGCAGGCTAAGTTACCTGTTTTCCCGCTGTGGGTAGCCTGGTCCTGGGCTAATGTCTGAGGCAGAGAGGGACCCAGACCCAGGAAGTGGGCTACACGGCCGCCCAGCCCCCTCTCCGGTTCCCTGGGTTACCTGACACCACAGATCTAGCCTAGAATGGGGGCTGTAGGGCAGGCCGACCCTTCTCTCTGCAGCCTTTTCCTTAGCTCTCTCCTGCCTCACTTTGGCGAGGATGGCCAGCACCCAGCCATTTGTCTTGCCTTCTCACCCAGCAACCTGAAGCTGTGCCCGGGGAAAGGGGAAGGGTCAGACATTGTCTTCCACTGGGTTTGCACGCAGGTCCACCGTGGGGAGGGCTCCGTTGCAGCATTCTGCAGTAGTCTGCAGGGCATCTCTTGTCCTAGAGCCACCTGTCCAGCCCTGCAGGTGGTGCCTCATGGGGCCCCTTTCCTAGGGCTAGCGTGCTTCCTGTCTCTACCTCATTTGGTTCTGATATTCTTAGGACAGTTTTAGCCTCAAGATCATCTCCCTGTCTAAAATGGCATGTAACTGATTGCTAATTGCTAGATGGCACCTCCAGACATTTTCATGAATTCTTCACAGATGTGACAAGTCCCAAGATAGTCAGACCTTTGTGTTGACTTCATGAGAAAAGTCCAGCTGTGTGCATGACTTCTTTTTCCTGCCTTTCTGATCTGGTGATGAAGATTTGAGTAGCACTGGTCCTGGCCAAGATGACAGTGGGACTGGCCAATGTCGCTCAACCCCAGGAAAAATTTCTGCATGACTGGCAGGGATGACAGGAGTAGTCACAACAGGAAACGGGGTGAGCTGCTTCCATGGCCTGACCTCAGGGCGCATAGCCTGACTTCAGGGCAGAACACGGGCAGCAGAACCGGAGGAATAGTGGGACAGGCTTTGGCCTGACCTGGGAAAACAGGGTGTGGTTGCTTTCATAGTCTGATGTTGGGGACCAAAATACTATGATCTGGTCTTGGTTTCTTCTCTCCTTTTTTTCCTCCCTTCCTACCTTTTTTTTTTTTTTTTTTTTCCAGAAGCACCGCCAGTACCTAGTACTGCCTAAGAAAAAAAATAACTAGACTAGAGCTATATCTTTTCTTGAGAAGCTGAGATTTGAAGGAGGGATTCTGTAATCTGTGCTGCTAGTCTGGGACTGGATTGGATCCCATGTACAGAGACTGAATTGGGATTAAGAGAGAAACAGACAACAACTTGAAGAATTGCTCCTGGGTGCAAGGCAAACTTCACCCTCTTCCAGTAATGTCTGTTGGACTGAGCAGTTGCTACACTGAACCTGCAAAAGGACTGGTTTACTTAGGCGCCTGTAACTTTGGCCTCTCCGTGTCACTTTGGTCCCTGGGTTGTCCTTCTAAGTCCAGATGCTGTCAGGCAATCATAACACACTGGTTGTAGACAGCAGCGGTTCCCTAGTTTAGAAGTAGGCCATAGTTGTACCAAAGTGAACTTGCTGGAAATGAATGTTATGGAGTCTTTTTAGAGCTGATTGCTATCCTGACAATCCTGCTACTACAATCCTTTTTCTTCCTTGGTCTTCCCCACTTGGTGGGTGCCACAAAATCTCACCAAGTGAACCTTTGAAAAAGCTCCCATCCATTTCTTCTGGGTCTTCCACCAGCTAGAGAAAGGATATGTAAATTCCAGAATAGCTGTTTTTAACTCTGCTTACAGTTAATCTTGACCAGAATAGACAACACCTTAAACAACAACAAAAAACTTGGCTAAGTAAAGCAAGTAACTCAGCAACTGTGAAGAAGCTGTTGAAAATATCTCAGAAGCCACTGAACAATTTTTAAATTCCACTTAAGACGCTAAATACTCCAGGGCCTGCCCAAGAGCTCAAAGATGTTATCAAAGACCAGTTCCTGTCTCTCCCCCTGGGACCCTTGTGATACTTGCTTTGTGTCTCCTGGCTGTTTCTTCAATGAATTCCCTATGGCTTGTTAGACAAGACATTTCCCTGACTTTTGTTTGGGAATAACCTCGTTCCCCACAGTCTCTAATGATTTCTTTTCACAACTCACAGGGAGCACGGGGAGCCTGGGAGAGGCTCAGGTTGGCATTCCCTAGGAAGGGCGTGTCACCTCCATTAGTAGGTTCCGAATTCTTTTAGGAAGGAAGCAGTGGGGACGGGTGGCTATTAATGTGCAGCAAACCGTACTGACCACGTTACAGAACTAAAGTTACTTGTAAGTCTGTAGAATGCATCCCAGAGGCTCACATGTGTCTACCTTGTGCCTATCACAGTGGCAGTTCTGACCTGCTCTTTCCCTGAGTTTACTGTGTAAACTGCTAAACTGAGTGAAGATGAGTTAGTTACCAGTAAAGTGTAATTAAGAAATCACTATTTTTTTGCTTTTGGAGACAGGGCCTCTGTATGCAGTTCAGGCTAGCCTTGAACTCTCTGTTTAGCCCAGGCTGGCTTCAAACTCACAGTGATCCTCCTGCCTCAGCCTCCTAGTATACTGGGCTTGCAGGTATGGATATATATATTTTTTTCTTTATTAACATGAGTCTTACTTTGACTTGGTATTAAATAACCAGAAGGAAAATATAATCAAATGTGTGTGTGTGTGTGTGTGTGTGTGTGTGTGAGTGTGTAGAGATGGAGAGGGGAAGAAACCGAGAAGCAGTAATAATAGTAACATTAAACAAAAAGCCAGGCTAGAAATAGAAATGGGCTCCACACTGCACCCATCCCTCCTGGCAGCACCAGTCTCCAGCTGCGTCTATAACGACCTGGCCTACAGGCCTGTAGTTCTGATTCTCCATCTCAGGAGCCTTCCAAATATGTGCCCCTCCGCCTCTCAGCATATTCCCATTATAAAGATTTAGTTTCTTATGCAAGTGTGCCCATAAAAATAAAAACGACAACATGTATAAATCATCCAGCCACTCAATTTTGTTATCTTTGTGGTAAAAAAAAAACTCTATTATCTGTTTCCGGCTTTATGTGTTTATATGATGTGGAGGCAGTCACTACACAAGGCCTTCAGCTCTACACAATAAAGGCCAGACATGTCCTGAGCCCTGAGCCCTACAGGAAAAAAAAAAAAAAGAAAGAAAGAAAGAAAAAGAAAATTAAAGTTAACCCAACGTAGGTAGGAGCTGGGGCTCCCAGCCCGGAACACCCCTTAAGATCCCCCCACGGAGCCCTCTGAATGGAGAGGTCCCTCAGGAACGGGGACCCTCGTGGAGAGGGTGTCAAGACCTCCGAGACCGAGGCAGGGGGCGCGCCAGACCGCTAGGGGTCTGTGCTGGAACACACTAAGTACACCAAGAGCTTTAAGTGACAACAGCGTCGCCGACAACATGAAAACCCTTCTGCGCACGGGGGCGGCGGCAGCTATGCTGAGAGGCCGGGTACCTTAGCCGAGGGCCCCGCGAGCGCCTTCGGGGCGGTGAGCCCTGCCCCAGTTCTCCCCTCGGCACCCGGCGCTCACCCCTGAGGGCAAGGCGG
>NW_022900937.1:32821122-32823870 GCF_012274545.1 Fukomys damarensis | reverse complement strand
CGCTGGGCTGCAGAACTTGTGAGTGCGTCGCGTTCCACCGAGCGGATACGAAGTCGAGCGCGCGTGTCGCCCGCCTGTCCCCAGGCCGTGGGCTCCGCCCCTCCCCACCGCAGGGATCCCTTCCTTCACGCGCCGGTGCCTCGGGGAACTGGGGCCACCAGACTTGTATTGGAAAAGTGCAAATTCAGCGGAGGCAGGCGTGCAAACGTTTTGGACTCTCATTCCGCGTCCTGCAGTTGCCTTTCTGCATGTCGCTTTTTCTGGCGGGACCGAGGACTTTGGGCGCCGTGTAGGAGGCTGCAGAAGTTGTAACGTTGGGAATGAATTATTCAGGGTATTCTTTGAAAACAAAGCGCCCCACACCTCTCCCGGATAGTAGTCACCCTGTACAGATCTAGTTGTGCAGGTTGGGAGTAGAGAGCTGCGTTTATGACCAGCCTTAAATTGTGATCCCCAAAGAGCCCCAACCAAAGCTTTCTTCCCAGTGGGGTTAGGTGTTCAGCCAATGTGGGCATCTCCTCAGAGTGGGACAGGGTGGGCCGGGAATTTAGTTCAGCGATTCTGCTGCCGGCCTCAAAAGGGCAAGGTCCTGAGTTCGATCCCCTATACCAAAAAGGGGGGGTGCAGGAATTTAGCTCAGTGGTTCTGCCGCCTGCCTGGCAAAGCTCACAGACCCGAGTTCGATCCCCAGTAACAAAACAAAACAAATGGGACAGGGTGAGGTTCCCCAAGTGTGGATAATTGAATTCTTTAGTGAGTCAGTGGAAACAGCTGGCCCCTACGGCCATTTCTCACATCTGGTCAAAGCCTAATACATTCCCATGTTTTGATCCCAAACTTTCATTGTTTTTGAAAAAGAACATCGCAAAAGAAGCATTGAAGAACAAAAGTGAACCCACACACTTGACAAGGTGTGGTGAGCCACAGATGTGTAAAGGAGCCTCGAGAGGACAGTGACCTCTTAGTCCACACTTGAGGACATGCTAAAAGGTGGTCTATAGACATTCAAGCCACACTTGCATGGATTTTGGAGTTTTCAGAAACGTTTTGGCTTTTTTGTTTTATTTTTGGTACCAGGGATCGACCTCGGGACCTTGCGCTTGGGAGGCAGGTGGCAGAACCACTGAGCTAAATTCCCGGCCCTCAGAAATGTTTTGAAATGATAGCACTCGGTGTCCCTGATTGTGGAGGCAAGCAGAGTGTGATGACAATTCGGGGTGAAGTGATGGAACCCCCACTCCCCTGTGGCCATTCTGGAGGGGCGACACCACGTTCAGCACCCACACAGGCAGAGCACAAGGCGGGGAGCCAGAGTCTGGGCTGGAGTTCCCTGAGTGAGCCAGATTCCCCCTGAGAACGTGAGTGTGCGGCTGTGGTAGTTGTACAATAAAGAGGTTACCTGGGAAAGAGAGCGACCCAGTCTGTCTCTGGGGATCCAGGCTGGCATGCCTGGAGTTGTTTGATACGATGTAGTCATGTGTGTGGAAACACATTCATTATTTACTCTCAGCTTTTCTGACAGCTCTTTCTCTCGTGCATAGATTGTTAGTTTCTAATTTTAAAAAATTTTTGTAGAAATTGATGAACATTAAGCTGGTGTGTATCCCACAGAGGCAAAGAAAGGAAAATCCTCACAGTCCAGCCCAGCCTGGGCTACTTAGTGAGTTCAAGGCCAGCCTGAACTACAGAGCAAGACCCTGTCTCAAAAAAAGAAAAAGTTTGATAAGCACAGACATGCACATAAGGAACTGGCCCCCAAAACCCCTAGGACACGCGCGCACACACACACACGCACACACGCACGCACACACCCCAGGACTAAATCAGAATCAGCTGTCGGGTTCCGCGTGTTTGGGGCCAAACCTAATCCCTGATTGTTGTGATCTGTGGTTTGGGGGTTCAGAAAGTAATGACCAGAAACCAGGCCCCATGACTGCAGCCTTCCCTCCTCCTCACACTGTGAAGACACCAGCAGCCCTGCAGAAATGCTCTCTAGTGTTTGCACAGTGTCCTACCCTCAGCCCTGCGGGAGGAGTTGGTCACCTCACTGCCATAATGAGATAAAAAGAGAAATGAGAAAGTGTGTTTTTTTTCTCGGCCCCTTTCCTCTTCTGGGGAGAGTAACTTTTAAGGAGCCGGGGTCTCTGGGCCTCTTCTCTTAGGCTCCGCTCCCCGCCCCCGCAGCCAGCACCGCCTAGGTCGTGAGAATCCACTAGCCAGGCAGTGCCCACCTCTCTGAAGGCCGGAGCTGTCCCGGACCGAATCAGGGGGCAGAGACCGGGCGCATGTGGGGTGGGCAAGATCAGGAGGTGGCGCAGCAGGGAACGGGCACCCGTCCCAGGGAAGCCACCTGTCTACTGGACAGCTGTTCTGAATTCTCCAGCTTGCTGTGTGGCAGGCCTGTGGCATACTTGAGACTATCCAGCTAAAAGCAGATCCAATGCTGAGCGTGGCGGTGCACGCCTGTGATCACAGCATTCTGGGAGGCTGAGACAGGAGGATTATACATTTGAGCTCAGCCTGAGGAACTTAGTGATTTAGACTGACACAAAATAAAAAGTAAAAAGGGCTGGGGGTGGAGCTCATTGTGAAGGCCCTGGGTTTGGTCCCCAGTTTGAGTCTTTGCTTTGTGTGAAACAAATCACTGCTTTTATTTTTCTTCCCCTTGCTACTGGTGATCCAGTCCAGGGGCTTCACACTGAGCTACATCTGTTTCCCCGCCCTTTTTTTTTTTTTTTTTTTTTTTTT
>NW_022900937.1:32815491-32820679 GCF_012274545.1 Fukomys damarensis | reverse complement strand
TTTTTTTTTTTTTTTTTTTTTTTAATACAGGACCTCACTAAGTAGTTTGGGCTGGGTTTAAATTTGGGATTCTCCTGCCTCAGCCTCCCAGAGTGCTGGGTATTGCTTTACTTTTAAATTAACTGTTATGACAAAATCAAAGATTTTGTTACTGCAACTCCAGTAGATTTAAAAAGTGTCACAGGAATATTTGAAAAAGACTTGGGTGTTGATAATTTATCTTAGCATGATGGTGGATGAACCCAGTATTTTCTCCTACACCTCATGGCTGTGGGACTTCTCTAGGGAATGGGGGCTCTCCCGAGGCCCCACCCTGTCCTGTAGCACTAAAGAGCATAGTTGGTCCGGGTGATCCTACGACCTGGCGCAGCTCCCACTTGAAGCCCAGCTAATGCAGGTCCAGATGGATCCAGTGCTGTGTGCTTTTCTCCTCCCCACACCCCATCTGGATGCTGTTGGATGCAGTTTCCTCAGCCTCAAACTCCAGATCCTCCTGCCTCAGCCTCTTTCCTGAGTGCTGGATTACTGCCTACCTGGGTGGTTCTTTATCTGGGGCTGGGCTTCTCAGATGTTTATCAGATTTATCAGCAGATGAGGATGTCATGTCAGGCAAGTAGGGAGACCAGAGCTGGCCCTTCCCAGATTCCAGGTGCACCATTAAAAATGCAAACGAAACAGAGGAAATCCAAGGTGATCTTGGTAATTGTAAAACAGGTACAAGCTGGAAGCCCAGTATACCTTGTGCTGATTCCCATGAGCCACTTAGAAAATCTTCCATCAAAATCCAACTTTTTCTTTTGCAGTTGACAATAAAGAGAAAATAAAATAGACGTAAGTGGATAACCGCAAGCTGCGGCCCCCGCAGAACTCTGGGGCCAGAACTCCGGTCTGGGGACCTGGACGTATTTCAGGCCTCAGGAACTCTTTGCCCCTCTCCTTCCTACCTCATGTATGGAGCGAGTCTTCCATTTGGACAGGTCTCTTGCAGTTCCTGATGTCCCGGTCATCTGGCTGTTCTAACAGTTACTTCATATGCTCTTAGGGTACAGAAGAAAATGTGATTTATTTAAAAGTAGCTGCTTTGGTGGATTTGATTCAGGAGCAGCTAAATTTTACTGCGGTGCATAAATAGTTGAGGTGTTCTGCATTGGGAGTCTCTGGGTGGATCCAGCCACACCAGGGTCAGGGCTGGACCGGTGCTGACCCCTCAGCTCTGTGTGCTGTAAGCTGCTGCTGCAGACTCAGCCTGATGCGGCAGGGCATGGGAATGAGTTTGGGTCCTCCAAATAACATCACTGATGGCTCAGTCTTTCCAGATTTGTCATTCCACTGCTTCATACTTCCTCCGCTTGTGTGTTTTCTTAGGGGTTTTGTTTTGTTTTGCTTTTGTGTTTTTGAGACAGGCTCTCACTGTGTAGTTATTGCAGTAAATGTCACTTCAGGGGGGAAGAGGCCCATCAGGGCCTGGAGCTGCACCACAGCGAGTTCTGTCTCTTGTCCTCTCTCCACAGTGGTGAGCACGTGCCCCTCGTCCCTGCCTCCTGGTGACCATGTGGATCCTGCCCGTATAGACTTGTGCATCTCTCCTCATGAAGGATTTTATTCCTTTTCCTTTTTCTGATTCTGGGAATGGAATACAAGGCCTTCACACTGAGCTACATCCTGTCTCTTTTTACTTTTTATTTGGGGACAAGGTTTTGCCAAGTCACTAAATTACTCTGGCTGGGCTAGATTAGAACTTGCGATATTCCTGCCTCAGCCTCCCAGAGTGACAGGTGTGCAACATGCCTGGCTTCAGGCTGTCTACTGCCCTCTTATTGTCTGAACAATCTCTAGTAATGTCAGCTCTCTTCTCCCTGCCAGCAGAAACTGGTTTCCTCTCTCTTTTCCCTTAATCGGCTCTCTGGAAGTTCGTCAGTTTACTGCTGTGTGAAAATTTATTTTCAGATATGTTAATTCTTTGCTTTTGTTGCTGTTTGCAGTTTCATTGAGTGAGTCTTGCCCCTGTTATTCCATCTTGTTGGAAAGCACAAGTCACCACATACTCTTTAACCAATGTTTTTGAACCTTCTTTACATCCTTCTGTGACAAAGTGTGGTAAGAAATAACAGTGAAGCCGGGTGCAGTGATGTGCACTTGTAATCCCAACACTCGGGAGGCTGAGGCAGGAGGATCGCTATGAGTTCCAGGTCAGACTCAACTACATAGTGAGACCCTACCTCAAAAAAAAGCAAAAAGTAAAGAAAGAAATAACAATGAGGATAAAATACAGACTGAGTTCACAGTCTCAAGTTCAGATTTTTTTTTAATTGGAAAGGATTCCAAGCTGGTGGTGTTTGCTCTTTGTGCCAGGTGGTGTAATCAGTCCTAGTGCTCTCCACATGCTGTGTATGGGCTCAGCAGCATGTGCGGCCCTCACAGATGTGCTGAGCTGGACAGCTCTTCCTGCATGTCCTGCGTGGAGCCAGGGCTCATGGAGTGGGCTGTGTGGGCTGGGCCACAACTGTTCACATCTGCCTAAGGCCGCTTGCTAACCCAACAGAAAAGGGAGTGGTTGCCACCAACTGACTCGCTCACGCTCACGGTCTGGCTTTTTAAGACCCCTGTGATGTTAAGCTAGATTGTCACCTGGATTGGCTTGGGGTCCTCCCCGGAGATGGTCATGGAGGGTGACCTTGGGTCTGTATCTGGTCCCTGCCCCTTCCTCTCTGGCCCTGTTCCCCTGCTCTGCTTCCTGGCCTCCATGAACTGAGTGGCTTTGCTCCCCACACCCTTCCACCATGCTGTCCCAACAACCATGGACTGAGCTCCCTGAAACCGTGAGCCAAGTTAAACTTTCCCTCCTGTCACGGGTGTCAGGTACTGTGTTCCAGAGTTGGGAAAGCTGACTGATGTGATCATCTTTGCTTTGCTCTTACAGTGACTCCGGGTTCCCAGCTCTGTCCATACTGAAACGTAGGCTCCAGGGCATGCTGGAGGTAGGCAGGGACAGTGACCACTAGGAAGGCTCACCATGCCAAGCTGCTGGCGGGGACACGTCACTGTTACCACATTGTATTGGGGAGCGCTGGGCACATGTCCCACCCTAGATTCAGGGGCCCTGGGAGGTGGGTTCAGCAGGTGCCTGCACAGGGAAGGAGATCCGAGTCTTTGCTCCTGCTGTAGCTGTGCTTGACTTCAGTGGTGTATAATTATTGCACCAACTTTAGATTTCTCTGGCTGGTCATTTCCCTTCTTACCCTCAACAGGATGCTCCTGTCTGTGAGTGTGGAACAGCCCTTCTCAGAGAGGTCAACCAGGTGTCCGTGATATAGATGTTCCCTGTTTCTGTGCTGTGATTAGGATGATTTTACCCCTCCACACCCCTATCCTAGCCCCTAATGTGTGAGGTGGCAATACTGCCACAGATAGACGTCATTAAAAACCCTCTCCTAAAAGGGGCGGGGCGAGAATGTAGCTCAGTGGTTCCGCCATCTGCCTCAAAAGTGCAAGGTTTAATCCCTGCTACCAAAAAAATCCTCTCCTTTCTAAGAAGAATCTCACTGTTTGCATTTGGGCACTAAGGGTAGCTTATGTGTGTTTGATTGGCAGCCATGCCGTGGTCCGCAGGATGGGTAGAATAGCCTCGGTGACTGCAACCCGTCAGTCACAGGCAGATTTCTCACAAGCCCGTTGCTTGACTGCAAACTTCTCCAGGATTCGGGCAGATGTGGCTTTGACATCATGTGTGCCCTGGATAATTGCAACAGGGAAAGCCAGAAGGGATCTTTAATCCTCAGGTTGGACCATTAGCTTCAGGGGACAGGAGATCAGCTGTGTTTCTGAAAGCGTTTTTGCTGAGGATGTAAACCACGGGTCTCCTGTGGCCCTGTGCCAGCACCTTGACTTATGCTCCAGATCCTGTGCCTGTTCCAGCTCTCTGGCCCTGTGCTCTGAGCACTTCCTGTTTATCTCCTGCAGGTCCATAAATTTGTAAGATCTTTGGAAAGGTGCCCCCGCCGCCTTCCGTCCTGGGATCTCTCAAGTGGTCATCATTGTTTACCTCGTGTAGGAGTGGAGTTTTTTCAGGTGCGCATGCTTCGCGCTTGCCATTTCTGTTAGAAGGGGGATGGAGGGGAGCTGCAAGCTCAGGAGTTATGAAACCTGCTCTCTTACCCCGCTCTCTTACCCACTAATTGTACCCAGGGTTTCTTTCTTTTACAACATTTAAAAAATTTTGTCACAGTTTGTACATTTGTGTGTGTTCCTGGACGAAACCTTTGAAAATACAGATCAGCAAAACAACCTCACATTCCCGTCATTGGAGAAAACCTCTGTCTACCTTGTTGGTGCACATTTCCGCAGGTACCTGTATGAGCGCACACGAACACATAGGGGTTTGTGTACGAATCTGTCATGTGTCTTTTTTTTCAAGAACTGGGTCCTGATAAGCTTTCCTTTTCACAGAAAATGTACTTTCTGTGTTTTAAATCTGGCAGTGACCTGGATGCGGTAGCAGATACCTGTAATCCCTGTACTCTGAGAGGCTGAGGCAGAAGAGTCACAAGTTCGCGTTCAGTCTGAGTACCATAGTGACTAAGTGTGACCTTGTCTCTGTTTATTAAAGATTAATTAATTAATTAATTTTTAAAAGGGTTGTGGATGTAGCTCAGTGCAAAAGCCCTGGGATCAATCCCTAGTACCACAAAAATAAAATAGATGTGCGACATAGTTTGATAATGTGTCTATTCAGTAATACACCCGCTTCCCCTGTCATACACTACAGGGTGTTTCTCCTGGGGTAGAGCGGGGTGAGATCCGCACCATATTTAGTGTGCTGACTTTAATTGAAGTGGACTTGTGGTGCAGATGGAGTTACCACGAAGTACAGTTTTCCATGTTGGATTGGCTGTTTTCATTGGTAGACCAAACCAGATGTTTCAGAAACCTCTCATTTTGCCTTTTGAGGCTGGGACGTGGAAATGCCCCATAATTGTGGGCGCTCTTCCTTTCTTCTCAAAGCCCCTTCTTTATTTTTGGAAACCAGTCTCCTTTTCTAACATGCGGCATCAGTCTAGATCTAATGTTAGTTGCTCACCAAGAATGAAGAATAGTAAATGTGGAAACTCATACCTGCTCTACTGTACAAGGCTGTGCGTGATAGAAAATGGAACATTTTGCCTTAGCAATAACGGGAGATCTGAGGTTA
>NW_022900937.1:32807609-32815455 GCF_012274545.1 Fukomys damarensis | reverse complement strand
CCCCCCCGGTTCTCAGACAGAAAGATTTCAGATGAAATGTGAGTACCTGGTGTTTCTCCACTGGGCAGCAAGGTCAAAGGGCATCTGACCATCTTGTCATTAAAGTCATGGCCTTGGGCCGAGTTGAAGCCAGCGGTCTCTTAGGATATAAGATTAGGCTGTTGCTTCCTGGAGTGAAGCAAATATTTCTAAAGGTCCCTAACCAGTAAAGTGCCACTCTTAACTTTTAAAATAACAATTAAAGCAGATATAGTCACCATGTTACTTTTTCAGATGTGGATGTTTGTGTTGGCATGGCAACGAGAAACATTAACCTTAAATGGTCTTTTCTGTATTTTTAAAAGTTTGTTCTTTAAGTTTATTGGTACATTTTAGGTATACAATATGATGACATTCATCATTGGGAATCTGTACCTTTACATGATCCATCTTGGTTCTTACTTTTTTCCCCATTCCCCTGCCCTCCACCCTCCCTAGCTACGAAGATTTCGTTTCCTTTTTTTCCTTTTCTCTCATTTATTTCTTTCCCTTCTTTCCTTCCCCCTATGCCTCCTACTTCCCTTTCCCCTTTGGACCTTTTCTTCCTATTTCAAATTATCATTTTGACCTTTATTTCCACTTACAGTTACTCACACCAGAGAAACTATTCGGTATTTACACATATGTGTCCTACTTATTTCACCTAAGAGTATGGCCTCAGTATGCATCCATTTAGCTATGGATCTGTAGTTTCTCATTCTTTATATCTGAGTAGTACTTCATTTTATTAAAACAAAACAAAACACATCTTTATCCAGTCCCCAGCTGATGGGCAATTGGGCTGTTTCCAAGTTTTAGCTATTACAAACTGTGCTGCTATAAACATGGGTTAGCATATTTCACTGTGCTATGATTCTTTTAATTCTTTTGGGAAGATGCCCAGCAGGGGAATAGCTGGGTCAAATGGGACCTCTAATCCTAGTTGTTTGAGGAATCTCCACACTGATTTCCACAGGGGTTGCACCAGGCTTCACTCCCACCAACAGTGGGGAAGGGTTCCTATCTCCCCACAACCCCGCCAGCATTTGTTATTGGTTGATTTCTTCTTAGCAGCTGTTCCTTATGAAGTGAGGTGGAATATCTGCAGTGTTTTCATTTGTATCTCTCAAATAACCAGTAAAGTTGATCGTTTTTTCATGTTTATTTGCTGTTTCTATATCTTTGTCTGAGAAATGTCTGTTGTGTTTTTCATTGTATAATTTTTTGAAATCAGTGCCTGTGTCACCCCAGCCATTTATCCCTCCATCTGTCCACCCGTCCACTCATCCACCCGCACGTCCATCCGTCCGCCCATCCCCATCGTCTGTCCAAGCATCCGCATATGTCTCTGTCCATTCACCCATCCATCCATACATACATATGTCTGTCTATCTCTCCATCCACTCACCCATCTGTCCATCCATCTGTACTCATCCATCCATCCATCCATCCCCTGAGCCATCCGTCCACATATACATCTGTTCATTTACTCACCATGGATCCACTGCCCTTCCATCCACCCACCCGTCCATCCCTGGAGTCTTCATTAAGTGTCAGGCACCGGTGCACACCACCATGCTGTGGGGTGTTCCCTGTCCAGGGAGGGTCAGACTGTGAGGCCCACCCAGCAGTGTTAGAAGTTCCTTTGCAATACTGTACCCCTTCCTGCCTTGCTCGTGGTTTAAGAACAGGGTTGGTTCCAGGAGAGAGGATTATAAGGAAGGAGAGAGCCACAAGAAGAATCCCCCACCAGGAGGCCCACGCCTCTCCTCTCCCACATTCAGACAGCATGAGTTTGAACATCCACCTTCTTCGTTATTCTTTCTAGTCTTAGGAAAGCCCTCTTTACTGTGAGGTAACCGGAGTTCTGTGTCTAAGCAGCCCTTGGAACAGGGCTAAGCAGCCTGGGAGAATGATGCTTAGCAGGGAATGACTAAGAGACTGTTCTTCCAGCCTTTCGGGCTCACACCTGGCCAGTGTCTGGACAGTGGGCGAACTAGCCTCTTTGCTGCACTGGGCTTCACCCCTGCACACTGGGGTGGGCTGTATACCCACTGCAGCGCCAAACCTCATGGCACAGAGGGCAGACCTTGCTATACCATGGCCAAGGGCGGAGCCATGGGATAAACTGAGGGAAAACAAGGCAGGCACCCTGAGACTTTCAGACCTGGTGTGGTGGTGCACACCCGTGACCTCAGCTACCCAGGAGGCTGAGGCAGGAGGATTGCAAGTTGGGACCTAGGCTGGGTAACTTAGCAAGACATTGACTCAAAAGTTAAATAAAGTAAAAGGCTGGGAATGCAGCTCGTTGGTGGAGCACTTGCCTAGCAGCATACCTACGGCTTTGGGTTCAGGGTTCAATCCCACTCTGCCAGAAGAAAGACTTTCAGAGGGACCACCTCGGCTGAGACTTATTTCTGTGCCCCTCCTGAGGTCGTTTTGCTGCTGGAAGCTTCCCCCGGGTGCCTTCCCCTGTCCTCTGATGTACCCTGGGGTGGGTCTGCTCCTTCCCTCCTCCTTGGTCATGGCATTTTTTCGATGGAGCCCCTGTTTCATACTTTACACAGTGCCCTCTCTACTGGCCTTGGCCTGGGCTGCTCGTCCGTCCTGAATGCTCTGGTTCTGTATGTGCCGGAATTGCAGTAGTTAGAAACTGAGTGCCTCTTCGTTGTCCAGTTCATGATCCATTTCCTCCATGGGGGCAGTTCAAACACTGCCAGATTTGAGGCTTTTAGACAAACGGAGGCAGAAGTCAGAGCATTTGGAGGAGGCGGTGGCTTTCCAGGGAGTGGTTAATCGTTAATCAGAGCCTGTTCCCCTCTGCCCAGTTGGCTCGGCCATGGGTGAGGCCCCGTGGATGACATTTGTTTGGCTGAACTCACTTGGCTTCCACAGGAACAACCTCAGTTGAGATGCTCTGTTGTTTAAATGGTGATGCCGGTCATAAAAGTGTGCTATAGTTCCCATCCTCAGCTATGCTGCCTGCTAGTCTGTCATGGTGACTTTTATATCAGGCCGTGGCCCCAGAAATGTGCTTGGGCATCACTCAGATGTTTCTGGGCAGGCATTCAAAAATGAGATTAATATTTAAATCTGTATACTTAAGTAAGCCTGATTGCACTGGTGACATGGTGGGCCTTATCCAATCAGTTGAAGTCCTTAAAGGACAGAGGAGGGGCCACTGTTGAATGTGAACTGCTGGGACTCCAGGCTGCCCATCTATCCCCTGGATTTCAGAAGCATCAGCCTCCACCATACCATGAACCCCTGACTGCATCCACCTGTGACAGAGCAGAGGCTACCAACGCATCCCTTTTCTCTGTGACAGCCAGAAGTGGGGTGTGCTGAGGGACAGGTTCACCTGCAGCTGTCTTGACAGGTACACAGCTCTAGGAAGGCCGTATCTCTTTGGCCACAGAAAGCTTGAATTTGGAACAGTTTGCACCAATCAGCAGGCTCAAATAAAGAACAATTAGCAGGCTTGAATTTGGACCAATCACAGGCATGCTGCTGCTCTATATAAGCAGCAGACCTGGCCTCACAAGTCTGTTGATCTAGTAGTACTCTCCTGGGAACCTAATCTCCTGTGTTGGTTTCATCCTGGTTGTCCTGTGAGTGTCCCTGAAGTGGGGAAGACTGGCATAGCTGGCTGGTGATGACCGACCGGCGACATCAGTGAGTAATGAACACAATTGGCAGTGACTGGTGATATGTGAGGGATCGACAGAGAACAGTAGAAACTGCTGGGGGAGCTCCAGATGGCTTCCAAGGAATAGTGTGCATTGCTGAGCTGCTGATGGTGGCTTTGTGCCCAGCGGTGCTGTCACACTGAAGGCCGAAGGTGATGAGCACGTGGATCCCCAGAGCTGTCACATGAAGGGCTGAGAGCTGTGGACACCTGGAGCCCAGAGCTATAAGACCAAAAGCCAAGGGGAGGCATGCAGAGCCCTGAGCTGTAACAGTCAGGGCTGGCTGAGGGCTGTGGGCACTCGAGGCCTGGAGCAGCTGGCAGAGCAGCACCTTGCCAACTGACCATTTCTACCAGACTGGAGTGAAAGACTCTTCCCCTGGCTGGCAGCACACGTTCCATGTGACCCTGATTGTCTGGGTCACAGCTGACTGGGGAAGGTGGGCCCAGTTGCTCATGGTCAGACTGAGCCCATGTGGTTTGGCAGAACAGATTCCTTTTTTTTCCCCCCTGAATCTGGCTCTTGCCAAGTTGCTCAGGCTGAGTACAAACCTTGTGATCCTCCGTCCTCAGCCTCTCAGCACGCTGGGCTTACAGTCGTGCCGCTATGCATAGTTCCTAGGTGCTTCTCTTAGGCACAGGATGCTGCTGGCAAGGGAGGGAAGGTGGGCAGCATAGGTAGGGACATTGAGGCTTCTGCCCCTTCCTATCTGTGTTCCATCCTGGGCAGCTGCCCTCCTGGTCTGTGGCACTAGAGTGACTGCCAGAGAGGATGCAGGATCCCCGAGGGATGAGCAGAGCAGAAAGGTAAATGCTGGGCAGGCCAGTGGAGCCCACCTGTGCATCCAGATCCACTGCCCCCCAAAGGCACCCCACAAACAAGACTCTGTCCTTGTTATAGTGGCCACCGATCCTTCACTGCCTGTGAGGTGAGCCTCTGGGCGTGTGTGGCCCCGGAAGAACTTGCAGAGGCTGGAGCCAGCTGGTGTCTCCTCTCGTGCAGAGAGTCCCACATGTCCCCTGCCTGTGTTGTCAGGCAGAGCTGCTGAAACCACGGTAGAATCGGGCTCCCCGGGCTGATGGTGGAGCCGATCACAGGCCAGTGAACAAGAACAAAGAAGCTGGGCAGCGACAGGTATCTGGAGAACCTGCTGTTCTGTCTGGGTGTCAGCAGTTGTCAGGGGAGACAGATCCACACTCTAGGCCGGTTCTTCCCAGTGCCACACTGACTGACGTGTCCAAGGGGAATCTCTCCTGCCTTGCGGTATCATCCCGTGGAGACACAGCTTGCCGTGCTGTGTGGGTGTTAACGCTTAGGGTGTGCTGGCGTCTTTGCTAATCAAAGCCATCTTTCTGTGGAGATGACACCTGCATCTTAGCCAAGCTCACACTGACGACCGTCAAGTCACGCTTGGCCAAGAAGCCACCTGAGGAAGTAGAGGGTCTTAGCGTGGCTGGGGACAAAAATGGGAGTCCGTACCTGCTTCTGTCCCAGGTGGGCTCTGTGGTTTCAGGCAGGTGGCTCACTTCTCTGGACCCGTCTGCTTCGTGTGGAGGGGTGAGACTTTGATAGCCCCCAGCACACATGTGTCTCCCAGGGCGGGCAGGGACATGGCACCTCTGAGCCAGGCCCTGGTTCGCACACACAGCCTGCCCCGGTCCTCACCCCTCCTGCTCACGCAGTTTGGACTTGGTAAATCTCATCTTTTAGTCTTCACAGCATCCTGCAAGACAGGTGATGATGATGTCACTTCGGTGTGCTCATGGGAGCTCTGAGTTGCCAAGAAGTCAGGACACTGGTTCAGTTGTCCGCTTGGAGTGGCAGAGGTGGGGACCCAACCCCAGCCTGTCACTTCCGCCTGCAGCACCCTACTCTGACCATACAGGTCAGAAAGGTGGCCCGACCGTAGGACAGGGGAATAGGGGCCTCGCCTTTGGAGAAACACACCTGTTTGTGTATACCATGAGGAAGATAGAAGACTGCCCTGAATGTTTACATTTTTAACATTTTACTAGAGTAAAAGACTCACAGCCGGGTGTGGTGGTGCACGCCTGTAATCCCAGCACTCAGGAGGCTGAGGCAGGAGGATCACTGTGAGTTCAAGAGCAACCTGGGCTACATAGTGAGTTCCAGGTCAGTCTCAACTACATAGTGAGACCCTGTCTCAAAAAAACAAAAAAAAAGAGTAAAAGACACTTTGTCATGAATCTCCTCAAAATCCTGCCCCTCGCTTCAAACACACTAGTCCCATCGTAGCTCTGGAGTCCTCTAACCCCACAAAGGCCCCCTCTGGACCTCTTCTAAAGTGAAGCACTGCAAAGGCCTTGCCTCCGAACACCGTCGCACCATCACCATATGCACTAAGGGATGAGGACACAAAGTCTGTGGCACCACTGCTGTGGAAAATGAGATCTAGGCTCCCTGTGAAAGGTGAATTAAGGACAGGCAAGCAGCGGCTGCCTTGTGTGTGGTACGAGGGGCGGGAAACACAAACACTTGTTTATATTTCCCCAAGGGAATCAGCTGCGGAGGAGGGAGGAGCTTGGGCCACTGTGTGGGACAAGGCTCACTTTGGAGCCTTTTGCACCCCTGAACCAGTGTGTGGGTGTCCCTGCCTCCTGAGCTGTGGGAAGGAGAGGCGTTGGCTTCCCCAGGAGCCACCTCTGCCCTTTCCTGGGCCATGTGCAGCGTCCCTACTAGGTCTGGCCCTGCATCCCCTTGCCACACCTGTGCAAAACGGACATGGACCCTGGCCTCCCAGCCTTCCCAGCCATAATGGGATGAGCTCTGTTCATGTCCTTTAGCCAGCCTGCTGGAGGGCCTGTCTCGCTACAGAGCTGTTAGCAGATGGTGGGCCCAGGGGTCTTCCTTTCAGGTACTTCTTGTCCTGAGCAGAGTTGGGCAAGACACACAGAAAAGGCAGTAAGGGTGTGCATTTATTGAAAGTAGAAAAGAGAGCCAGACAGTGAAAGGGCTACAGTAGCCCCAAGACTAAGGGAAAGGGGTCTTTTGCACCCAGAATCCTCTGATTGGCTTCCTCTCAAGAAAGACACTGAGACAACTGTATTATGGAAAACTCACTTGACTTCATGCCAGCTGTAAATGTAGGCTCAAGAACAGCATCTTTTGGCCGGATGTGGTACACACGCCTATAATCCCAGCACTCGGGAGGTTGACGCAGGAGGATTGCCGTGAGTTTGAGACCAGCCTGGGCTACGGTAGTGAGTTCCAGGTCATTCTCAAACTACATAATGAGACCCTGTCTCAAAAAAAAAAACAAAAGAACAGCATCTTGATTGGTTGTGACCACATGCAAATGAAGGATTGAAAATAGCATCTTCTGATTGGTCTTTCAAACAGTGTCAGATTCGAATGAAGGACTAAGAATAACACCTGATTGGTTCCATGTGCAGTGTTCAGTAGCTACGGTGTCATTTTGGGTTTCTTGTACCACGTACACCTTCACACATTTTTTTTTTTTGATACTGGGGATCAAACTTGGGACCTTGCGCTTTCAAGGCAGGTGGCGGAACAGAACCACTGAGCTAGATTTCCAGCCCTCAGACCTTCTTTCTTTTAGGAAACATCTTCCTCAACCTGAGCTGTGGGTTTCTGTGAGCTTTGGCACCTTCTGCTCAGACCACTTTGCCCCAGCCCTGATCTCCTCAGCACCACCTATGTAGGCATGAGCTGGGCGGCTGCAAGGGTCGGACCTGAGCCAGGGTCACAGGGACGAGTAGTGACAGTGACAGCATCACTGGTGTGGGGTCCTAGTCCCGGCCAAGCCGACTGTGCCTGTGAATCAAGGGTGACATTTCTACCTCAGAAATCACCCCTGCGATGCTGACCTGGGTGAAACAATACATTCAGAAAAGGGCCTGAGCAAACCTGTCCCTGGATGAGACAGGAGATGGGGACCTCCAGGAGGCCCGCCTGATAGGACCTTGACCCTGGTCGGGATAAGTCGGTGAGCGGCATGAGCAGGTTTTCTAGGCAGAATTAGGAAATGAGGGGAAATAGGAAAGGACGCCAGCCTGAGCAGCTGGGGGCTCCCTCTGACCCGGGGTTCAGGCAGAGCCCTTCACAAAAGCGTGACCATCCCCATCATCCTCCCAGCTTCACTTCTGGTAGTAGCTGCG
>NW_022900937.1:32798193-32807491 GCF_012274545.1 Fukomys damarensis | reverse complement strand
GTGAATCCTCACGGCCTTCAGGGCTCCCGAGAGATGAAGTTCTTGCTGGGGTTTAGTCACAGGTTATTTATTGTTCCTACTTGGAGAAGATGGACTTACCATGGGGGGTCTGCTGCATGACTCTGCTTTTCCTAGAAGGCCTGGGGCGATGTAGTTGAGGACAGTGGCTTTGAGGTAAAAGCTGGCAGTTGTGTGTCCCCCCAGGCCCTGAGCATTAGTCCCTCTTAGGTTGGCGTCCTGGGGTTAGAAGGGGGCTGAAAACACCTCTTCGGTGATTAGCATGGTGCAGCACTGACTCAGAGTTGTGGCTTTCTTTGGCTTCTTTCTCCCTATCTTTATTTTTTCTCTGTTATCTCAAACCCAGCCAGACAGCAGACTTGCGTAGCTCCTGGTGGGTGATTTGTGTCTCAGACAATGATGGCCGAGCCACAGGGGCAGATGACAGCCACCTCCCACCAGGAGACTGGCACCTTTTAGGGAGTCCTGGGGGCATTCCTGACATCCAAGTGTGTCTTGGGGCTGTGTGAGCAACAGCAGAGCGATTCCTGGTCAAATGCAAAGCCTGGTGCCTCTACAAAGCTGAGCTGAGGATCACTTTGGGATCCCGCAGAGACCTCAGTCCCATCTCGGTGGGGTGGAGCAGGGTAGTGGGAGGTGAGAAGCGGTTTCCCCACTGGGCTCCCAGGGAAAAACAATGAGGAGACACTGCTCGGGGCGCCTAGACTGGCGCTGGGCCGGTGGCACGTGTGCCTGCACACAGCTCCACCAGGAAAGCAAGTTCTAGGCAGGACACAAGCCAGTCCAAAGCAAATACTAGCTCCTGGGTTTACTCAGCGCCTGCGGAGATGGGGAGATAACTTGAGACACCCATTCAGCTGTGCGCCTCCAGCTGCCAGGGCTGGGCGGGTCCTCTTGTTGAGACAAAGCTCATTGTTCTGGCTCTGTTTAGGATTCCTGGACTTCGTTTCCATTCTGGCTTTGTGGGAGTTTGGGCGTGCTTAAGAATTATCTCTTGCACATGGGCAGGATGCTGGTTACTCTTTAAAGTGGGCTTCTGGTTACTTCCTAGAGGGACTTTCCCAGGGAGGAATCTTGGACTTTCCTGGGGAATAATCGGGTGCTTTGGACACCTGGGTACAGTTCTTTCCTCTGCTCGTTCTACAAAAAGCCAGCACCTTTGGATTCCCTGCTGGGCAGGACACAGTGTCTTCCTGTATCACCCCTAGAGTGGAGAGGGAGGAACCTTCTGACTGTTCCATTTTAGAAACGTTTTAGACACTTTCGGTGTCCCCACGTTTTGGTGCAAAAGTTTGGAGAATTGGATTGTGTGGGTTTATTATTTAGTGTTATTTAAACAAAAGTCAAGTGGATCTGTAATTAAAGTAATACTGCTTTCTAATTACTCACTTTGAGAATTTGCTTTTTCAAAGGCACTGATAGAGCATCTGAGGTTGCTTCCAAGTAAATTTATTGTATCTGAGTTGTCCTTTTGTCTTTTTAGTGGGGCCTAAAACGTGGCAGAGACCTAGGGATGCCTGCTGGGCTACAGGACGACTCTTGTTATTCTGCTGCTGGTTCCCCAGGACAGTCTGGATTGTGGGGACTTCGCTCACCTGCTCTCTGAGCTCTCCAAAGGGAAGACAGCTCTGTGAAAGCAGGACCCAGAGTCCATTCAGGCTGGCTTGCTCTTCCTGGAGCAGGGGACAAGGCTGTAGTTTAGGGGCAGAGCCACTGAAGACCTCAGGCAGAGGAGACACAGGGCTGCAGGCTGTGTGCTGGGTCACGGGAGCTGCACCTGGGCCCTGCATCCGGGAGCGACTGCCTCACAGTGAGTGGGGGCACGTGGCTCTCCAGCAGGAGGACCTGGCATGGACACCGTGACCTTGCCTCACAGCTGGCGCCGGATTCTGCAGCTGGGCCACTGCAGCCCCTTTTCTGGACAATGAGTTCGTGATCTCGTTAAATTCTCTGAATGCAGGGAAAAGGTGCCTTACCCACTTTCTGTCGCTCTCTGGAAACAGCACACAGGAGCTCTGTGACCCACAGCAGCCGTCAGCCTCCGTCTTCCCTTGTCTTTGGGCCCCATCCCTGTTCCAACCCTGAGACTATTCCACAAGCCTGGCTGCAGGACGGGCCTCTGTCAGGAGAGGAGCAGCCCAGTGCAGGGAGCGGGAGGGCTGGAGCAGCGGGGCCACTTCCGTTCTCTGGCTGCAGCAGACTTGGCTCTCGTTCTGCACCACGTGTGTCCTTGTTTCTAGATTCCCTGTGAGCGGACGGACCCTGCAGCACCTAAACGGGCCGGGCCAGGTGCCAGGCTGATCAAGGGCCCCATTAGCCGAGCCTTTGTGGGGTGTCCTTCCGGCTGCTCTCCGGGGATCCCCAGAGGGCGGAAGCATCCTCCTTACGGTTCTAGAGGGTTCTAGAGGCCGGAGTCCTCGATGGAGTTGCTGACAGGCTGGACGGCGGTAGGGGTGCTTTCCGGGTGACACATGGCATCACTGCTCACTGTGTCCGTGTGGTGGGAGACAGGAAGCTGGGGCCTCGGGGGGAGGGTGCTGGCCCCATGCAAGGGAGGCGTTTTCATGGTGCAGCCCTCACCTCTCAGAAAGCCACCTGATTACATCATGCTGGGGCTGAGGTTTCAGCGTGGTGTTTTGGGGTGACACAGTGAGCTGCACTGGGGACCTGGGGGTGCTTGGTATTCAGATGTGTACAGCCCCGTGCTGGTAGGTGGCTTTGGTTTGTTTTTGGTGGGTTGTTTTTATTTTTTGTTTTGTTTTTTTGAGACAGGGTCTCACTATGTAGTTGAGGCTGACCTGGAAGTCATTATGTAGCCCAGGCTGGTCTTGCACTCACGGCGATCCTCCTGCCTCAGCCTTCCGAGTGCTGGGATTACAGGCGTGCGCCACCATGCCCGGCTGGTGGGTTGTTTTTGGTTTTTTTGTTTTGTTTTGTTTGTTTTGTTTTGTTTTGTTTTTTTGGACAGGGTCTTTCGGTGTAGCCCGTACTGGCCTGGAACTCTCAGGGACCCTCTTCCTGCTTCAGCTTCCTGCTGGGGTGGCAGGTGTGTGCTACTACCCCTGGCTGAACATGTTTGCAGCTAGTAAGGAGTGGAATGTGAAGTTTATTTGTAAAAAAGTTTTAAGGTAAAATACTAGACATCAAAAAAAGCATTGAGCTTGTGGTGGTTGAGGACAGCTCACCAGCAGTGTGGCTGGTCGGCCTCCTGTCCAGCCCTCCCTGACCCTGGCATCTGAGGGAGGAGGCTTTGGAGGGTGTGGTGGCATTGGGTCCTGTGGCCGTATTGCTAGCTGGACCCTGGCATGCCCTTGAACTGAAATTTTACACATTGGAATACAGTGTTATTCCAGGGCTCAGCAGGATGTTTTAATCTTATCCCTGTCCATCAACATCCAAAATTGGATTTAAGTTTTAAAAATTCATCATTCCATCTTGGTGTGGTGGCACACCTGTGTGATCCTGAACACTCTGGAAGGCTGAAGCAGGAGGGTTACAAATTTGAGCTCAGCCTATTTTCAGCCTAGGGAGACTGTCTCAAAATAAAAATTTTAAAAGGTTGAGGTTATATATAGTTTCAAGGAAGGCCTTGAGGTCAATCCATAGTACTGCAAAAAAAAAAAAGAAAAAAAAAAATCCGCATTCCAGCTAAGAGGCTCTTTTTACACAGTTGGGTGATTTCATTGTTCTGCTTTGACCTGCTCTCCAACTCTCCCAAAGTGAAAGGTCCTGCTCTTGTTATGTGAATTTTCTGCTCCAGGGAGCAACTGAGTTTACTTTTTCCCTAAGCAAACGTTGGAAAGAAGTAACCTTGGTGAGAAAGATTTCCCACATCTTCCTGAGACCAGGTTACTGGGCTCAGAAAGAGGCTGAGGAGTTTGTTCTTTGTCCAGGCCTGCAAGGCTTAGTGAGGGGCTTTGGTCTTTTTCAGAAGTCCCATCAAATGACCCTCATAGGGACCACAGGTCAGGAGCCTGGGGCCCCAGGCCTGCTGTGTCCACCCAGCGGCCCCACTGGGGTCTCAGCTCAGCGCCCGGACCCTCCACCCGCTTCCCTCCTGTATCTTCCTCCCAGGCCTGGTACAAGGACCCAGTCACACACACACCACCCTGCTGTTGCCCCCGGGCGCTCTGGTTTCCCCAGGGTTGCAGTAGGGGGTGTCCCAGGCCCTCTGCCTCTCACCGCCACTGTCCCCAGTCCCGTCCCTCCCTCCATCCTCTGTCTCCAGCTTCTCCAGTGGCCACTCTAGTGCATGGTGACCCACTCCCAGACCCCTCCTTGCGTGTGCAACGTCCTGGTGACCCCCATGATCAAGCCCTCATCATTCAGAGCTAAGTCCGCAGTAGAGGCCAATCCAAAGACGTCTTCAGAGATGTTAAATCCATGCATTCACCCGTGCGTCCTCCAGGAGGAGACAGTGAGTTCTTCCACTCAGAGCTCAGTGTGATCGCCCATTGCAGTTCTAATTTTTACAACTGATAATTCATTTTTGTTTTTGAGAGGATCTCTCTGTGGAGCCCACGTTGGCCTCAGACTCGCAGCAGTCCTCCTGCCTCAGCCTGCTGAGTGCTGGGATGACGGACACGTGCCACCGCGTCCAGCTCTCAATAATTTATTTTTAAACCACTTGTGACAGCACACACCTGTCATCCCCGTACCCTGGGAGGCTGACGCAAGAGGATCACAAGGTTAAGCCCAACCGAGGTAACTTAGTGACTTAGCAAGACCCTGACTCCACATTAAAAAAGGACTGGGGATGTAGCTCAGAGGAAAACTGTATTTCTCCTCTGTGAGATTTCTCCTCTGGAGTGGAGCAGAGGCTGAGGCCTTCAGGCTTTACCGTGGGTGCCATCCTCCTGGACTGCAAGCTCATTAGAGTGGTGTCCGCGGCTGTCACTCAGCCTCTGTTGTGAGCAGTCAGGCAGAAACTCTCCATGCTGATGAGAACTGTAAAAGCAAGGGTCACTCTGCAGTCAGCCTCCAAAGGACTTTCACCAGTGGGACCCAAACATGAATGGAAATCTTATGTAATGTGTAAAGATGCTCAGAATACTTCTTTTTTAAAATCCATATCATCAAGAGAAAATAGTGATGAAAAGTCACGGAGAAGTGAGTTCACCTCTAAAATGTCTTGCTTGCAGAGGAAAATGTGCAAGTGGCCTTCTGTCTCCTTGGTGAGAAGAAGGTCCTCAAATGCCAAAACAAACAAGGAGGCCCCCGGAAAGCACCAAGTACAGGTGTCCTAGCTGTCATAGCTGACCAGTACCTTCTGTGTGGTCACATTTTCAGTCCACAAGCAAAATTGCATGTGGTTTTTAAGCCAAATAGCATGGACTTGTGATGTTGAACTTGATGGTCAATCATCTGTAATTTTTTCCTTACTTAAAAGTAAATTAAAACATTTTGTAAATGTTGAAAAAGCAAGATTATTTTATTTTAGAAGTCAGCATTATTAGAGATTATAGTTCGATGGTCTTTAAAATGAAGTCTTAACTCATGATATTTTTCTCCATAGAAATCTTTTCATGGTTAAGCGTTGTGCCACGGCCCTTGTGTCACTCTGCAGGGGACGACAATAAAATGGGGACCAGCTCTTCTTTTTTTGTCTGGGCTCTAGGCTTTTATTATTCCACAGCTCTGAGAAGAATTATGGTTGTGATCTTGAATATAAACCTGTGCTTTCATCCTTCTTCTTCAACTGCAAAGCTTTGTTTTTTCCAGTAGATTTTGTGGTTCCATCGAGATTTTATTTATTTTGAATTCTAAACGTCAGATTTATTTGAAGAAAACAAAACAAAAATCCCACAACCCAAAGGATGGGATTTTACATCTCAAGACATCTCCCATGTAGTAAGTCTACAGATTACAAGTCATTTTCATACAAGATATTTTTGTACAGATTTTACATGGATTCAGGAGTGGGACATAAAGCAATCCCCGTTTCTGTTTAGTGGGGGCACAGAAGGAGAGTGGGACAAAATAGCTTTTTTGGACGCAACTGTTTGGAAGGCGAGCAGACATGAAGAGGGCAGACTCTACCTTTTCATTATCTACAGCCATTGGTTTAAAAAGCAAACCCGTTCAATTCAGGGCATGTCTAAAAGCTCACTTCCTAGCCACGAGCCAACCCCACCAATGGAGGGTAATTCTCCGGGTATAGCTTCAGTCCACTGGTGCAGCTCGCACACACACACCCCCTGCAGGGCTGGAGAGGCTCTAACCTAGGACCATGGGAGAAAAGCCTGTAAATAAGAGAGCAGTCTACATTTGTGGGCAGCAATGCAGCCCACAGTGGGGACAAACCTCATCGACCAAGCCAACCCCAAAATAAAGGTGCACATAAAAGTAAGCTATTGTGTTGCGGGAGAAACCAGGACCTTGTTAAATAGATCTTTCATCATTATTTTTTCTCTCAAGGGAAGCTAACAACCATACTCCCTCCCCCAAGCAAAAAACCACACTGATGTAGGCCACATTATAAACCCAAGCATTGGTGTGGGATTTCACGGAAGACGTGTAAAGAAAAAAAAAAATACCCCACAATCAAAGTTACAAGAAAACCTTCCAGTGTAACTGTCCCTGATCCATACTTATTCATCACAAAGATCAATCTAGTTTTCTGATCTAGAGAAGGGACCAGAGCAGCAGGAGCGGGAATGGATGGAGGGAAGGAATGAGAATCAAGACATCAAAGAGCCAATTTGTTTGAGAAAAGCATTGATTCATCATGTTACAGCATCCAGTGGCTGACATATAAAATGCGTATGAGGTCATTTTGTGACTTATCTAGAAACTAGTCTTTGGGAGGTGAGAGTAGCATGAGAGATGGCTAAGACTCTGGCATTATTATTTTGGTTGAGACAGGATATCACTATGTAGTCCAGGCTGGCTTCAAACTCATGGAGATCCTCCTGCCTCAGCCTCCCGGGCACTGGGATTACAGGTGTGCACCACCACAGCCAGCCCTAAGAGTCTGAATTTGTTAAAGCTTCAGGGTTTCCAAAAAAAAAAAAAAAAAGGGAATATATTTCAACTTTCAGAAAGGATAAGAGAAAGGGCAAAACCAGGACGTAAGACTGGGAATTCCCATGACCCTTAAATGTGTTTACCATTCACGTGTTTACTGGAGCTCATACCATTTCCCCCTACTGCCTAGTGTGAAATAACGCATCACATCCCCACGGCTTCTTTTCCAAGCGTGATTTCCCCCATTATTTTGGTCCCAACCAGTCCTATTCCATAGTAGCCTGTGGACACACTCCCAGCTATCCTCCTGGGGGGGGGGGTAAGAAAACAAAGGCTTTTCCCCTAAGATGGCCCCAACAATCAGACTTAAAATAAGAGGCAGGGCTGACAGCAATCCTTGAGGCAAACAATTTGAGAGACTAAACCTGCCTTTCCAAGGGTGGAAAATTCATTCAGATAATGCTTGAGAATTCATACCTGCCACCATGGGGTAAGAATGAAAGGGCAGAAATCTCGCCGCTCCTTGTCCGTCCCTTGTGGCCCAACAATTCCAGACATGGCGGCCCTGTCACTGCCGTTTGTGCTAAATAGAGGACCTGGGTGTGAATCACGGTGCCCTAAGAGCAGGACTTTTCCACTGAGAAGCTGCAGTCTCTGGGTCTGGCTCTACCATCCATTCTCCCGCTACTTCAGTCCTTTAAAAGCTGTGGCAGCATGCAAAAGAAGTTGGTTTTTTTTTGAAAAAAGTTAAGAAAGGTCTCCAGGAGAATGGTGAGTTTTATTTTCGCCTCGTCTGGATAGAGGTTTGATTTGCGTCTGAATGTTCCAGGGTGGAGACAGCACTGGCTGTTGAGGTCTGCCCTGCGTGGTCTTCTTGATTTCTTCATCTTCATCTTTACTGTCCACGGAAAGAGCAGCATCCTTGCTTGCAGAATCGAACTTGGAGGCTGGATTTTCCTCAGGTTTCTCTGGCTCGGGTGCAGGTCCAGAGCCTTGCTGCCTTTTGCCATCTGTCTGACTCCTTCCAGTGGTCTTTGTTCCCCCCATCTCCTGCACCACGGCTGGAGCTCCCAGTTTGGCCTCCTTGGACCCTCATCCCATCTGTTTTATTTTCATCTTTCCTTGCCGGTCCTTCCTCAGAAGCCTGAGCTGGAGCCACTTTCCCCCACCGCACTTGTAGGGGATTGCTGCTCTGTGTCTGAGCTCTGAGATGGAGCAGGAGGGTTAGAACTTCGCTTCACCCGTGCATTCTCCTTTGGTGAAGGGGCTGGCATTACGTTTAGAGGCTGACCAGGTTTGGGAGGCTTAGAAGTTGGAGAGTGACGGTCTTTCTCCTTATTGAGTGTTTGTTTCATTTTCTGGAGACTTCTTGCTGTCTCTCCTTCAGACATCCTGGTCTGACTTACTTCTGCCAGAAGGTGCTGAGGTCCCGGTCTGTGATGCTTCACTTCCTGTCCTTGGCCTTTCCCGTCGTTCTAGTTTTGGCTCGTCCAACTGACGCTGCAGTTTCTCCTGCTCCCTCTGTATCCGTTCTCGCCTTCTCTTTCTCTAGCAGCTGTGACAACAGGCTTTGCTCCTCCAAAGATAGAAGCCACTCGACAGGACTGGGAGGTGCTGGCAGGGGAATCATCCTCCTGAGGAGTACTCCGAGGCTTTGGGTTCAGTTTGGGTCTTTGGGGGGCCTCTGTTATCACGCCTGTAATCGTCCCGGGAGCAATCATCCCTGGAGCCTCAGGCCCTATCGTCCCGTCTGTCATAGCGGTCTCCTCCTCCTCTGTAGTTGCCATCTCTAGTACCCACTGCCTTCTCTGGACTCGTGGCCTTTACATAGTCTCTGCTGCCTCGGTCATCATAGCGATCTCAGCCCCCACATCGACCCATATCCCGGCATGGGCCATCCCGATACCCATCCTGATACCGGCCTGAATCAAAACGATCTCGATACTTGTCTCCAAAGCTGTCATCGCCTCTTCTAGGCGGGGAGTCATCAAAGCTGTCTGTAGCAGGACGGGACCTCCAGTCTGTGTCTGTTTTGTCAAAATCTTGATTTCTGTCTCGCCCAAAGGAACAATCATCTCTGCCTTTATCCTGTGCTTGATCAGCAACAGCCACTCGAATTCTTCTCTTACCTAGAAACTCTTCATCGAGACTGAGCCGAGTGGTTGAAACGTCTCCTTCCAGATCATCCGTTTCATCAGCCCAGCTGACTGGTTTGGGGACCTAGGTGGTTCCTCCACCAGTCCCTCCATCCTCAGCCAGAAAGTCTGTTAGGGAGACAGTCTTCCCCTTCTTAAATTCTTTTTTTTTTTTTTTT
>NW_022900937.1:32791887-32798139 GCF_012274545.1 Fukomys damarensis | reverse complement strand
ATTTTTTTTTTTTTTTTTTTTTTTTTTTTTTGCTGAGGCTGCCGTGTTGGGGGAGAGACAGAAAGAATGCCAAGGACCTGGATGAAGCAATCACATGATTACAGCGGGTAGGAGCCTGAAAAGTGAGAGCGGGCGGAGACAGGAGGCAGGGATCTGCTGTCTAGGTCCATAAAGCAGCGTCCCATGGAGGTTTTAGAGTGATAGAAATATTAAAAGCACAACGAGGCAGATCCCCTAAAACTCCTTTCCAGCTTTGAAGTAAGAACTGTAAATTGACTTGAGTCGTGTTGCTGACCCGGATTTGGGAACTCATGCTGCATCTTTCCTGGTTATCCCAGGTGCCTGTCTTGGGGGACCCCAAGTGTAGGGGCCGGGCCTGTGGGGTCCAAAGCCTCCTGACTTCGGTGGAGGCAGGTTTGTACCTGGAGCCAGGTGGAAACCAACTGGGTCTGTTTCTGCCACCTACGAGCCACAGGAAGGGAATCATCTGTCTTGGCTTCTGACCTCTGGTTTGCTAAGTAAAGTCATTTCTCTTGGCCCGAATCTGGGCTCCTCTCCTTCTGTCTTCAGCTCTCCTCCTTTCAGCCGCCACAGCATAATCTAAGCCCGGTGTCTTTTCCTGCACCGCTGTCTGCTTTCAGGACTTCCGGCTTTCAGCACAGCGATAGGTAGATCCACAGCGATATCTGAATGTGAGTATGAATTAAAACCCTCTTTAGTCAGAGCTGTCAAGTCCAAGCTGAGGGTGTGCGGTCCTGGGGCCAGCAGGAACCACGGAAGAAGGAAGTGCAGTGGAAGCAGGGGGTTGCTGGGCTCAGTAAGGGCAGGACCTCCGCTGCTCCTTCCCACTTGGAGACCTTTGCCCGGCAGGGCGGCACTGCCAGGAAGGACCGCCGCCACCCCTCTACAGGCCCCTGAGCTAAACAGTCCATTTTAGGGGCTCCAACTAGTACTTTCTGAGAAGTTTATTACTGAACCATAACTACACCCAATTGTGTCAATCTCTGACAGTTATTAAATTGGCTGCAGAGAATCAGATTCCTGAAAAGACCATGAGCGTTTTCAGAGTTTGGTAAATATCCTGAGAAACATCCATTTCTGATTTCTTCCACATGTCGCCTCAGGATCCCGGGTCACTTTCCCAGGGCTCAGCAGAAAGTTCCAGGAATTTTGTGGCTTCCCAGGATGCGAGCTGGAGACTGGCCTTGGAACCAGAGTCCCAGGCTGGCCCCTGCCGTGGCTCTGACCAGCCAGCCTGGCCTCTGCTCCCAGTACAGCACCCTGCTCTGTCCCTCTCTCTGGCCTGGTCCCTGTGCCTCCGTCTCCACTTTCCCCTTTTAAGGACACCATTCACCGTTCAACTTGGTCACCTCTGTAAAAGTCTCATCTCCAAATAAGGCTGAATCCTGAGGCACTGGGGAGAAGGCTTCAGGATGTGAGTTTAGGGGAGACTCAAGGTCCTAACCATTCCTGTTGCTCTCTGAGTAAAGACTAAATTTTGGGGGCCAGGGATTTAGCTCCGTAGTTCCGCTGTCTCCCTCACAGCACAAGGTCCCGAGTTTGATCCCTGGTACCCCACCCCCCCAAAAAAAGAAGAAAAAAATTTTTCTGTGAATGCCTGATAAAGACAAAATCTTCTGTTTGTTTTCCCAGTGACTTTCACACACATTAAATTTAGTTTCTCATTCAAGCTGGAGACAGCCTGATGTCTTCTCCCCAGGGTTCCCTTTAGGACTTTGACAATGACTCTGCCCTGTCCCTGGACTTGTCTCCATGCCCACTCTGCTGAGCACGAGCTCCCCTGGACTCAAAGCCTTTCTCCTGTGGGGCCAGCTTGAGGTGATTCTGTCACATGCACCCAACCCACTTCCGCCACCCACTTCCAGTCTCTCAAGTCCCATCCCTAAAAATGCCTGTTTGGAAACATAGGATGACTCCCGATTCACCAGCCGAACTGGCTCATTTTTACAGGACATCCGGTCTGCCCATCTGTGATTATGGACATCCGGTTCATCCATCTTTGATTATGGACATCTGGTCTACCTGTCTGTGGTTATGGGGACATCCAGTCTGTCATTTGTGATTATGGGATGTCAGGTCTGCTAATGTGTCGTTTGGGGGCATCCGGTCTCCCCATCTGTAGTTACAGACATCCAGTCTGTCCACCAGTGGTTATGGATCCAGTCAGCCCAGCTGTGGTTATGGGGATATTGGGTCTGCTAACATGTGGTTATGAACATCAAGTCTGTCCCTCTGTAGTTACAGCCAACCAGTCTTTTACTTGTGATTATGGGATATCCAGTCTGTCCGTTTGTGGTGATAGACTTCCTGTCTAAGCTCTGTGGAGGTGACACTGCTGAAGGTAGCTGAGGAATAGGTCAGTCCGGCTCAGGAAACCGTCGCTGTGCTCACCCAGCTGTTGCATGTTTCAGAGCAAGCGTGGCTTCCTTCTAGAACATCGGCAGACCTTTTACCTGTGTATGTTATCCTGAGGCTTCCTGACAGTAGTTTCCTGTACATCAGCTAGGGGTGGGATGCATAGGTAATATAATTTTATTGCCTCACACTTACTCTTGGAACAGATTTCTTCAGTTTTCTGTCAATCAGATAAATATTCATACAGGAACAAGGGATCATCCAGGACGTGTCCTGAGTAATTTTTTTTTTTTTTTTTTTTTTTTTCTTTTAACCAGGGGTCAAACCCGGTACCTTCTGCTTGCAAGGCAAGCTGAGGCACCACTGAGCTAAATCCCCAGCCCCTGAATAATTTAATTTTTTAAATACCTCCTCGAAAAAAGAAAAACACCTCCTCATTTTAAAACCAATTGTGGCTTTCTCTCATACAAATAAATTTGTTTCTTTGCAGGGACCTTCGCTTTAACAGAATTAGAGAGATCCAGCCGGGGACATTCAGGAGACTAAGAAACTTGAACACACTGTAAGTTGAGACTTTGGATAGACAACTCTCAGGGGAAAGATAAACGGACGTCATGGTGTCATTTCCCTGCAGGTGATCAGAGTGCTGTGGTCACCTGACACCCTTCCCTCCACTGAGTGGGTGTGGCCAGGGACCCATGGAGCTGGGTGGGGGTGACTATGTGTGTACACTGAGCGCCAGGACTGTGCAGCCCACACATCATGTGTGCCCTCTGTATGCCCGCAGCAGGACAGTGAGGTACCCTAGATGGACAGCTCCCGCCTTGATCCTGGGCTGGTGGTCACTCCAGAGTCTCTTGTTCACTTACTGGGCCAGGTTGCTCTCCTTGCACTGCAAGGGGCAGCAGGACAGAGCTTTTCCTGCACTCGGTATGTTTGCAGGCAGGTCTTCATTCTACCCAGTTCCGATACAGACCTGGACCTGCACCTCCTGAACACACCGAGCACCATGGGAAGCAGGTTTGCCCTCAGCACCAGGACCCTGTTTGGCCTTTGTGCCAGGAGGCAGAAGCAGGAGCCAACCAAGACCCCATGGAGAGCAGGGCAGGAAGTGTGGTGGCTCTGGACACCGGCTCCACATTTATGGGAACCCGTGGTGTGGGCTTCTAGTGGCGCCCCCTTCAGTGTGGTCTCTGGCCAGACCCTCCTGTGCCTCCGGGACAGCTGCAGAGTGGCCCAGTCCTGGTTAAAATGAGAATCGTAGATTTAGTGCGAAGATACACACTGATTTGTACAGGAGAAAGGATTTATTCCCCAGTGTACGAGAAGGTGGAACATATGGGGTGGGTGGAGACGCACTACTGGGGTAAACGAGTGACCATGAGGGTCACACACTGCAGTTTCTTGGGCAGTGTTGGTGCTTAGTGAAGGCTGGTTCAGCTTTGTGGCTTGGTTGTTTTGTGACCTCCACGGTTTCAGGAATACTTTTCCTTGGCACCATTTCGAAGTGTTTTGTTTTCAAGTCCTGTCACATTTCTTTCTTAGGCTTCTCAACAACAATCAAATCAAGCGGATACCCAGCGGAGCATTTGAGGACTTGGAGAATCTGAAGTACCTGTAAGTGGACGACCAGTCTCCCTCTGTACGTGAATGTGCGGTGTGGCCGTGCCGTGTGTGCTGTGTGTGGCTTTCTGTGTGTGCGCCATTCCGGGACCTTTTATTTCCAGAAGGTGAGTGGAATTTCGATGGGAGTTTTAAAGGGGCTGTCACCGGGATAAAGTGCCACGTTCTGTAACCATGTCCGTCACCAAGCCATGGGTAAGACGTGCTGGGTACAGCTACCGTGCACAGTGGCCTAGTGACAGTGATGCTTTTGGAGCTAGACGGTGACAGCGTGATCAGTAATTGCACAGCCAATCTGTGTGCTGCCAAACATACGCCTTCACTTTCCTCCGGCTATAGGGGAGCATGTAAATTGTTCATTTCCTTGGAGTGCCATCACTTTCCTGCTCATTTCTCATCTTCCCCAATTTTCTTTTTATCTAGTTAAACTTGGATTTAAATTAATTTGTTATCATTCCAAACATCTATTTGCTCGTTGGGCCGGGGATTTAGCTCAGTGGTTCCACGGCCTGCTTTGCAAGCCCAAGGACCCAAGCTCAATCTCCAGTACCAAAAATAAAAACAAAACATCTATTTGCTGAAGTTAGTTTTGTAGTTGAGAAAAGGACTTCTGCTGGGCACGGTGGCACTGACCTGTAATCGCAGCACTCAAGAAGCTGAGGCAGGAAGATGGCCCAGAGTTGAGGCCAGCCTGGGCTGCATAATGCATTCAAGGACAGGTGAACTACGTAGTGGTACCCTGTCTCAAAAAATGAAAGGAAAAGACTTCCCTTCAAAAGTACTGGCTTAGTACCCTTCCCATGCATTTATTTTAAGCTGGGAAAGATTTGAGGAAACACTGAGGTTGTATAGGTTACATCTTGGGTCGCACAAGACCCAAGATGTGCCCCTTGGATTTAGCAAATTGCTCTTCTTTTTAGGTCGTAGATAACTTTCCAAAGAGCTAGCTCTAGTGATATAAATTTATTACAAATTTATATCATAACTAAACATGAATATCTTTAAGCTGACTTTTAAAATTCAGCTATTTTTTAGTGCTGGTGTATATCTTTTTTTTTTTTTGGTTTTTTGAGACAGGGTCTCACTATGTAGTTGAGACTGACCTGGAACTCACTATGTAGCCCAGGCTGGTCTCGAATTCACAGTGATCCTCCTGCCTCAGCCTCCTGAGTGCTGGGATTACAGTCATGAGCCACCACACCCGGCTTAACGCTGATGTATATCTTAAAATCCATTCAGATTTTAGATGTTTCAGTGGTTCTTGGTTACACCTTATCCCTCGGGTCCTTGCCACTTGCAAGGCAGGCAGCAGAACCGCTGATCTAAATCCCCGGCCCACAGACCTGCCTTTTGCTTCATGAAAATATATTTTCCTCAATGAAAATGAAATGTATAAATTTTCTTTCTGTCATCTTTTGGCATGGAATGCTAGTCTTTCTTGTATGAATGTTGCTAAGCCTCGTTACTGATTGTGAAAATGGAAGGCCAACTTTCTGTTTATTCTCAGTGTGTGTTGGTGTATTTACCTCTTGTTGTGGTGGTTATTTTAAGTGCTGTGCGAGTTCCAGAAGAAAACTTTGGTTTCCTGGATAGTAGATACATTTAGGTGGTAGCCAGCTTTCAGGGCACGTGTGCGCACATGGGTGCATGTGTGATCGTTTTTATTTGTTGCTCTTAGTTTTAAATCAATTAAGAGCAACTTGTATACTCTGCAAATGCATTCCTTTCCTTTTGGGAAGTTTGGAACACCACTGTTTTGTTGTTTTGTGTTTTGAGACAGGGTCTCACTATGTAGTTTAGGCTAGTCCTGAACTCACTGTGTAGCCAGGCCAGCCTTGAACTCCCAGTGGTCTTCCTGCCTCGGCCTCCTGAGAGATGGGCTCTCAGGCGTGCGCCACCACCCCCGGCTCACGACCTCATTTAAACAATGCCTGCTAACCCCACTGCGGACCCCTTGTTCTCTGACCATCCCTGTCTTGACCCCTTCCCTCCCTCTCAGGGTGTAGATGACACAGATGACTGTGATGGGGATCATCCTGGGAAGCACCCTGGTGCCCACCCCACACCTAGCGATGTGCAGGTCTAGGCTCCCTGGTCCCATCGGCAGAGCACATGTGGGAAATCATCGCAGTAGGATTTCCAGTGTTAAAGAACTCTTCTGTGGATGTGGATGAGTAGTGGAGCACCTAGCATGTATGTGCAAGGTCCTGTGTTCAGTCCTCAGCACAACACACACACACACACACACACACA
>NW_022900937.1:32787109-32791447 GCF_012274545.1 Fukomys damarensis | reverse complement strand
TTTGAGACAGGGTCTCACTCTGTAGTTGAGACTGACCTAGAACTCACTATGTAGCCCAGGCTGGTCTTGAACTCACAGCAGTCCTTCTGCCTCAGCCTCCCAAGTGCTGGGATTACAGGCGTGCGCCACCATACCCGGCTGAAGTCTACTTTTAGAAGTTGAGGAGTCCTTATTCCCCAGGGCCTCACTTACTTCTGACTGGGCACCAGTCTTCCCCTTGATTCAGGTTTCCTGATGACAAAATTGATTATCTAGAATCAGGAGTCCAGAGGGTCAATTCTGGGGTCAAATAGAAAATTACAAGTTGTTATTAGAAATCTTCTTAAAACATTATGAAAACCAACCTTGCTCCGAAGTCTCTATGAGCAGATATTCCCTGCAAATCTGTTGTTTCACATCCTCTTCAGGAGGATTCTCCTCCTCCTCTCTGTTTCTACAAGCTTGTGCAAAGCAAGGTTCTTACTGACATTTTGTTTTAAGAAGTAGTCACGGAGCCCTCATCCTCCAGCCTGAACCTTCCACAGAGGAAAAAGTAGCAGCTCTCACTGTCCCAGCGTGTCCCCGCATAGGAGCTTCGTGTGAGATCTGTGGTCCCATTTTGCAGCAGGGAAGACAGAGGCACAAGGAGGCTGACTCTGACATACAGTCACACGGGCAGCAGGGGGGCTCTAGCAGCCTGGAGAGCTAACTTCCTGCCAGGCTGTGTTGTGGGTTCCACAATGCAGATCCGGGGAGCCCCAGCCAGCATGTGTTCTGGCCCGCAGATCTATGAGGTCACCTCAGCAAATCTGCATGGCGAGTACTGAGATTGATCGCAGCAGGTAGAGAGCAGAGCAGGCTGCTAAACTGGGTCCCTGTGGACGTTCATTACGATACAGTAAACCCTCGGCCTTCTTGGAAGTGATGGGCAGGCTTGAGTGTCCTTGCCCTCCACGGTCAGCACAGGTGCATCAGGCCAGGAAGATGAGGCTCCACTTGCCATGCCCCCTCCCCCCGCTGTCCCCATAGCGCGCAGGCCCAGCCGTACACGAGACACGGAAAGATGAGTGTGTTCATCAAGTGAAACTTTCATGGACTCCAAACTAGGAGTATCCTGTACTTTGGGTTTCTCGAGTAAGAGACCATGTGATTGCATCTTGATTTATTTTACTGAATCTTACGGTTTCAAGGTGCATCCATTTTCCTACAGATGACTGAAGTTTATCCTTCTCGTGTTTTTGTTGCTGTTGTTGTATTTGCTTGGTTTTTTTGGTACCAGGGATTGAACTTGGTACCTTGCGCTTTCAAGGGAGGCAGCGGCACCACTGAGCCAAATCCCCAGTCCTAAAGTTTATCCTTCTTTATGGCAGAGTAATACTCCATTGCGTGTAAATACTGCATTTTTTTAAACCCATCGGATGATGGACATACATCATTTAAAACTGTAAAGTCAATTTTCACTTTGCAAGCCATGCGAACACGTCGTGGGCCTTTATGAGTGGGGTTCTGGGGGGTTGCTCAGGACACCCCCCAGGCTCCCTGCTGTCTCTGCACCATTGTTTAGAACCCTGTCAGCGTAACCTTATACTCAGTGTCTCCTACACACATGTGGGGAGTGGTTCTGAGTCCTCCAGGCCCTGGGGGGGGTGTGGTGAGTGGTTACAGGCTGTAGG
The DNA here is from genome assembly GCF_012274545.1 of Fukomys damarensis. Classification (NCBI taxonomy): domain Eukaryota; kingdom Metazoa; phylum Chordata; class Mammalia; order Rodentia; family Bathyergidae; genus Fukomys; species Fukomys damarensis. The sequence goes on along the minus strand of NW_022900937.1, from coordinate 32,789,795 downwards.
AGGGCCCACGGCCCACGGTCCACGACGGCCGTTCCCACTCGCCGCCGGGCTGCCGCATCCTGTTTGCCTGCGCTGGCGCAGTTGTGAGTTCAAAAGCGTCTCCGTGTGTCCGCCCATTTCCCCCTCTCCGTGCGGAAGGCAGCCTGGTGCGTGTGCTAACCCTCTTCCGTGTTTCTTGTTTCAGCTATTTGTACAAGAATGAGATCCAGTCAATTGACAGGCAAGCGTTTAAGGGACTTGCCTCTCTAGAGCAACTGTAAGTGCCCTCCTCTTCCGTGCCCGCTTTCTCGGACACCCTGCCTTTTCCCCCCTAGGAGAGGATGCAGTGAGCTGCTGCATGATGCATGTATGCACTGGCCGGGGGCAGGGAGGCTGTGCATGGAGAGTTGAGCAGCCCTGGGCCGCCCCCACACATCTCCCTCCCTCCCACAGGCCCACCCTCACTGGGTGTTTTCTATGTACTGTACCCTGGGCCGTGCAGTCACCCTTCCAAGATCAGTTACCCATTGTTTCCCTGTCTCATGCTAAAAACCGTAATTCCGGCCAGATGTAATGGCACACGCTTGTAATCCCAACGCCTGGGAAGCTGAGGCAGGAGGATCCCAGTTCCAGCACAGCTGGGCAACTTAGTGATTTAGTGGGACCCTGTCTAAAAATAAAGGGCTAGGGATGGAGCCGAGTACAAAAACCCAGTATTGCACAAAACAAATAGGCAAACAGATAAACCAGAAAAGCTGCAGGGCTCACACTTTCCCACGGGAAGCCCAAGCAGAGCCTCTGTGGCAGTGGGATCTGGGGCCGCATGGGGCACGAGGCCGTACCCCTCACACTGTGTCCCCTTGGTGACTCAGGCGTAGGTTTAATGCCTTCTGTGGTGATGTCATTCATTCCCTGGGAGGAAACCAGCTCTGCCCCGCCGCGTGCCCCGGTCAGTGGCGTTGGTGTGGCCAAGGCGCCCTGCTCTTCACCACGCCCAGAGTTGTGTTTTGGACTTTTGCTCTAGGAAGTTCTGCTGAAGTGAAGGGTTTTTTTTCTGGCTTGTTTGCCAGGCCCATCCCGGGCATCTTTAGACTTCCACGGTTTTATTTACGGATGGGAAACGTCTCCTTGGTGGACTCGGCAGCCGCCCCTGCCCAGCTGTGTTTCATGCTGTCCCGCTTCCCCTGCCCGTGCCGATTTGTCCCCGTGACAGTTGGGAAGAAGCCGTGTCCTCTGTACCTGGAGAGGGTGGCGCAGCAGTGGGGCTCAGGCCTGAGAAACACGCCAGCCTGGTCACAGATGAGCTAGTTCTGGAGCAGCAGGATCTTCTTCAGCGGTTTCAGGACTTGAACCCAGGCAGTCCAGAGTTCAGTGCTCTTGGGCTTTGTTGGGGCTCAGTGTGAGAGGAGGAAGTGAAAGGGGAGAGCAGGAATTTGCAAGGGACCCCGTGGGCTCTGCCTAGAGGCACGGTGACAGGGCCGTGTCCCTAGGCAGTGGCAGCCTGTGAAGCCTGGGCAGGGGTGTGGGGTCCCCACTCTGGGGACAATGGCCAGACTTCAGCTGATGCTGTCGGGGAAGATCAGCCCCACAGAGGCCTCAGGCAGCTCTTGCTGATTTGGGGGAACATAGAGCCCCTCTCCAGCCCTAATGTTAGAAAATGCGGGTCTCACCCGGGAGCATGAGAAGCACAAAGCCAGGAGCAGAGGCCCAGAGCAGGCTGGGTGTGGTGCTTGGAATCCTAGCACTCTGAGAGGCTGAGGCAGGAGGGTCACCAGTTTGAGCCCAGACTGGACAACTGAGCAAGACTCTGTCTCGAAGAATAAAAAGGGCTAGGGTTGTAGCTCAAGTGCACAGGGCCTGGATTCGGTGCAAATCCCCAGAGGTGGGGGGTGGAGAGAAGGAGCCTGCCAGACCAAAGTCAGAGCTTGGGTTTGGATTCAGCAGTGACCATGTGTTCTTGGGGAATATCTTCCTGATGCCCTCCACTGTCCGTGGTGGTGCCCAGGGCTGCTGTAGCTCAGCCTCTCCAAGGTCCTGTGGACCCTGACAGCTCCTGTCCCTAGCACCTGTGATCTTGGAGTGCCACCAGCTGTTCTCCCTGGGGCTTGTACACCCACATGCTGTGGTCCACGACGCCCCAGGGGCCCCACTATGGGGACTAAGAATGCCTGTTCCTTCTCCTTAGGGATCCTTAGATCAGATGCCGGCCGTGTTCTCCCTACTCCACTGTGGAGGGCAGGGACAGACAGACTAGTAGTCCCTGCGGATCCCCATGTCCCTCCACTGGAGGGGCCCAGAGCTGGTTTTGCCAGGGACTGGGGTCAAAGTCTGGGGACACTTGTGATGACAGACGGTGATTTGAGTGTCAGTGAGCGCCACCCCAACGTGAGGTCGGGGAGCAGTGCTTGTGTTGGACCTGTGGAGGCCCTGACCCCACACACTGGTTCTGCTGCTCCTTTGGTCCCCTTGAAGGAGGCCCTGTCCCTCACCAGGGTGGCCAGGTCTCTGCTGAGTCTCCCAGGAAGAAGGGGAGGAGACGCAGTGTTTCACAGCAGAAGACAATCCACCAGTTTTCAAAGTGTGTTCAGAGACATTGGAAGAAATGATCTCTACCAAAAATCCCTAAGCAGTAGGAAGTAAGGAGACATCTTCAGAGAAAAGACCCATAGACTGGGTCTTTTTTTTTTTTTTTTTTTTTTTTTTTTTT
>NW_022900937.1:32742179-32787019 GCF_012274545.1 Fukomys damarensis | reverse complement strand
GTTTTTTTTTTTTTTTTTTTTTTTTTTTTTGATACCGGGATCGAATTTGGGTCCCTGTGTTTGCAAGGCAGGCGGTGGAACCACTGAGCTAAATCCCCGGCCCTAGACTGGGTCTTTATCCTGTGTCTCTCGGTGGCGTTTTCTGTCTTCTGTGGCTGTCCACGTGTCTGACATGCACAGAGCGTGTGATTAAGGTCCACGGCCCTGCCAGGTCCACACGGCAGCTAGAAGATGCAAGCACAGGGATTAGTGCCCAGAACCATGTGTTGTCTTTGAGTTGTGTCTTCAGCTTTGTTTTTGTTCAATTTCCTTATATTTTGTAGTGAGTGTGTCGTGGCCCCAGGGTCTATCGTGGAACCAGGGAGACCTGGTCCATGTCCAGACTCGTTTCCCGTGTGTCACACTGTGTGTGGTCGCCTTTGCCCAATTTCAGGTGTCTTTAGTCTTCCTGTTTGTTGATCTCCACGGTGTCAGCTGTGCAGTTACCTCACATACGAGTATGAGTGACCTGGAAAAAGCTTTTAAGCACAGAATCTAGGCCCGAAAAGGTCGTTAAATTGTTTAAATCACTTTTTTTTTTTAACTCCTCTAGGTACCTGCACTTTAATCAAATAGAAACTCTGGACCCAGAATCATTTCAACACTTGCCGAAGCTTGAGAGACTGTGAGTTGCATTGTGTTCTTTAGTTTCGTATTTTTTGGTCCTGGGCCTGGTCCACTCGTAGCTTTGACAGTGTCAGGACAGCACGTGTCAGAGGCCTGCAAGGAGTTTGGGAGTACAGCTGCCTCCTGGCTCAGCCAGCCAGAGGGCGGACTTGCAGTTTTCTCCTTAGGTGGACAGGGTGGTAAAATTGAAAATACATTTATTTTTCCTAGACTAAGACCAGTTTCCAAATTCATCTGCATGCTATCAGGGTAATCAGCAAGGTGTTTATAAAAAACGGATGTATTTGACAGCTCCAACCCTGCTAGTGTATAAATAAAATATTTATTTTATTTTTTTTTAATTGGTTTGTATTATCGTTTTCAACAGATTCTTACATAACAACCGGATTACACATTTAGTCCCGGGGACGTTTAATCACTTGGAATCTATGAAGAGACTGTGAGTATAGCCCCGCTGTGTAGCTTCACTGGGAATCTGTTATATACCCAGCCAGGTCTCTCTGCCAGGCACTGGGAAGTGTTTCTAGGTGTCCGGAAAACTCAGGACAGAGGCTGAGCACAGCTTACATCCATTCTCATGCAAAAGGACAAGAAGGTGACTGAGAATATCAGAATGAGCTAAGCCACTTCGAAACTACCTGTCAGTTCCCCCTCGTTAACTTCTAATTCGCTGGGGCGTATTTCACTGGAGAAAATGGGCTCCGTCTACAAAGTGTCTCCTCTGTGTTCTATTCCTTTCCCTCACCACAGGCTTGACTCAGACTACAGCCAACTGAAGCCTGCTCCCCTGTTTTCAGGGCCCCCCAAATAATATTTTTTATGCTGAGACATTCTTTAATAGAAAGAAGGCATGCTGGTGCTGGTAGAGAATTTATCTGACATCCGTGCCTTCCTTAAGGTCTCAAAGGCACATTTGTCAGACAGACATAGAGCCATCTGGCATCTACAGTGACTGCCTACACCCAGACACAAAACCTAGAGAAGCTGTCTCACTCCCTGAGCAACTTCTGTGTGTCTGTTTTCTCTTCATGAGATAAAGTGGAGTAAGACACAGACCTTCATATAGTTTTCTTCTTTAGAATTTAAAAAACAAAAACTACCAGCCATGCTAAGATCTGCATTCTAAGTGGAAGAAAGGACAAATGTTTCCATGTTTGCTGGATTAACAGGGGAGGAAGAAATTGCCAGATAAATAGAAAATAATCAAGCCCTGCTCGGGGAGAGGGACGAGACTCCGGGGTGCATCAGCCCTCAGCTGTCTGTCCCCAGCTCCTTCTGGGTGCCTGGCAAGAGTCCTGTCCAGATGCACCCTGCCATCCGTCCTGACCGTCCTTCCCACTATTTGCTTGCTCTCCATTGCTCAACCGAGACCCTAGATTTGGACTCAGTGGCAGATCTGCCACACTGCCTGGCCACCATCCGTCCAGAATTGTCTCTGAGCCTCGAGCCCAGAGGGCTTCACTGAAATCCCCTCTTCCGGGTGCAGTGTCCATGTCTCTCCATGGGCTCACAGGGTAGGCAGGGCTGGCTGGGCACTGCCTAGGAGACCGGCGCTTCTGCCCTTGCACTGAGGGTCCTGAGACTCAGCCACAGCACAGTGGGTCACCCGCTGGTGCCGTAGTAGGCAGCTGTGCCATCCTCTGGTGGCCTCCTTCCCCTGTGTTCGCATCCTATCAGCTACCAGCTTGCTGGAAGAGGCCAATGCCCAGACCAGGCAGCTCTGTGTCCTGGTCCGCGCTGAGCTAAACACCCTAGAGAAGTGCAGATGGATGTGTGGTCCTCTGGGTCTTGGCCTGAAGTCGGACCTGAGCTCCAACCCCAGTGCTGGGCAAGTTCCTGGGGGGCTCCCAGCGGTCTGCCCGGGTGTGAGTCACCTCCCAGGGTGCACAGGTGTGGTACCGAGTGTCCCTGCCTGGGTTCCCCCTGCACCTTCTGAATATGCAGACCCTGAAGCCTTTCCCGAGGTGCAGGAACCTATCGCTGCTGAGTCAGGTGCCAGGCTTTGGGGGACCCCGGACCTCACCCGCCAAGGATATGCGCCTTTGAGGACATGTGGGGACTGAGATGGTGGGGACCCCACATACCATGGAGTGATGAGGGTCCAGCATCGGGGAGGCTTGACTTGCAGGAACTTCTCCCACTTGCCCAGCCCACGCTCACCTATTTTGACTCAGATCCTGACCCTGTTTCAGGCTCTGTGCTGGGAACCCCATCCACCACAGGCCCAGTGCTTGGGGGGCTCAGCGCATGGGTCCGGGATCCCGGGCCTGCTGGGCACCCTGGGCCTCCATGACACCTGGGTCTTCCTGGCTGCCCCTCTGCAGGCGGCTGGACTCAAATGCACTTCACTGTGACTGTGAGATCCTGTGGCTGGCGGATCTGCTGAAGACTTACGCCCAGTCGGGGAATGCACAGGCGGCGGCCACCTGCGAGTACCCCAGACGCATCCAGGGCCGCTCAGTGGCCACCATCACCCCGGAGGAGCTGAACTGTGGTGAGAGGCCGGGCTCGGCCTGGGTCAGTGGCACAGCGAGCCTGGTGTGCGTCTTCCACCCTCACAGGCCAAGTCTGCTGAGAGTCAGGCCTTGGCGGCCCCTGGACAAGGAAGGACCCCACTTGTGGACCCGGCTGTGGTGTTTGAGACACTATCTGGCCGTCTGGTCCCAGCCTAGGTTTTGTTTCAGGGTGCCCTGCAGGAATAAGCGGAGCTCACTGCCCGCCGAGCCCGCCTGAGCATGCACATGAGGGGCTCCCTGGTCCTGGCCGTGCAAAACTTCCCCAAAGACAAAGAACAAATCACGGCAGACCACAGGGCAGTCGTCTTTTTAAATGCCCAAATCCAAATTGTGGGTCAGCTCCCTCTTCTTCTTTTTTTCCCCCCTTTTGGCACAGAAGTTACTTTTTCAGTGCTGGGCATGGTGATGCACCTGTCAGGCCAAGTTAGGAGGTTTGCCATGCGTTCAAGGCCAGCCTGTAGCAGAAGAAAAACCAGCTTTTCAGTTCTTCATCCCAAGTATCATTAATATACTTTTTTATCATTAACACTTTTAACAGCAAAACAACACGACTGAAAGCGAGAAATCAGTACTTTTCACGAGTGACCCCACCTGTAACGGGACACACATTGGTCACCATTTGTTTTCTTTATAAACGTGAGCGTAGCCCAGTTTTCAGTTTCCTTGTGTGGAGAGGGGACTGACTCTCGTGGCCTTCCCTGCCAGCCACCCCTAGCACGAGCATTTTTTACCTTGGTGTCTGGTGTCTGTCTCTGGGTACCGAGCCTTAAATCCCCTGCCAGCCTGCAGCTTCCCTCTCTGCACCCTCTGTGCTGGGCGAGTGCCTGGCGGCTGTGGGTCTTGAGTGTGCAGGGTGATGCATTCTTGGCTCCTGGAGGGATGCTTGGTGGCCTGGGAACAAACAGGTGGTCTGGCTGAGGCTTCACGCTGACCCTGCCCACTGACTGGTCCCTGGGAGCCATCCACAGTGGGGCGACTGGGGTGGGGAGGGCAACAGGGAGGGTCACAGGCTCTGAGAGGGGCTTGTGGAACCCTGGGCCCCCACGATGCCTCAGTGTTGGGGCTCTGTGCTCTTGGGAGGACTCAGCCCCGAGGAGGCACGCTGTTCACTGCTCCTTTGGCGGTCACTGGAGAGAGTAACTGTGACACCCCCCACTCAGCACTGGCGTTGCTCCCGGGGGCATGGGACGACCTCAGAGTCCACTAGGTCTGGTCTGCCATGTCCCTGAGGTGGAGAAGGCACTGGGTTCTTGTGTCCACTCCCTCCAGGGTTTAGACTAACAGGGTCTCCTGTCCTCGTTGGTCGCAGAAAGGCCCCGGATCACATCGGAGCCACAGGATGCGGACGTCACCTCGGGGAACACAGTGTACTTCACCTGCAGGGCCGAGGGCAACCCCAAGCCTGAGATCATCTGGCTGCGGAACAAGTGAGTAGCAGGCAGGGCGGGCAGAGCTTGCGGTGGTGCCTAGAGCATCACCTTCCTGAGCCGATCCCAGCGTCCCGTGCTTCCTGCCCTCAGCACCCTCCCGCAGGTTGGCAAGGTGGAGGGGGGCACTGGGCTCCCCAGTTCAACATGACAGCTGAACAGGGAACGCTCCTGGTGACTCGCGGAGCTCAGCCCGGAGGAGGAGCTGGGGGAGGCTGCTCCTCTCTCCCACTCCCCTCTGCCAGGATTCTGGTGTGAGCCTCATCACCGGGGCATGGGCTGGAGACAGAGACCTAGGCAGAGATAGGGTTGGCTTACTGGGGACACTTGGGGTCCTTGGTGGCTGAGTCTCTGTGGCACCTGGGAAAGTCCCTGTCTGTATGAAATGAAGCTCACAGAAACCTAAAGGGAGCCCCCAGCACCAAACTCTGGTCAGCCGTTTAGACACTGGCCTGTCCTCTACCCCTCTTCTGTGAGGGCCAGGTCCCAGAGCAGGTGGCTGGTCGCATTCCAGCAGTTCAACAGAGGAGATGAACTTGGAGCCGCCAGGTGGCATTCGAGAGCGGAGACCTCAAAGCTATTGCCAGGGTGCAAGGTCACCCTGAGTTGGGATGGGGCTGTGTGGGGAAGATGGAAGGTAACCTGATGATGAGGTCACAGATTTGAGATCCAGAGGAGAGAGGGTGCTGGAAGACCTCTGACCTGTCAGGGAAGCTGTACCTCAATGGTGGGCAAGTGGAAATTTGGCTCAAAACCCTCACATCTACCTTTTATAAATGAAAAAGAAATGATACCAAAATTTAAAGTCTCAGAACTGAGTGCAGCAGACCTGGGTCCTGAGCCTGACCTCTGATGCTGGCTCTGCCATCTGCCCACCTATGTCCCTGTGCTTGGGGCCTTCCAGATAGTTCTGTGAGTGTCGTGGGGAACCGAGTTCAGACCATGCTGTGTCACCTCGAGTCAGGCTTTCCCTGCCTGCTTCTTGGGGAACTGAGACACGTGAGTGCCCAGCGTTGAGGGCCGTGCCTGAACAGGAATGAACGGTGTGGGCTGCAGTTTTTAACGTGGCTCTCTCATCCCTATCCCTGGCACCCAGGGCTTCCCCGACTGGCTGACTCTCCCAGGTGGCTCTGTTGGAACCTACTTTTTTATTCTCTCGTGATCAGGGTTATCAGTCGTCACTTGTAAGCTCTCTGTGTGCTTCCCAACAAAAGGGGCAAGAGCCAAGTCATGTGGGCAAGGGATGAGCAGTAGATCAAGGTGTCACATGTGTGATGTGGGAGGAGCCTACAACCCAGAGAACAAAGACTCAGGAATGCAGTGGGGTGGGAACCTGGACACCACGGCCCCGAGGTTGTGTGGAATGATGTAGCGACCTAAGTGCCTTGTACATCCTGGAAGGGACCCAGCAGCAGTGTGTAGCTGGGTTTGTTTTCATTTTTGTGTTTTGGGTCCAGGTATTGCTGTGTAGCCCAGGCTGGTGTGGAGTTCTCAGGTTCAAGTGATCCTCCTGCCTCAGCCTTCTGAGCAGTTGGAACTCGAGATGCACACCACCCTGGCTCCATTATCTTTAAAAATATAAGTGGATACACGGAGTATCTTTTGCTTTTAATAATATGAAAATGTGTTGCTACCTTTTTCTTTTGATTTAATCGACCAGAAGCAAAGGAGAATGTTTCCTTTGATTTTTCTCCACTGTGTTTACTTTTTTCCCTTTGGAGTTCGGAGCACTGTAAAACATCTGGATGGACAGATTGGATAGGTGCACAGGTGCTTTCCCAGAAATACCCCTAAGTCAGAGGAGAAGGCACCTGGGAGGCCAGTCAGCCGTCCCGTGTGCCCCGAGAGCCACCTGAACCCTCTCCCGATGGCAGATAAGCATTGCCTGTGCTTTAGACCCTTGGCACCCCCACTCTGTCTTTCTAGTAACGAACTGAGCATGAAGGCAGATTCTCGCTTAAACCTGCTGGACGATGGCACCCTGATGATCCAGAACACGCAGGAGACCGACCAGGGCATTTACCAGTGCATGGCCAAGAACGTGGCCGGGGAGGTGAAGACGCAGGAGGTGACCCTGAGGTACTTTGGGTCTCCAGGTACGTGGAGGGTGTTTCCTATAAGGTCACCCGACTGTCTCCTTCCTTCCCTCCCACACCAGCTTATCCTTGTAAGAAACATGAAGGTTGCAGGGCCAGAAGCAGGGTTGCTATACCGGGTTGGCCCGCAGGGTTATGGGCGATCCATGAGGGTTTGCTGTGGCCCCTGGTGGCCCCACTTTGGGGGCTGCTCAGGGGACCATCCCACAGCCTGACCACCCACCCTGCCCCGTCGGGGCAACACCTGTTCAGCCTCAGACAGCTGGTGCTGCTGAGTAGTGAGCTTTTGTTGGCTAAGGGCTTTGATCCTTTAAAAGAAGATGAAAATATTGGTCTTTTATTTAAAGTTGTGCCGTGCAAACTGTTGGTACATAATTTTGCAAATGAGGAAAGACTGACTCCAGCAGGGGGAGGGGACATTGCTGTGACCTGGCCATGTCCTCCGTGCTCACGAATTCTGTCTGCTCTCACCCCAGCGTTCTGGTTTCTGGTGTGGTCAGCAGAGGAGCCGGGAGGGTGGTCTGTGTCCACCACTGCCCCTAACAGTGGGGTCACCGTGGTCCCCTACTAGGCCCTGAGTGAGCATGTGCAGCTATAGGGCCACAGTCCTGCCCCAGCTGGGCTTAGCTCTGTCCACAAGCGCTCAAGGGCTGGGTATCACCCTGTTTTTTTGTTTGTTTGTTTGTTTGTTTTGTTTTGTTTTGTTTGGTACCAGGGATCGAACTCGGGACCTTGCACTTGCAAGGCAGGCAGCAGCACCACTGAGCTAAATCCCGGCCCATCCTTTATTTTATGTTTCAGGCCATGGTGTATGGTTCCACGTTTGTGTCTTTGTTTAGAGGCTTAGCTCCTTAAAAACTGGCCTGATCTTTGCCACTCTGCTGCAGCCCACCATGGACACGGTAATGAATGAACATTCCAAGCTAGCAGATTCTTCCCAGAGGAAATCAAGAGGCGGTTATTGCCGCTGGCGCAATGCCCTTAGGCACACAGCACTCCACAGTTCTGTACAAGCCAGCTAGCATGTCTGCAAAGCCATACAGAGATGCAGCTCCTGCGTTTGTAAGGAATAAAATAATCCCTGACTCGGGGGCGGGGGGCAGTAAGACAATTCTGTGAGTACTTGGGAACTTGGGATAAAGCAAGAGACACAGCAGTTTAACATTTTTTAGTGACCAAAACTTAAGAATATTCGATGACACAGGATGATTATGTGAAATGATTTGAGTGTCTAGGCATTAGGTTCTATGGGAACATAACCTTACCCTTTTTTAAATGTATTACCTGTGGTGGCTTTTCTGCCGCAGCAGAGTTAAACACCAGCACAAAGCCCGTGGTTCCCACAGCCCCTAGGGTGTCTCAGTCCTCACACAGAGATCTCATACCCCACGAGGCACTGTCCTATAGTCCCAGGAGCAGGGCAGCTTGTAAGTCACCCTGGACCACAGATGGACAAATACACTTTACCTGTTTTAAGATCTGTAATAGAAATTTGTGGTTTTCATTTTCCTGGTTAATTGAACTTTTGATGATCAAATCAACTTACTAAAATGAACCATTATTTTTCCTCTTCTATTTCCCACTACTTCTTTGGGAGGTGAGTTAGTGGTTATCCTGGACCTTTGAAATGTATTCCTAAATTACTGAAGTCCAAAGTTATTGTCTGTCATTGTACGTAAAATACAGTTGCCAGAGCTGGGGATTTAGCTCAGTGGTTCTGCCACCTGCCTTGCAAGCACAAGGACCTGAGCTCAATCCCCAGTACCCCCCCAATACATTTGCCTGTCTGCATTTATGTGCTGTGTGAGTTTTGTGTGTTTTTTAATCTATAAAACATGTTTTGTTCTCTCTTACTTTGCCTCGTCTTTCACCCTCCTTTCATCTTCCCCTTCTTTCTCTCCCTCCCTCTCTCCCTCCTGATCTTCTTCCTTCCCGATCCCCCCTTCCTTCCTTCAGTCCTCTTTCTCCCTTCTCCTTTGCTTCCTCCTCAGCTCTTTGGTGATCATACCTTTCTGCCTGATGTTGGGAGAGATGGGTACCAAACCCTGAGAGGACCAGAACTTCCCTGGAAGACCACGGCCTCCCTAGCTCTTTCTCTTCCTGGTGGTTGGGGGCCTTTCGGGGCCCAGCTGCAGCTCTCTGACTCCCCTCTGGGCCATGGCTCTGATCTTGTCTCCTCTTGTGTGTCCCCGACGGTGCCATGACTCTGGTCGCAAACCGAATTGGATGAGAACCTAATCAAACTCTGTGGTTCGGTTCAGTGTTGATCTTATGGGGAAGTTTGATTCAGTTCTCGTTCTGTTCGGTTTGTGACCAGAATCATGGAAAGAATTAAGTTCACGTACCTCTGTACTTCCTTCCTGGCGCACTTAGCAATATTTCCCAGATCATTAGCTATCAGCTCCGTGTATATCCTTTATTCAAAGCCTCTTGGGCCAGATGTTTGAAATTCAGAAATTTGGGGACATTTTTTTTTTTTTTTTTTTTTTTTTTAAAAGATTCTTCGAGCTTTTTTTTTTTTTTTAGAAAAGTTACGTGAAGCATAACCCAATTACCAGCTCACACTGCCAGCCCAGCCTTGGATCATAAGTGCTCTGCAGTGTACCAGATCCCTGCTACAAGCTGTTTATTGTCAGGAAGTAGAATGAGTAAAGTCGAGACCCGACCTCATGCAACATGGGTTAAATTTTGTTAAAAAGGAATGACTTTCAAAGCTTTTTGGAGATCAGACTCGTGGATAAAGGGTAGTTGTCCCAGTGAAAGGTTAAAAAAGATGCCTGCACCTAAGTCATTTTCCGTGCTTGCAAGACGCATGCGTGGGTTAATTTCCTAGCAGTGACTTCTGGGTAAAAGAGTCGATGCGTGTTTAGCTTTGCAGTCTGTGCGTACCTCTCCAGAGGGGCCTTGTCGCTTTCTCGTCCACTATGGGGTGGGAGGGCTCTGCTTCTGCACACGCTCAGCCGAAACACACATCGGAAAGTGTGTAAGTTCTTTTCCTAGACGTAACATTTGAAAAGTATTATCTCGGTATAGTTTTAATTTTTGCTTTTTGTGATGAAATCATTACATTATAAGGTGTAAATGCACAATACGAACAGGATTTTGTACCAGTAGGAATCTGTAACAAGGTTTTAACAAGACTGATATCATGTGTTTGGGATAAACAAGAGTTCTCCATAGAATCTAATATGTGTTTGAAGAAGAAATTCAGCTCTTTCTTGCCATTGTTTCTGTTCACCAGTTGCCTTTTTTTTTTTTGAGACGCAGTCTGTGTTGCTCAGGCTGGGCTTGAACTTGGGATCCTCCTGCCTTAGCCTCCAGAATGGTGGGATCACCAGTGTACCCTCGAATGCCTAGCAGCCTGCCTTTGTTTGACTTGAGTGTGTGGATCACTTTTATTGCCTTCGCATTTCCTTTTGAAAGGAGAGAAAAATAAGCTATTAAATTTTGTTCTTTTTGCTCATGTTGGAAGTAGACAGAGTGAATGGGTAGCCTGAACATAGAAAAATACCGAGCAAAACCCTCATGAAACTGGAAGAAACTAACAGGAGTTTTCTGCTTATGACAGCACGACTGGCATTCGTGATCCAGCCACAGAACACAGAGGTGCTGGTGGGCGAGAGTGTCACGCTGGAGTGCAGCACCACGGGCCACCCCGCGCCGCGGATCACCTGGACACGAGGGGACCGGACCCCCTTGCCAGCCGACCCCCGGGTGAACATCACCCCCTCTGGCGGCCTCTACATACAGAACGTCGCCCAAGAGGACAGCGGGGAGTACACGTGCTTCGCGTCCAATGGCATAGACAGCATCCACGCCACAGCCTTCATCATCGTCCAGGGTGAGTGGCAGGGGCTCTGTCCGGGCATCAGGACTGGGTGTACAGCTGGGTCCCCTTACTGTGTCAGCACCCCCATGCCTGGAGCAGCTTCTGCCCTGGCTGTTCCCAAGGCCTGCCCTCCTGGTTCCCATTAACTTGCTTCATTTTTATTCATAACACTCACCCCACGTTGCATCTCTTCCCGTCTCTGGGACAGAGTTCCTGACGCCCACTACTGAGGAGGAGAGCTTTACTTTGGCTCATGGTTCAGAGGGCTCAGTGTATGGTTGGCCGGCTCCTAGCTAGAAATGGTGTGGCGGAAGGGTCTGGAGGAGGAGAGCTGCTCACCTCATGGTGGCCAGGAAGCAGAGAGAGAAGGGAGGAGTTGGGGACAAGAGTGCGCCCTTACAGGCCACCCCCAGGCGATCACCTCCACCCAGACCACATTCAGCTCTGAACTCATCCATGGATGGATCCGTGGTGCACACGGTGCTCCTTGATGCAACCTCCTTTAAAAATCCCAGCCCTTGAACACAGGAGATTTTGGGGGACTAGACTTAAAACTGGGCACAACCCGTGACAGATAGATTTTCTTATGTTGGCCAAGGCTGTGCTTTAGCCATGGTCTCCAAGCCCTGAGTCCTGGCTTCCTAACTCTGCAGAAGTTCACACACATCTGTGTGAGGTTGTCCCTCACCTGCAGCCAACTGTGAATGCATCCCTAAGGGCAGACTTTGGGGTTTAGGGGTAGGTAGTTTTAATACTTTGGCTCTGTGTTTCCAGGTGGTTTTCCTTAAAAAGGAGCTTGTGAGTTTGTAGGAAGTGGGCAGTAAAGAGGGACTAGAAGAATCCAGAAGTGTGGAACTCAGACAGCTGCCTCCCTCTGACCATTTCCCACCTCACTAACAGTTCCTTGGGCTCGACTTTTCTAGCTTTCTTTGTACGCATAGCTGTGAAGCCCCGGTGTGGGGTTTTACTCTGCTGTGTTCTTACTCTTGTAAAAGTGCAGTCCTGCTAGATCTGGAGCTCATTTTTATATCTGATGATAATAGCTCCTGTCACTATCCACAGTGCACCAGGTGACATTTTTTATCCATTTACAAATTTAAGCTATTTAATGAAATGAGTTTGGGGGGCAGTACTGGGGTTCGAACCCAGGGCCTACACGCTGAACTACCTCCCCAGCCCTTTTTTAAAATTTTAAGACATCATCTTGCTAAATAGCTCATTTCCCTAAGGTGAGCTCAAACTTGCAATCCTCCTCCCTCAGTCTCCCAAAGTGCCAGGATTCTAGGATTCTTTGGTGGCAGTTTAGCTCTCTGACTGAAGTAGGCTAAAGCAGGCTATTCTCCGTGCGCCACTACATTGAAGCTAGCAGGCTTCTTATATTAAGCCCCTTTGTAAGCTCCTTCAGTGTGATACTAAGGAAGTACTTGTCCTGTGATGTTCTTCCTGCCTCCTTTTCATTTTCTGTCTTAAGTTTCTTGACTGTACCCACAGTTGCATCTGTTTACAACACATCTCATTTTCTTTTTTGCATTCTCTCCTCCCAGCACTGTCTAACTGTCTCGTTGCGAATGTTTCTCCTCCACAGCTCTTCCACAGTTCACAGTGACACCTCAGGACAGAGTGGTCATCGAGGGTCAGACAGTTGATTTCCAGTGTGAGGCCAAGGGTTACCCCCAGCCGGTCATCGCCTGGACCAAGGGAGGTAAGAAAGACACCAGCCGAGCTCCCTCTCCTCAGCCAGGCAAACCCAGCATCTTCTAGACAGTGGGGACAGAGCCCAGACCCAGCGGTAGGAGAAGGCAGAGGTGACCTCTGTGGCTTTCATGACCCATGGCAAGGACGGCTGACTGGACTCTGGCTCCTGGAGGTGGGCTGAACAGCTCTCCACAGATCTTACGGCTTGTGGGATGGAACTTCCTGGGTCACGTGTGCCCCGTATTAAACGAGTGGCCTTTACGCTGTGCTGCCCAGCACCCCCGTCACCACGTCTCCAGTGGGTGTGGGTCTGTGACCACCGTAACTCATGGCTCTGTCCCACCCCACGGTGTCACGGCCTGGCTGGAGGGATGATAAAGTGCTTCCACCCCAGATCTCTGGTGTTTGTGTCCAGGGTCCTGGAGATCTGGCTTGAAGCAGAGCTCCCAGGTGTCCTCTGGTCCCTTAGGGGTTCCACCCTGACCCTAGGGCATCTCTGCCCTCAGGCCACGAGGTGAGAGAGGTTTTATCTGCAGAGGAATTGCGAGGACTCCAGGCCTCCTTCCTGTTTTCTTCTCAGGCAAAGTTTTGGGCTCAGCCACCCCAAGTCCCCGGGTTGTCCAGGCTTCTGTTTAGCCTTTCCTCTGGTCATCCGCTCCTCTCAGCCCCTTCCTGGGGAGTGCTGGTGGCAGGGACCCTGGGGTGTCCTGAGATGCATAGGGCCTGCTTCCCGAGGGCCAGAACTGCAATGCAGCAGGGCGCACAGAGTCCTCCTCCCACCTTGCCTGTACCCGGACTCGATCCATGCTTGTGTGACTGATGCCTCCCTTTGCAGGGAGCCAGCTTTCGGTGGACCGGCGGCACCTGGTGCTGTCCTCAGGCACGCTCAGGATCTCCGGGGTGGCCCTGCACGACCAGGGTCAGTATGAGTGCCAGGCCGTCAACATCATCGGCTCCCGGAAGGTTGTGGCTCACCTGACTGTGCAGCCCCGAGGTAAGCATTGTGAGTACGGCTCGGTGGAATAGTTTGGACCTGCTGTTGAGAAACAGAGCTCTGTGTGACTAACACTGACAGGGCTGTGAGTCTTTAATGATGTTCATGCTGAACTCAGATCAGACTGTCAGTCAGGCCCATCATTCTCCTTGGTTAAACACCCTCGGCAAAGGCTGTTCTCTCGGCCTTTTGTCACATGGCCCCATTGGGAGTGTGGAGACAAGCACTGTCCCCAGCCCTACAGAGCAGGACCACACTGCATTCCCCTGTCTGTTGCCTCTCGCCCTTGGCCCCTCTCTTCCTTTCCTCCTGGGACATCTCCCTCCTCTTCCTCCAGTTAGAGTCCTGGCGGCCTCTCTCTCTTGGCAGAGCCCTAATAAAAAGATTGAAGGGATCTCCAGCACAGAGGTCGCTGACCAGAGTCACAGAGGCCTCTGGAGCTGAGGCAGTGCAGGCTGGCCAGGTCCTAGCCCCAGCCCAAAGAGGACTCGGGAGACTGCTGGTCTCATCAAGTCCAGCTGATTGGCTCTGCCCCTTGAGCCCCTACATTGTCAGGACAGCCCTGAGGACAAGGGGACACAGGGATGGGTCCTGGAAAGGTGCCCGGCCTGCTGCAGTCAGTCCCCTACCTGCAAACAGGGAGGCGCAGCTGACTCAGTTTCCTTTCTTTGAACATCAGCTGCTGTCTCAGCTCCCGAGTCCTCAGTGGCTGCTGTGGAGGGCGCAGAGTGTGGGCATCTGAGGTCTCTGAGCAGAGGACCCAGTTACGGTCACTGTGCTGTTGCCACCCAGGTGGGAAGTGGGAGGAGCAGTCACGGCTGGTGCCCAGTCACAGTGACACAGAGCTGACAGTGTTCCCCCTGCTCACAGTCACCCCGGTGTTCGCCAGCATCCCCAGTGACCTGACGGTGGAGGTGGGGACCAACGTGCAGCTGCCCTGCAGCTCCCAGGGTGAGCCCGAGCCAGCCATCACCTGGAACAAGGTGAGAGCTGGTGCCAGCCCAGGGCACCGGGAACAGTGGATGACCAGTACCGTCTTGTTTCTCCTGCAGACTCCGCAGCAGAGAGAAAAACGTACATGTAGCAAGCTTGAGTCAGCTGGTTTTTTTTTTGAGGACGGGCTTTAGGCATGGTAGGAAAGTGCTCTACCACGGGTGCATACCCCAACCTGGAAACTTGGGTTACAGGTATCCTGGGAGGCATCTTGATCCTCAAGATAGCAAGACCTTCTCTTTTCCTACTGTCCAGCAACAAAAGCAAAGAAAAAACTTTTTCTTTAGACCCACAGTCTTATGAGCAATGTTGGTTTGTTTTGTTTCATTGTTTTTGGTTTATTTTTTGTTGTTTTGTTTTGATAGGGTCTCCCTATGTAGTTCAGGCTGAAGTTGAACTCACCATGTACCCCAGGCTGGCCTCAAACTGGCTGCAGTCCTTCTGCCTCAGCCTCCCAAGGGCTGAGTTTAAAGGCATGAGCTGCCACGCCTGGCATATGACTTTTCAGACTTCACTTTGTTTTTTGCTTTTATTCAGCCCAGTACAAAATGTACTGAGTAGCATGTACTATGTGTATGGCCTGCTTCCTGGGGAAGGAGATGACAGTGCCAGGGTCCCCACCGAGGGAGAGGACCAGGGCAGGTGCAGATGCCCCTAGCTCTCTCCTGCTGCATCCACTTGGCCTCCCACCTTCTCCCTCCTCACCCACACCCAGGCCTGGCACAGGGCCTGTGCACTCTGAGCCTGCCTCCAAATCATCCTTGGGTGCCTGTCTCTCAAGGACCCCCCCACCGTAGCTTGTGACCTCCCCCACAGTGACAGCCGTCTGCACCCCACTGTGCAGCAGGCAGAAGAGCTCATCCCTCCGGGCCAGTGCCCTGCCACAGCCTGGGCGCACCATCTAAGTGAGACATTTCCCTCGGCGCCCACAGCACCCTCCCTGCACCCCCCCCAGAAAAACAGCTTCAGTCTTTGTCTCACTGCTGCCACCCTTCTCATTGCTCCAGGATGGGGTTCAGGTAACCGAAAGTGGAAAATTTCACATCAGCCCTGAGGGATACCTGACCATCAATGACGTGGGGCCGGCGGACGCAGGTCGCTATGAGTGCGTGGCCAGGAACACGATCGGCTACGCCTCGGTCAGCATGGTGCTCAGCGTGAGCGGTAAGACTGGGGTTGGGACGGCGCAGCCTCAGCCCTACTCCCCGTAGGAGAACCAGTTGAGGGTGTCTGGTAGAGTGACAGAGAGGCGGTAGGTCCCTAGTTCCCAGGCAGGAGCCTCTGGCAGGGTGCGTGCGAATCCCATCCACGCTGACACGAGTCTCCTCACTGAAGGAAGAGAGGTTCGTTCTGGCCCATTGTCTTAGTCCCTCCTGGGAGGGCTGCAAGGCAGAAACAGGATGGTGGAGGGGCGTGGTGGAGAAAAGAGGCTCACACCGAGTCAGCCAGGAAGCAGAGAGAGGAGAGAGTCTGCCATGGGCTTGGCACCCGTGACACAGTCACCTTTCAAGCCCGTGAGACCGAAGATGTCGACTGCTCCACTCAGGGCCCATGTCAGTGGGAGAGTCCGTGGGTCCAGGTCTCTGTGGCCAGGCTCTGGAGACCAACAGCTGTGGTCCCAGGGTCCTGCTGAGTGAGGCCAGGTTGGCCCTGGAGAAGCAGGACGGGGAGGGTCAGAGCGTGGGGCGGGTTCTGGGGCCTCAATGTGAGCCACACCAGGACCCGATTTTCCTGAGGCTCAGGAAGCTGTGGAGCGTTCCTGGCAGGATGTGCTATAAGCTGGTCCTTTTCTCAAAGACAACTGCCACAGACAAGGACTGGAGTGAGGAGTGGAAGGCAGGAGAGAGGCCACGGGGACACAGATGTGCATTGGAGGTACTCAGTGTGCTTTGGTGGGCCGCTGGAGACACAGAATCAGGGTGCCCACTGAGAACCCGGGCTCGCGGTACCGTTTACTGAGAGTCACGGATGGTCAAGAGCAGCAGGGGTCAGGGGAGGACGGGGAGGGTGCTGTTTGCCCAGTGAGCTGGAGACAGTTGGCCGTGGACAGGGTCTGTGACACTGGGGCTCCCGGAGAGTCAGGGTGACTCCCCAGTCCTGGGACCAGGAGCAGTCACCAGATCCCCGTGGAAAAGTAACAGCATCAGGGAGCAGGGATCCCCATTGGTCACATTCTGTGCACACATCAGCCAGGAGGACAGAGGGAACCAGTGAGAGCCACTGAGGCTGAAATGTATCCGGAGGTCAGGAGGAGGAGCCCGTGAAGGAAGCATTTTGATAAGGTGGCTCCCAATTGTGTTGAGTCTGTAAGGGTTCGAGGCTGTTCAGGAGAAATGTTGTCATTGGTTCATTAAGAAGGACACAGAGCCAGGCACAGTGGCACGCACCTGTAACCAGCACTCTAGGAAGCTGAGGCAGGAGGCTGGCAAGTCTGAACCCAGCCCACATACCTTAGCAAGTTAGCAAGACCCTATCTCAAAGAGAAGAAAAAAAATCTGGACTGTAGGGATGTAGCTCAGTGGGAATGCCCTGGATTCAGTGCACAGTATTGCTAAAAGAAAAAAATCTGGCTGAGGCTGGTGGTGTGGCGGGAGCCGTTTGGTGTTCAGGACACAGTTTGGTTGGAATGAGGTTATTGTGCTTGGCAAACTGCGCGCAGACAAATGAACAGCAGGTGAAAGGGAATGAGAGAGACAGCCAGAAACGTGTGCTCTGGAGAAGGGTGGGTTACACTGTGTCTGTGTCTGTCTGTGTGTGCGTTCCCACACACGCTTGGGCACTATGAGGCACTGTGACATGTGTTGAGCATGTTGTATGTATACTGTGATGTGTGTTTTGTATATAGTGTGCTCTGTTGTGTGTCTGTGCTGTGTGGGGAGAATGTGGCATGTGTGCTCTGGTGTTTGTATCCATCTGTGTAATGTGTGTCTGTAAATAGTGTGCCGCACGTGTATTGTGTATAGTGCGTGTGTCGTATCCAGAGTGTACTGTACTGGGTGGGGGGGTGTGCGTGTGTGGTGTGCCTATGCATTTGTGTATAGTGTGATGTGTGTGTTGCATTAACGTGTGGTATATGGTATGCTGTGTGTGTGAATATGCTGTGGGACGTGTGGTGTATGTACATACGAGGTGTGTGTCTAGCATAATGTGTGCATGGTGTGTGAGGCATTGTGTGTGCACGTGTGCTGTGTGGTGTGTGTGTGTGTGTGTGTGTGTGTGTGTGTGTGTGTGTGTGAAGGTGTGGAGCGTGCAGACCAGGAAAGGGGACATTTGCCACCTCAGGAAAGACCTCTGAGTCCCAAGGGCCCAAGCCCCAAGTTACCTTTAGTGTAAAACTTCCATGTTCCATATTATGCCCGCGTTTCCTATTTTTTCCTAGGCTGTCACATAATTCTAAACAGTCTACAGTTTCCATACTGTTTGAAAACAGCTCTTAGTAGAATTTGTGATAAAAATCATGTAAGCTGTGGTTTGAAAATAAATACCCCTTGGAGAAAGCGTGCTTACTCCTGCATGATGTAGTGTCTAGACATGATTTTACGAGTAGCTTATGTAGTATTTTTCCTGGTAATTTCTCACTTCCTGTTTCCCTAGTTCCCGATGTCAGTCGAAACGGGGACCCGTTTGTCGCTACCTCCATTGTCGAAGCGATCGCGACCGTGGACAGAGCCATAAACTCGACGCGAACACACTTATTCGACAGGTACCTGGGCGAAGGATGGGATGCCCAACCTCAGGTGCGGGGTTGGAATCTGGGCAGCCTGGTGCCCAGGGTTCTGGCTAGCTCCGTCCCAAGAGAACTTCTGACTTCATACTCGTAAACAACATTGGCCCGACCTCTCTGGGTGTTAGCGTAACAGGAGGATGTGTACTTGCCTAATAGAGTCGGAGCCGTGATTCATGCATTCTTTTACTAAGTGATTTGGCAAAAACGAAGCAGTTCCAAAGTCCTCAGTAAACTGCTCGTGTGCTCAGGTTGGCAATTGCAGCAGTTTCTCTGTACCTTATTGAAATGCAGTACCCATGACTTTCTCTCTTGACCTAATTAATGATTTGTTTTTAGTGTCTCTTGGTTCTTGTCTGTCCGTTTGTTGTTCTTTTGCCTTCCACTTCGGATAAGCCAGGTACAGTACCCCACTTTGTCCGCAGTAGCCATAGCCATATATTCCTAGCCTCAGTTCTTCCGAATTCTGGTGCTGTCTGTCCATGCTAATGTCTCCACGCTCCTCTCCCCCCACTCAGCCGGCCCCGCTCTCCCAATGACCTTCTGGCCCTATTCCGGTACCCGAGGGACCCGTACACCGTGGGACAGGCCCGAGCCGGGGAGATCTTCGAGCGGACGCTGCAGCTCATCCAGGAGCACGTGCGGCATGGACTGATGGTCGACTTAAATGGCACGAGTCAGTACCTTTTCCTCCCCTCCGCCCTGCCTGCTCCCGAGGTCACATGCACACTGCACGTGGCAAGGGCCTTGAGAGAGGTCCCTGCTTTCTGCTCCTCCTTGCCAATGAGTCAGGGCTGCACTGTCTCAGGGTCTATCAGGAGGCTGTTGGTGATGAGAACTCGCCAGTCGGGCTGTGGCAGAGCCACCCACGTACCCATGCTGAGTGGCTCAGCCTTTGCCCTGCAGGCTGTGATGGCCCTGTCCTTGAGTGACAGAGATGGAAGGGAAGACTTTGTAGGGTCATGGATAAATAAGGGTACCGTGTCCACAGAGCCCGGTGTCACGTGGCTGTTAGGAAGGACCTGCACGGAGATCTTCAGCATCTACACAGTCACCAAGGAGACTGTCTCGGGTGTGCATGGAAGCTGTAGGTGGCCCCTCAGGCTCTGGTTCTGGCCCCCGCACTGGCTATAGACATCACGATCGCACTTGGAGCTGTGCTACTGACGGCCATGACTTGTACCATGGGAAACATTTCTGTGGTTCCTTTCAGTGGGAATGCGTTTCACACCCGTGTGCACACACGCACAGCAGCCATCCTTGAGGTGTGAGGGATGCCTGGGATTTGATGTTGGGACCTGTGAACGTGAGAGGAGAGTGGGGTGCAGGTGAGGGTAGGGCTCATTTCTCCCCACCCTGGAGATGAACAACGCCTTGAGCCAGTCTCCATCCTGCCACATTTGGAGTTGAACCTTGCAGGCTCTGCAGAGTCCACTTGTGTGTAGCACAGGCCCTGATGCTCACCCTCCGGTCCTCTGCCTCCAAGCAGAGAGAGGCCTTGCACACTCTGGCTTTCTCTTGGGAGCCAGCCGCAGCTGTTTCCTTCTTTCTGAGAGTGTCTGTTGGGTGCTTTCTGCCTGCCAGGCATAGGTCCTTCCCACACCCTGGGCGCATTTCTTCTCTCCTGGCACAGGGGCTCACGTCCTCTCCTGTACAGAGGACAGAGTGGGAGGTGCTAAAGGTTTCTTCTTACTGCTTCCCATCCTGCCTCATCCGCTCATCCCACCCACAAAGCTCGGCACATGCTTTGTGTGGCACTGGCCAGGTTTGGGGAGCCAGCAGCCCTAGCCTCCAAGGTCTGGCGTTTCAGGGAAATAAGTGCAGGTGTGAAGGGGAACCACCTGTGAGACTGAGGCAGGCAGAAGCAAGAGGGAGATGAGGGGCCAGGCAGGACGGGGTGCCGTCTCCGTGGAGACGGTAACACTCAAGCAGGGGCCCCCAAGGCCAGGGCCACCCTAGGTAGGGGATTGCAGGCACACAGGCTCCGAGGAGGGACCACATCTGCATGTCAGAGTGTCTGAAGTGGAGGAGGTTGGGCAGAAGAGGGCTTCAGGGCACGCTCAGAAGGGTTGGTGCCCTGAGGTTCTCGCACGTGGACTGGCGCCGTGAGACGCTGAGTCGTGGGATGGGCAGAGGCAGAGCCCAGCCCTGAGGATCTGAGCAGGGGCCATGCTGGCTCCTGCTCATCCATAGGTGTGCCTGCCTCTGCTGCAGCCCAGGCACCCCGAGGAGCAAGAGGGCTTTTCCTTCCCAGCCCTTGCGGTGCTCTTGCTGTCCAAGCCTTGCGTTCTGAGACTTCCCAGGAGCCACATCAGGCCCTTGACCCTCACACCTTGGGTCAGAGTGAGGTGTGCGCCACCTTGGCTGCCCAGGATGGAAGAGCCAGGAGCCTGGGGTGGGGTAGTGGTGGCTCATGTTCCTCACCTCGTGGCTTGTTCGGGTGTAGTGTTTCTGATTGCTTCTCTGTCTCCCCACCTGTCTTCCTCCTTTGGGTTCTCTTGTGCATGTCTTGGGTCTCGGCCCCATGAAAGGAGGGCCATATGTTGCTGCTTTAACAGCTGGGTATACCCAGAGATAGTTAAGGGCAAGAGGCACTGAAGGCCCAGGACCCCACACCATGTGCACACATGTGCACATGAGCGTGTCTTGTGACCCTGTTTGCATGTGAGCATACATGCCCACATGTCTGTACATCTTGCAAGTGTGAGAATGTGCCCATTTGGCATACGCATGTGTCAAACACACATGGGAGGGTGTGCAGGTGTGGAGTGCCGACTGCTTGGGTGATTGTGTGTGGTTGAGTGATGCAGAAAAGAAGAAAGTACACGGGTTCGGGCTGGGCCAGCGACCGTGAACAGTCCCCACATCGGAGCTAGAGGTGGAAATGCAACCAGGATGCTGTGCCCCGGCGTGGAGGGCGGAGTTCTGCCACACAGGGCGGGTGCGGCTCTGCACCGACCTGGGGCCGTCCCCCTTGCAGGTTACCACTACAATGACCTGGTGTCCCCGCAGTACCTGAGCCTCATCGCCAACCTCTCGGGCTGCACCGCGCACCGGCGCGTGAACAACTGCTCGGACATGTGCTTCCACCAGAAGTACCGGACCCACGACGGCACCTGCAACAACCTACAGCACCCGATGTGGGGCGCCTCGCTGACCGCCTTTGAGCGCCTGCTGAAGGCCGTGTACGAGAACGGCTTCAACACGCCACGTGGCACCAGCCCCCGGCGGTCATACCACGGCCACGCGCTGCCTATGCCGCGCCTGGTGTCCACCACGCTCATCGGGACGGAGGTGGTCACGCCCGATGCACAGTACACACACATGCTCATGCAGTGGGGGCAGTTCCTGGACCACGACCTGGACTCCACCGTGGTGGCCCTGAGCCAGGCCCGCTTCTCCGACGGGCAGCCCTGCAGCTCGGTGTGCGGCAGCGACCCGCCTTGCTTCTCTGTCATGATCCCCCCCGACGACCCCCGCGCCCGCGGTGGAGCACGCTGCATGTTCTTCGTGCGCTCCAGCCCCGTGTGCGGCAGCGGCATGACGTCCCTGCTCATGAACTCTGTGTACCCGCGGGAGCAGATCAACCAGCTCACCTCCTATGTCGACGCGTCCAACGTATACGGCAGCACAGACCACGAGGCCCGCGCTGTGCGGGACTTGGCCGGCCACCGCGGCCTGCTTCGCCAGGGCATCGTGCAGAGGTCCGGAAAGCCGCTGCTACCCTTCGCCACCGGGCCCCCCACCGAGTGCATGCGGGATGAGAACGAGAGCCCCATCCCCTGCTTCCTGGCCGGGGACCACCGTGCCAACGAGCAGCTGGGCCTGACCAGCATGCACACGCTCTGGTTCCGTGAACACAACCGCATCGCGGCCGAGCTGCTGGCCCTGAACCCGCACTGGGACGGGGACACCATCTACTACGAGACCCGCAAGATCGTGGGTGCTGAGGTCCAGCACATCACCTACCAGCACTGGCTGCCCAAGGTGCTGGGGGAGGTGGGCATGAAGATGCTGAGCGAGTACCGTGGCTATGACCCCAGCGTCAACGCCGGCATCTTCAATGCCTTCGCCACTGCTGTCTTCCGCTTCGGCCACACGCTGGTCAACCCCGTGCTCTACCGGCTGGACGAGAACTTCGAGCCCATCGCGCAGGGCCACGTCCCCCTGCACAAGGCCTTCTTCTCGCCCTTTCGCATCGTGAACGAGGGCGGCATCGACCCGCTGCTCCGGGGCCTGTTCGGCGTGGCCGGGAAGATGCGCGTGCCCTCCCAGCTGCTCAACACGGAGCTCACCGAGCGCCTCTTCTCCATGGCGCACACGGTGGCCCTCGACCTGGCAGCCATCAACATCCAGCGTGGCCGTGACCACGGCATCCCGCCCTACCATGACTACCGGGTCTACTGCAACCTGTCGGCCGCCCACACATTCGAGGACCTGAAGAACGAGATCAAGAACCCCGACATAAGGGAGAAGCTGAAGAGGTGAGCATGGGAACTGTGGGGGGGCTCTTCCCACTACCTAGCTTTTATTTTGCTCTTTATTTATACGTTGGGTCCCTCATGTAAGAGAAACCACGCAATACTGAAACCTGCATGTCTGATTTAAATGTTAGGATATCCAGGTGCATCCATTTTCCTATACCTGGCTCAACTTCATGCTTCCTTGTGGTGGAGCAGCGCTCCACGGTGTGTGGACACATGTCCTTCACCTTTGGATGGACATAGGGGCCACTTCTAAGACTTAGCTATTGTGAATTGTGCCACTTCTGGCACCAGCTGAGGTTTTATATTTGGGGGCAACCTTGGCGCCCCCTACCCCAACCCAGCAGGCCCACATCTAGGATCCCCAGCCTCTTTGATGAGGGGTGCATCCCAGAACTCCGGGGTCCCCACTGTAGAGCCTGGGGAGTGAGGTATTTCCCACCTGTGCAGAGCCCTTTAGCGGGCAGAGGAGGAGGACATTCGCCTGGCAGGTTCCTCTGACCTCTGGGGCATCTCGGAGCTGCGTGGTCAGCCCCAGGCCGCTGAGCTGAGGAGAAAAGCAGCACATGGACACTGCCTTAACACGTGCTCAATGGCAGATACCCGTCAGCGTCACTCACAGTGATGTCGTGGGAGTGGGCGCTGGGACTCGGAGAGGGAAACTTTCTAAAACTCTACCCGAGCATTCAGTAGCAGCTGAACCAAGAAAGTGGCTTCGCCCCAGAGAGCTCTTTAGAAATTCTGCCACACTGGAGAAAAACACTGTAGCAGTTGTCGGTTCTCTGTGTGAGCGCCTTTGTTTCCACAGAGTTGGAAGAGCTTGGTGGCGGTGTTTGCCCTTGAGTGTTTAAGCCTTGTCCTAGGTTGTTGCTGTCTTTCTTTAGCAGATACTTTCATTATGGCTACTCTATTTTCAATACACAGTAGAATCCAATTTTATTATTTTACAGTGTGCCAGTTTAAAAGTTACTTGTTGGTTATTCATATATTTATGGAAAAAACAGGAAGTGTCTGTGCTGTGATAAGAGATGTTTTTATTCTGGAAAAACAAGCAAAAATGTGCCTAAATTTTCTTCCTTACAAACTTCGGGTTGGGGGGGGTTCTAAATTTCTTAAATAAGCAAATGTATGTCTGCATTTTATACATAATAAAATGTAGGAAAAAATTCTTTAAAATTGATGGATGCAGCGAAGAAATACAGGCAACTTTCTGTAAGGAAAGCTCAAAATATGTAAAATCCGGGAAGAACACGTGCTTCCCGTATTGGTTGTATTTCTGCACCACGCGCAGCTGTAGGGTGAGCTCAAGTCTGACTTCCTTTCCGCAGGCTGTACGGCTCCCCGCTCAACATCGACCTGTTCCCGGCCCTCATGGTGGAGGACCTGGTGCCTGGCAGCCGGCTGGGGCCCACGCTCATGTGTCTGCTCAGCACGCAGTTCCGGCGTCTGCGGGATGGGGACAGGTGAGCCCTTCGTTGGGGAGGGAGCCAACCGACCCTAACCCTGGGACCCGAGAACTGTGCCTTCTGGCCACTGTGGTGCCCAGCGTCTAAGAGGGCATTTCTGTGACGAGGGTTGCCCGCTGAGCAAGCCACACAGCTGAACCATTGCAGGACTTTCAGGGACTTGAGCTGGCAGGACTTATTTTCATTTGCAGTTTGTTATTCATTTAATGCCTGTTCCAGAGGAATTCTGCAGACAGCTCTGCCGTATCTATTTTTTTTTTAAGCGTCGGATTTATTTCACTTAGCTTCATGGTCTCAAGGTGCACCCATTTCCTACACGTGACTCAAGTTTAGCCCTCTCTATGGCAGAGCAGTCCTCCGTGGTGTGTAGCCCTCCACGTTTCTTTATCCACTCATCTGTTGGTGGACACAGAGGCTGCTTCCCAGCTCTTGCTGTTACGAGTTGTGCTGCCGTAAACACGGGTGTGCATGGATCACTGTGCTACGATGTCATGAACTCTTTGGGGAAGAGGCCTAGGAGGAGAAAGGTGGGGTTGAATAGAATTTCTAGTTTTTGTTTTTTGAGGCATCTCCACACAGATCTCCAGTGATTCCACTAGTTTACATTCCCACCTGCAATGTAGAAAGGTTCCTTTTACCCGCAGCCTCGCCAGCATTTATTTGATTTCGTGATGATGGACATTCTTTCTGGAGTAAGATGAAATCTCAGTGTTTTAATTGGGTTTCTTTCATGGCCAGTGATGCTGAGCCCTTCTTCCTGTGTTTACTGGCCGTTTGTACTTCTTCCAAAAAATGTCTGTCTGTTTCATTTGCCTGTTTGATTGGGTCTTATCTGAGGGGGCTGACTCTGCTTTTAATTGCTGCTGATGCAAATGGGATTTCTGGGGAGCGGGAAGGGATATCCCTACTCCCATGGCCTGGGAGGCCCTGTCACCTCTGACCCTGCTGTCTTCCGGGCACAGGCTATGGTACGAGAACCCAGGGGTGTTCTCCCCCGCCCAGCTGACGCAGATCAAGCAGACCTCGCTGGCCCGGATCCTGTGCGACAACTCGGACAACATCACACGCGTGCAGGCGGATGTGTTCAGGGTGGCCGAGTTCCCCCACGGCTACGGCAGCTGCGAGGATGTCCCCAGGGTGGACCTCCGTGTGTGGCAGGACTGCTGTGAAGGTGTGTGGCGTGGCGTGCTTTCCTGGGTGCATGCTCAGGACAGCCAGCTGGAAGAGAGGTGGGCTCCATTGGGCTCGGTCTGTACAGTGCTGCTTGCCAAGAAACGTGGTCAGG
This sequence comes from Fukomys damarensis, assembly GCF_012274545.1. NCBI lineage: Eukaryota > Metazoa > Chordata > Mammalia > Rodentia > Bathyergidae > Fukomys > Fukomys damarensis. The sequence continues at coordinate 32,761,844 of NW_022900937.1, read as the reverse complement.
CGATCCTGGCATTGTGGGAATACTCAGGGTGATGCGGTCTCTCTCTCTCTCTCTCTCTCTCTCTCTCTCTCTCTCTCTCTCTCTCTCTCTCTCTCTCAACACACACACACACACACACACACACACACACACACACAAACACAATAAATACACGAATCAGCAACATTGCCTTTCTCATCATTACCAAGTAGTATGCACTGCATGTAATAATGCTGTATTGTAGGACTGTTACCCAGTGGTTTCCTTACATGGGCTTCATCACAGGCACGTAATCTTGATGTCCCCACCACTAGGTGATAGGAAACTTCCAGCTCTTTTAAAAATCCTTAGGACCGTCCATATAGTCATAAGCATAATAGTAAAAGAGACAGAGCTTTAGTAATGTGGCTTTAAACCTCATAAATACCATCGCTTCTCAGCCTTTTGGCTAAGATCAAGTGTAAACCTCAAATATCTATAAATATCTGTGCCTTAGCCTATATGTCCGTATCCACAGATAAGCGGGGGAAATAAACATATCAAGGAAGCAGATCTGGTTTCCTTTATTATAGTGAGCACTGGGTGTTCTGTGATGAGCAGAAGGAAATACCCAAGGTCTCCTCTGACAGTGTTGGCAGTGCCCACGGTTGTGAGGGGTCCAGTGTTAGGTTTGGAGGCCCCAGAACAAGGTCAGCTGCCCAGTTCCTGGCTCTCCTGCCCCAGCTGGCCTACAGAGACACCACATCTGCCTCTCATGGCCACTGTCCTCATGGCCTGGTTCCTACCATGCATTCCCGAATCTCATGTTCACCGTGGTTACGGTTCATGTCTAAGTGTCCCCCCCAAAGCCTCCTGCACTGCTAGCTGGGGCTTTGGGGAGGTGACTGGATCATGGGGAGGGGGGTGATATTCATCAGAATATTGGTCCTTTTTACTGATATTAGTAGTTCAAGATGTTATTTAAATTAGTAAGTATTGAAGTCTGGGCTGAATATTCAAGTCTGTTTTTAACAATTCACTGTGTGTGTGTCTGTGTCTGTGTGAGATACAGTTTTGTCTGCCTGCCTACCCATCCTGTTCCCACATTTTTTAGGAACCTGCATCTGTTTTTCACAGGGTTTTTTTGTTTTTATTTTATATTCTTGCGGTTTGCTCTCTTTGAATGCTTTTCCACAAGCATTCAGAGAATTTCATCCTGTGTTGGCAGAAAATTGTCCTCTTGGAAATCATGGGAAAAGCCAATTCTTGTTTTCAAATACAAAAGCTTCATTTTCTGATAACTTTACCAGACTCCCCCCAGTTCCTTGAGAAGGGCTGGAGCCAGGTTTTCTGCTGTTCTGCTCAGAAAACCCACTGTTTGGGGACTGAGCCAGGCGCCGCACCCTGGCTCCTGGCAAACCCCTTACTCTGAAGCAGTGACCCACCTCCTCAGGCCTCTGCCTCCGTGCCCTTGGCCACAGAGCCTAAAGAATATGTTCTCAGTTTTCCTGTTTTATTTCAGACCAAAAGCCATATCTGAAATATAGCAAAGAAAGAAAAAAAAAAAAGAATTAAAGCTTGACAAGGCCAGGGTTGGTTACTGTTCACTATTAATTCAACCTTTAAAATGGTACGTGGGAGACCCACACCCCTTGACCTGAGGAGCTGCATCTGGGGGCACCCTCGCTCCTTCTTTTGTTAGTGGTGGTGGGCAGGGGTTGCTTTGTTTTTCTTTGAGACGGGTTTCACTGTGTAGTTCAGGCTGACCTTGAACTCACTGTGTAGCCCAGGCTGGCCTTGAACTTGCAGCGTTCCTCCTGCCTCAGCCTCCCGAGTGCTGGGATGGCAGGGGTGCGCCACCATGCGGGGTGACATCTGCCTTTTTTAACCAGAGTAAAAGCTGTGCACTATTGCGGGGATTGGTCTGAGGGAAGGACATACTCATGCATGCGTGCTCACACATAGGCACATGCAGGCAGACATGCACAAGCGTGTGTTCACACCTGATGTACACTTTGGCATTTTTGACATCATTGCAGTAATCACTAAAGTAATACAAAGACCTGCTGAACTTCACCTAGCCTTACCCGTTACTAGCTTTTCGCTATGTATTATTGGTGCGTGTGTATGTCTGTGCATAAATTAATAAATTACATGTTTTTGTAAGTTAACCCAGTAAGCTCTAGATACTGCCTCACTTTGCTCCTAATAAGTCCAGTCAAAATCGAGGAATTAGAGCTAGGCATGGTGGCACCCACTTATCATATGGGGGGCTGAGGCAGAAGGATCACTGCAAGTTCGAGGGCAGCCTGGGCTATGAATTGAGTTCAAGCCAACCTTAAGTGAGTATCAAGAGCCTGTTTCAAGGTGGGGGGTAAGGGCGTGGTGGTGCACCTCTGTAATCCCAGCACTCTGGAGGCTGAGGCAGAAGGATCGCTGTGAGTTCGGAACCAGTCTGGGCTACATAGTGAGTTCCAGGTCAGTCTCAACTATGTAGTGAGACCCTGTCTCAAAAAAGCGGGGGGTAGCATGAATAAAATACAGTACTGTTATCTGGTTTCCAGACCTTACCCAAATTTGACCATTTGTTCTAGGACTGCTCACTTAGTTTTATGTCCCACAGCCAGCTTCTGTCCAGGGTCGTGATTCATGTCTCCTGTGTATTCTGTGGCCTCTCACCCTGCCTTGGCATCGCTCCTTTTTATAGTGTGTCCCTGCATGTGGGCTGTCTGACGTCCGCCTCCCAGTCAGGCTGCACGTGGGCCTGGGTGTTAGGCAGGCCAGGCTGTGATCTGGGGCACGTGTTACCCAAGTTACAAGAGGGGCGCTTTCCTCCTCTCTAGTAGTTCCTCACCCCCACCCCGCAAGGGCCCTGGCCAAAGGCAGGTCCCACCCATGGGACAGAGCCCCTCCCACGACGCTCCCTGACTAAGGCTGTGAGTTCAGAGCGTGTCGTCCCATTACACAGACCCGTAGGTCACTTTCTAGGCCCTGCCCATTTCTGGTAAGCACATCTGCTTTAGCAAGTGCTTCCGCCTGGGGAGGCAGGTAGCCGGGCGCTGTGCAAGCTGGGGCCGAGCAGTGTGGCCCAGCCACGTGCCTTGTACAGCAAAGGGCCAGGAGGGCGCTGTTAGTGAGGATGGCGGCCCTGTGTGCCTCTCCCTGGCCTCAACCGCGTGGTGCTGTGATCAGTGGAGACCTGGGCCAATGCTGAGCCTCTTTGGGGACCTGGGAGGAGGCTCCAGTCAGGGCTGGGGTTGCTGGCAGGAGACACGGGTGGATTATTTGTGTCCCTGGAGCTGTGTAAGAAATGGCGCTGTGCTCTTCTGGGCGACATGTAGAGGAGTAGATCAAGCCCTGGGCTCAGCTCGAGCTCAATGATGAGCTGCTGACATGAATTACAGAAGTGGTTCACGGCGGTGTGTGATGGTCTTGGGGTGATGTGTGCCGAGTCCGGGTGAGAGGGCCGAGGCTCCTCACTCCACCTGCAGCCACAGGAGGAGGTGTCAGGGACTTCCAGGCCTACCTCTTCCCCTGTGTGTGTCCCACAGGCCTGCTACAGGTAGGCATGAGCTGGTGATAAGGTTTGAGCAGCTCTGATGGCAAAGCAGACCAGCTTGGAGCTCTTCGGGGCCAACCCAGTAACAGCCCAGCCTGCTCTCTTCTGTGGGTGTAGTAGCTGCGACGTGAGAATTGTTCCTGTTCCACTGGATGTGCTCACTTTCCCCACCGTTGGTCCCACTCACAGACCCTCTCCATGTCCTCTCTAGACTGCAGAACCCGGGGGCAGTTCAATGCATTTTCCTACCACTTCCGAGGCAGACGGTCCCTGGAATTCAGCTACCAGGAGGACCAGCCAGCCGGGAGAACCAGGCCCCGAAGGGGACTGAGGTTCGTGTGTCTGGGGAACCGAGAGGGGCAGCAGGGCCGGGGGATACGTCTTCGCTCGGATCGTCTGGGTACCTCAGGAACATCCTGGAGTGGGTGTTAGGGTGGGGACGAGTCTCACAGCCTGTGTCTGAGTGCCAGGCAGGGAGGAAGGGCGCTCCAGAAGCAAAGATCTCATCCCTGTGGAGGTGACATTTCTCTGCTTCTCCTGCTTTCCCCCTTAGTGTCGGAAAACACAGCAAACTCCCGGGCAATGCCACAGCAGCACTCTCTGAGTACTCAGAAGGCCTGGCCACAAACGACTTCAAAGACTTTGTCCTGGAAATGCAGAATACCATCACAGAGCTCAGAAAGCAGGTAACGCCAGCCCAGCGAGCACCGCGCCCCGCCCTTTCCCGTGCAGACCTTTCCCACAGCTCGTCTCTTTCCTGTTCAGGGAAGCGTGGTGTGTGCAGCCTGCCCAGTGCCCTCTCAGGCATCCCCTCCCGGTGGCTTTGCCCTTCTCCATTGCTCGCCTCTGCCAGGCCTGCACAACTGAACTCTCTGGCTGGGTTTCCCAAGCGAAGGACTTGGCAGTAGGCACTTAGTGTCACCAGCTCATAGTCACAAAAAGCAGGTGTGGGATGATGTTGGGACGTGGACTTTACTTCCTGTTTCCAGGCCACTTTTCGGGAGTAGCTTTGGAATGGCTGTCGTGGGCAAGTGGTGTCCACGCACAGTGCTCCTCCCTCCCAACCCCCAGGAACTGGTTTCTGCCTCTTTCATGGTCATTGTACTGAACGGGTGGAGTTGAGATGGCAGGCCTGGGGGAGCAGGTGCACACACCGGGTGGTGGCACAGGGAGGACTCAAGGACATGTGGTGCCTTCCCTGGTGCTTGGGATTTGTAGGTGCAGCTCAGAAAACTGATGCATTCACCACCGTCCTGTTGCTGGGACAAAAGTACCCCGCACCCACAGCTTACAGGAGATTTATTTTTACAGAAGAGATTTATTTTGTTGTTGTTGTTGTTGTTGTTGTTGTTGTTGTTTTTTGGTACCGGGGATCGAACTCGGGTCCTTGCACTTGCGAGGCAGGCTGCCGAACTGCTGAGCTAAATCCCTGGCCCAGCACAGATTTAATTTGGCTCACAGTTTTGAAGGGTTCAGTTCATGGTCAGCAGCCTTGCTGCTTCCAAGGCAGAAGCAGCCTGGTGAAACAGCCCGGAGGAGGAAGGCTGCTCACACCATGGCATCCGGGAAGCAGGGAGGAGCTGGGGACAAGAATGCACCTTTCCAGTTCACACCCCAGTGAGCTCCTCCCACCAGGCCCCACCTCCTACAGCACACTCAGCCCTGAACGCACCCATGATGGATCCACTGACGAGCACAGCGTCCCATGGTCCATCACCTTCCACCATCGTGCGTGAGGCTTTGGGGGACGTTTTAGATCTAAACCATAATGAGATCCCCTGGGCTCAGAGGTGGTTTCTGCCCCTTCTGTGCCCCTAGGTCCTCCATCCTCTCAGTTGGAGGTGCCAGGCCACAAATGCAGACACCAGCCCCTGTAGACGTCAAGGTGGTGACAGACACGTGTGTCCTGGGGATTTGATGGGGACTGCGAGCCCCAAGGGAGGCAGAGTGGGCCAGGCGGACAGGTGACTTTCACGGGTCCTACCTAGAGCACACAGGGGCAGCAGTGCAGGGAGCTTGAAGTATAGAACATCCTTGTGACTTTTATAGGCAGCTGTGGCTCAGCGTGGAGGTAGCCAGACTTGGTCCCTTCGCTGACATCTGGCCGTGGCCACCCATGCCCGAGGACCTCTGAGGCATGTACAGGCCAGCTTTGTACTTGATTGTCGGGGCTTTGAGTTCAAGCAGGGTTGGCCACAGATGCCTGGGGCCTGGCAGGACGGACGGGTCTGGCTCCTGGGAACACAGGGACGCTCCTTGTCTTCATGGGTTTGATGACAAATTTCTACGATTTTAGTGACTTAAATATCATCGTGCTAGGGCCTGGGATTTAGCTCAGTGGCACTGCCTCCTGACTCTTAAGTGCAAGATCCTGAGTTTAATCCACAGTACCAAAAAAAAAAAAAATCTTAACACATCACATATCATCATGCTAATGAATGATTCATGTAGAATAGTTGGTTTCATTTAGAAGCCAAGTGAATCTGAGATGTTTCACAAGGTGAATAGCTATTCAACTAATTAAATCTTAGACGGTTGCTCTTCAAGGGTAAAAATCACCTTAAAATACAGAAGAAAGGGGATTTCTTTGGAGGGTTCCTGGAGTTAAACCCAGGAGCTTTGCACTATGCTATAACCCCAGCCCTCCCTCCTTTTTTTTGAGACGCGATCTTGCTGAGTTGTCCTGGCTGGGCTTGAATTTAGGATTCTCCTGCCTCGGCCTCTCAGAGTGCTGGGATTATAGGTGTGCATCACCTCACCTGGCAGAGGTGATCTGGGCACTGGGGCAGCATGAGTTTGCACACGTGAGGTCCATGTTCCTGTATACAATGGGCCCGCACATCTCTGCATGGCAGCTGTTGCAGGAACAGCGTGGACGCAGAGCTTTGTCATCCAGCTGTGAGTGTCTGTTGTCACCTGTCACTGAAGCGGACAGCTGACCCACCACCACACAATGCTCGTGAGAAAGCTTGTTCCAAGGATTGGGACACCCACTCCAGACTACCGTAATGGCTCCTTTTAGCTCAGTTGTAACTGACAGAAAACCCAAAGTTAAGGAGCCATCCAGGAGGCGCAGGGGGTCCAGGCAGCCGGTCCTCCACAGAGGTGGGAACCCAGCTGCTGCTTACTCTGGAGGGTGACCCCAGGGCCTCCAGCCTTGTCGCCCTGTCTGCGCCCACAGCAGTGCACAGGGTGTTGGTTAGCGAGGATCCTCCACGTCAGGAGTCCCCGACCCTGTTAGGAAACTGGAAGTGAGCGGCGGAGGGGTGGGCGAAGCGTCTGTATTTCCAGCCACGCCCAATTGCTGGCCTTGCAGGCTGAGCCTGGCCTCCGTCAGGCCTTAGACTGACGCGGGAGTGCCCCCGTGAACCGCTCATTCGGGGGATGCAGGGTGCTCGCCCTTGTAAGAATGAGTGCAGTGACAGGGGAAACAGTGGTGGTGTGATTATACTACAGGCAGTACACGCTGTGATAATACTAGAAACGGCACAGTAAATGTAGTGTACTTGGGTCATCTCGAAACCCCTCCACCCCCACCTGTCCCTGGAGAAATTATCTGCCACAAAACCAGCCGCTGGTGCCAGTCAGCTGGGGACCTCAGCCCCAGGGGACTTCTGCTCTCCCGTCACATCCCAGGATCCACACGCTCACGCCTTTATGCCTCACGTCCAGAGAAAACCAGAGCTCTGGAGCTGACGGTGATGGCCACTCGTTCTTTGGAAACCTAAGTGCAGGATGTTCTCATAGATTGATGGCAGGGCTGTGGTGTCTGGGCCCCTTCCGTCCTTGTCATGACCACACTGCAACCCCGTGCCCTCCTATCGGGTGTCTGCAGGCATTGTCCCATGGGACACACACCCCACAGGAGACCCGTGCCATGACCGGGCTGCTCTGCCTCTGCAGATAAACAAGCTCGAGTCCCGGCTCAGCGCCTCAGAGTGTGTGGACACCGACGGCCGGTCGCATGCCAACAACACAAAGTGGAAAACGGACTCCTGCACCACGTGCGCGTGCAGCGTGAGTACAGGGCCCATGTGGCTCCCCACAGCCACCTGGGGTGGGGTGGCTCAGGGGTCAGGGGCTCCAGGACCCCACAGATCCCCCACCAGGTGCACTGTGGAGAAGGTGCTGGTGCTGGTCAGCCCCGACCCACAGCACTGCCCCACTTCGGGAAGGTTCCTGCCGCAGAGCCAACAACAGCCCAGGATTCTCTGGCACAAGCCACATAGCTGTCCATCCTGCCTGGGGTCCCCGGCTCCTGTGGGCAGGTGGGGGTGCCCGGTCTGAGCAGGGAGCAGGGCAGGGGTGATGAGGGCCTGTCTGGGACCTCTGGGCACCAGGGACAGGTTTGTCATTTTGTCCTGGATGTGAGAGTGGCATCCAGCATCCCTGGTCTGGTCTCGCTTGGGAAGGACAGACTGGGCCTCCTTCCCCTTCTCTTTGTCCCCCACCTTCCCAGCGGGGTCACAGGCTGTGGCCATGGGTTCCTGTCAGGGTGATGGACAGAAGATTGGGAGCGTGAGTCCCCAGAAGAAGAGGCTGTGGGCCTTGGCTAGTGCCTGTGTGCAGCTGGGAAGCTCCCAGAATCACCCCTGTGGTGCAGTTGTGGGGGATGTGAGCCTGTCACTCTGGGCATGAGCCTGGGGTACGCTGTGAGAAGCGGGGCCGTGGCCAGGGTGACCAGGCATGTCTGCCCCCCCAGGACGGGCAGGTCACCTGCTTTGTGGAAGCCTGCCTGCCTGCCTCCTGCCCGGCACCCGTGAAAGCCGAAGGCACATGCTGTCCAGTCTGCCCAAAGAAAGCCCTGGAGGAGAAGCCCTAGGTACTGGTGGAGCTCCTGGGGGTCATCTGCGTGTCTTCGGGAGATGGCATGCCGACCGGAAGTGAAGACTGAAGGCTACACGGGGACTGAGACCCACCGGGACCTTGGGCCAGGCCTCGGGGTTGCAGCACAGGCTGCTCGGGCCCACGTCCGTGCCAAGGAAATAGAGCAGACAGGAAGGGGGCAGACACGTCCTCACTACGTGTCAGACTTCTCAGGTTTTTATTTAATTATTTTAAGATGAAAATTTGGTGCTACCATTAAATTGCACAGTTCAATCTTTAGGCTCCTAAATTCATGCCAGCTCCCGAGAATCCCTTTCCAGTGGAGCAGGGTCCCTCTGCACATCCCTGTGCCTGAGTCTGGGGCCAGGCAGGTGGCACCCATCCTGGGAACGGAGTCCTGGAGCATCTGGGTGACATCACAGGCTACACTGAAAAAGAAAATCTACTTTTGGCAAATGGAACAGGATCTTGCTCCTCCTCCCTGTCTGCCCTCTTCCCGCTGTGGGGTTTCTGACGTTTCTCAGCTCATCACCATTTAACAGAGCCGTTGTCCCTCCCCTGACGCCAGTCCTGCTCCTTGCACACGTGCCTGTCTCATCATAAGCCACATTTAGAAACGGGCCTGTTTCCACTGCGAGTGCCCCTGGCCGGGCTGCCTGTGACCCGGACATGGAACCTCATTCGGTGTCACATGTGGTGACCTCCGGTGGCGGTGTGCTTGGCAAGCAGTCTGCAGCCTGGAAGTCGGTCCACACGCGAGTGCCAGACTCACCCCCCCACCGATCGTCCCCGGGTGACACACAGGGGGAGCTCGACTGTGGAAACTCTGTAACTTCACGTTGTATGAACCCTTTAAAAAGAATTCAGTCCCTATACCTCATGCGTACTTTCAAAATGCATCATGTTTTTTTGAAAATTTACCCATTTTTTTTCAGGTATTGACTATGGCAGAAAAATCATTTCCACTCTGCAAAAGTTGTTTTTGAGAATTTAGTGAAAGCCAACTATCATACCTCATGGTCTCTCTTTCTAATTGACCAAAACCTTCCATTTTGTCCTGAAAACAAAGCAGTCTGTGTTCTGAGGGACACTCCCTCGAGCATGCAAGTTTCGATCAACACTCATTTATTTGCCCATGAGCCCTGTGTGCCAGGCTCTGTGAAAGCCTGGATGCCAACACGGGGACCATCTGTCAAGAAGACAGAGGGCCTGAGGGCACAGGTGTCATCGTGAGATGTTACCCGGTGGGGGACCGTGGCTGGCACAGACGGGCACTTGAGAGTCTGGTTTGATTGGGTGTGATCTATGCTCTGGTGAGCTCCCTTCCCACAGAAAGAGACCTGAGAAGCTGAGTGTGACAGACACTGAGTGTGCCACAGGCATGGTCAGCACTCCAGCCACGAGTGTGAGCAGCCCACACTGGCTTCGTCAAGGGTGTGTGTGTTGATGTCTTACCTGCATGTTGCTAGGTGGTAAGTGAAACCTGCTTGGTGTTTCCTGCTGCAGGCACTTCTTTTGAAATACTAAATCAAACTTGGCGATCGAGTCCTGGAAGAGAGTTCTGTAAAGTAGGCAGCGTATGAGTCTGTCAAAATGGCGTGGTGTGAAAGTTTCTTGGGCATGACATTGACGGCAGAGTCTGGTCGGGTGCTTCGCTGTCTCGTGTGCCTGCGGGTGTCTGTGGCCTCTCAGTTTTGGCAGCATGCACACTGGCAGAGCAGGTGGTGGGCAGGTGGGTGTCTGGGGTTCTCAGTCTCTAAACAAAAGAGGGGAAGGAAGGTGACTGATTGAAATCAAGTTCTGTGATTCCACCCAAGATGCCAGAGAGTCGCCGGTTTGATGATGTTGTATCTTCTTACGGAGACGGGGCAGTACCTGGTCGTGAACTCTTAGCAGCCACTGTGAGGGGATTGCTGTAACAGGAAGCAAAGTGTACATATTTATTTACTTTTCTAACCTTTGCTGACAGCCAAGTGCCTTTTTTTATGTTCATTGTATTCAGTACTTTACCAAAGAGACATTTGCACTATGTAACGATGCCTTTCGGTTTAAATAAAAGGGCCACGTTGTCGATTGGAGAATGTTCTCTTCCCCCCACCCCACCCTCCCCAAAAATGATAAATTAGGCTAAAGCTTGTTTGCCAGGCAACGTCAGAGCCTGACAGGGAGACGGAGCCCGAAGTCGCACTGGTCGGTGTTCTACGGGAAAAATGTGATAAGGTAAAATGCACTGTCGCTGTCGCTCCAGAGGAAGCGAAGCTGCTTTCCTTTAGCTGGACCGTGACTTTTATAGATCCTGGGCAGGATCCGTAAAATACTTAGGAGAAGTCTTCCGCATCTTCCCCACTATGGACAAAGGCACTCATTTGCCGGAGAGGAAGTCTGTGGTGGGGGTGAGCCTGGAGGGCTGGTGCTGGGTTTGGCTTCTTCCGCAGAGCAGGAACACAGGTGACTACAGGACACGTCTGTGCACCACGCGTCGGTGCTGTCCGTCCCTCCCCACCACTGTGCCGCTCCCACGTTCTCCAGGACACAGTAGGCACTGCTCTGGGCTTTCGGTGCCGATCCCTTTCTACTGGAAACCTGCTCTTGGCAGAGCTGCCTTCATTTAGGATTACGGGTAACAAATAGTCTCAAAGCCTGGTCAGGACTGGTTTTATGCCTGTGGGATTCATTAAAAATCACTTCCTTTCCATCTGCTATTATAGTTTGTCTGTTATTCTTTGCCCAAAGAATTAGAACTCCAGAGGAAGGAAGCCAAGGTCGAAAATCCCGGCACCTTTTCCATTGTGTTCCTCCCACGTCCTAAAAGTTTCCCCAACCTAACAGAGATCTCGAAGGGAGGGTTTGTTGTTTTTTTTGGGGGGTGCCTTTATAATTCGTCAGCCTGGCGCTCTCTGCCTGGAAAGCATCTCAGAAACAGCTTCATTGTGACTGGTTTAGAGTTAATGAGGAAGAAACTTTTCTCCCTTTTTATCCTTTGTAATAGCTGTTCAGACATTAACTGTAAGTTGGTGTGGTTTTCCTACTAGAGAGGTTTAGGGAAGTAAGGACCAGAAATCTGATTTTCATTCTACTTTGTTTCTTCGTTTCCTTTTCTGACATTAAGCCTAATCTTTAGTATCTTGGAAAATCATTTCCATGTCTTTCACCAAAACCAAATCTCTCTTTAATGATTATTCACCCACAGTTAAAAGGCCTAAAATAAATAACCCCATGACATCATGGTTCCGTGATGTCTAATTGTCTCCAATCCTCCCCGGCATGTGGACTCATTTTCTCATTTGGTCTTCACCAGAGCCTTGTGGGATACGCAGCTTGCAGCTGTTCTGGAGGAGGTTTCTGGACAGCGTTCATGTTTATGTTCTTTTAAAATCACGTATCAGAAATTATCTCAGAGGAGGACCTGTGGTCTTAATTTCTTGTAACTGACTCAGAGCCCCAGGGGCAGGGTGCTGGATTTCTATAAAAGTCCACAGGGGATGGGGGCGCTGTCTCCTCCAGCACCTCAGGAAACACCGGACCCAAGATGCAAGCCCATTCCTCTGACCCTAAAACCAGCCTTGCATTGGTTCCACCAAACTCAAAAAGTGAACATCCACATCGAGCTGAAATTTGACTTCTTGCCTCCTCTGCCTAGAGTAGATAGACCTGCTCGGCTCCTTGTGCCTTCCTTGAGTGCAGGAGACAAAACGCTTTGGTCTCAGGAACCTGAATGCCAAGGGTGCAGCTTTTGCTGAGCTGCTGTCCTGATTTGACCTTGCCATATCTTCTGGTTTTTTGTGAGTTCATCATGCAGACAACGTGAGGTGTCCACATCTGTGTTCCCACACGATCCAGACTTGGGCTCTAGCTCTGCTTCCGGTCACTTCAGCACACCCCTGCCCCCTGCAGAGGTCTGGCTTGGGAACCCCACCACCCCGTGACTCAGTTGCTGGCTATGACTTCATGCCAGCAGGGAGAGGAGATGCCGGAACTCTGGGCTTCCTTCATGGACTTGATTAATGACAATGAAGTTACAATAAGAAATGACCCCATCTTGGGCTGGGGATTTAGCTCTGTGGTCCCCCGCCCCCCGCCCGCTGCCTTGCAAGCACAAGGACCCAAGTTCAATCCCCAGTACCAAAAAAAAAACCCAAGAAAAGAGAAATGACCCCATCTGACTGGAACATCTGGAGATGAGAGGCTGAGATCTGACAGCACCGCTCTCCAGAGGCCAAGAGTGTGAGTGTAAGGCACGGTGGGCCTGGATCCTGAGTGGTTGCCGCCCACCTGGTCCTGGGCCCCACATACCGAATCCGTGGCTCTGCGTTCCCATGGACCTCAAGTCCCACTTTGGCCACCTCTGTCCAGCCTGTGCTCCCACTACTGGTGCCCATCATTTGACATCCCCCTCCGTCTCCCCTGTGGTTACCACTACTGCACGGGTGACCGACGGGTCTCCAGGGACACGTCCAGAGTGAGCTCCGCACTCCGCTTGGTTCTCAGCATGAGTCACGCCGCCCTCATCGGTGCATCTCTGTCTCAGAGAAAAGCACACACAGCTGTCCTGTCTTCACCGCCATGGATTCCGAGCTCATTCAGTCCTTGCTCCTGATTCTGCACCAGCTCAGTGGCAAAGACCCTGTTACCTTTGGAGCTGAACACCTTTATTTATGGGCTGATAAGATGCAGTCCTTTTACTTTTTGCAAATAACAGAAACGTGAAGACGTGAGGTTTGGACCGGCTGTGTCCCTGTCCATTGTCCCTGATGCTCAGACGTGTAGCCCCCTGGAGCCTGGACTGCTTCATGTATAAAGCTGTGTACCTATGTAAGATGCCTTTTAAACAAGGCCACGACGGTGGGGAAGGAGTGCGGGAGTGGAGTGACCTGTGGATGAGCCACGTGCCCTGCATCCCAGCCGGGCCATGGAGACTGGCGCATGGCATGGGCACAGTGGGCCATGGTCTTGGGGCCAGCAGTGGGTCACACAGCGCTGTCATCTGAAGGGAGGTTGGGGAACTCACTCTTCCAGATAAAGCCCCGAATTCCTTGTTGGCTGGACTCTAGATGAGTACATCCTTGTCCCCACGCAGAGGGGCTGAAGCATGGTCAGGGCCTTGTCTTCCCTGCTAGAGCAGGCAGAGAATGGTGACCTCCATCTGTGGCTGGGGCTGCGGGTTGCCAGAGTAAGGAATGGCTGCCCCCTCCCAATTCTTGCTTACTGTCTGTCCAGCAAAGTGTTGGCCAGGCTCTACTGTGGGTTCTGCAGTGTGAACAGGCTGTGGACCCACAGTGGATAAAGACTGCAGCATGTAGATGAGATGTAGTCTGCTGTAGGCTACACAGGGACTCTGTCGGGTAGATACGGAGTAGGGAACATACACAGACTGAATGTAGACTACCTATAGACGGGTAAGATCAGATGTACAGCCTGGGTTAGGGGTATGATAGATGGGGCTACAGACAGGATGTAGACTGGAGACAGGTATAGATAGGATGTAAACTGTGGGTTAGAAGCAGACAGAATACACCCTATGAATAGCCAGGCTGGAGTCCGCCCGTTCAGGAGCTGGTCGGAGAGAGCAAGCGGAAAGGTTGGTTCTCAGGATGGCCGCAGTTGAGGCTGTGCAGGGCCTTCCTGGGAGACAACTTCCTAACAGCCAGCACATCTGGGGCAGGGCAAGGGCAGCTGTCCCGGCAGGAGAGTGGCACGTTGTCCCGGGAGAGGAGTCTCTTTCCAGGCGAGGGGCTGGTTAGTAGGCCCACCTACCTCAGAAGCCCTTGGGCTCCAAAACAGGAGCATCCTGCGGTGATGCCCATGGCGAGAGCCCCCCACCACGGGAGGGTCCGAGCAGAGTGCCGTGCCAAGGACTGGGCACAGTGCACAGAGGGTTCTGGGGCCCAGGAGGGCGGGGACCAGGCTCCCCGGCAGAGGGGAAGGCACAACACCAGCTGCCCACAGGATGCCAGGCTGAACAGGAAGAGGCCTTGTCCTCCTGCAGACACATTGGCTGGGAAATTTCTGGCACTGGGATGATGCAACCTACCCTTCTCCACCACCCCTCAGGCTCAGGCAGAACTAGGGACTGTTGGACTCAGAGTGCTTCGTGCTGGCCCCCCTCCGGATCCTCAGGAGGTTTCCCAAGCTGTGATAAGGAGTCCCGCCCAGTCTCCCTAGCGAATGTTGGCCGGTTGGCTGACTCCTGATGCGGAAAATTTTCAGGACTCATCAGTAAGAGGCATAAAGGGATTTATTAGAAATTTTAAAGTATATACTCAAAAAAATAGAGTGCCAGCCCTCGGGAGAGAGGTGGGACACTTACTTCCTGCTTCTCTTGAGAAGGTGGTTTCATTTTTTAAAGATCGGTAATTTAAGCGTTCTTGGGATTCTCTCAGCCTGTTCCTGCTCTTCACTTCGTAGGTTAAGCCGATTGGTGGACGGTTAGTGTCCTGAGGAAGTTGGGTAGGATGGGTCTGGAAGGAAAGGAGCCTCAGTTTAACCAAGGGAAGCTTCCACAGATTGATCACTTGGCTGACCTACGGGGTCCCAGAAGTTGCAGTCGTCTTAAAAGCGCAATCTTTAATTATGATCTCCTTGTCCTTGCCTCCTTTCCGCCTGCCTTTCTTTCCCATCTCAATTTCATGAACAAAAATATGAAGCTTAAGGAAGGGACTGGTTTACTCAGGGATAGAGCGCTCAGCTGAGCTCTGGAAGAAACAGGGTGAGGGGTTGGGATTGGTAGATGTTTCTCCATCTCCCCTCCCCTCCTCTCCTCTCCTCTCCGTCCTCAGCAGGGCAGCACTAATTGCAGCTGAAATGCATGATTAAATCCTTGGCTGGAGTCCTTGGTACACTGGGAAAAAATTCAAATTCCGCAGCGCACAAACTTCCACATTGTTTGCCTACCACTCTTTTCAAGAACGATTAGTGCGATAATTAAGATATTTTTATATTTATCCAATTTCTGAAAAATTTTGTTCGTTAAAATGGTTCAAGGTCCACGGCCTTCCCACTAAGCCTGTGCCCTTGGCAAACCTACATGCTGCCACAGGCTGTTTGTATGATCAGAAGCTCCAAAAATGTTTGCCATCGCTGGATGCCTTCGGTTGTAAGATGGACCTGAATACTGACGTTGTAAAACTATACAGAAAAGCCAGGTGTGGTGGCGCACACCTGGAATCCAGCATCTGGTAGGCTTCCCGACCTGCTCTTGTGCGCGATGAGATGGCTTCACGTTGAGTCTGGATGACCCGGCTCCTCTGAATTAGACACGCAGACCTGTGGAGTGAAACCCTGAGGCCCCTGCATGGATGGGAGCTTGGCAGATGATGGCTCCTCACCAAAAAGCGGATTAATACCACCGCCTTTGTTATGAGGAATTCACTTTCTTCCTGGTGATCTGGTTCTAATTTTTTAAAAATCCCTTTTGTTTTCATTTTTTGGTATCAACAACAGCGTTACCCCGGGGAAGTGAGGTCACTGTGTGGAAACTCAGAGACACTAACACCCCAGAGACCCCTGGGTCAGCAGAGGAGGGTGGGGACTGGAGGTCGTGGCTCCTGCTGGGCTGACTTCTCCAAGCCGTCTTCTGGGCAGATCAGCGCAAAGGCTGAGAACCCCCGTCCCTCAAGGGGTCCCCAGACCCCAGCACAGCCACACCACACTCTCGCCCACTGTGCAACAGCCAACATGTTGCTTAACCTCTCTGGGCTTTGCTTCCATCTTCTGCAAAATGAGGCCCAGGGTTACTTTCAGGATTCGGTGAATAAATGTGGAAGGTTTAGCACGGTGCCTGTGACTCAAACCCTCATCCTGGTCACCACCGGCCTCGTCGTTTTGGGTCTGTGCTCTCCGTTTCTCCTCCATCCTCATCCATGTGGCAGGCGACTTCCCGTCCTAGAACAGGAGAAGGATTCAGGACCAAAAGCAGCGAGATTTGGCTGGGGTTTTGGGGGGTTTGGTTTTTCAGGGGTTTTTGTCTTGATTTTCCAAAACTAGATTCTTAGAATTGAGTGTTTTCTTTAGGAGGAAGAAGAAACAGACGAAGAAGCAGGCTGTATGGAAGCGGGAAGCACACAGCTTCCCAAACACCCAGGAAATCCGGAGGAGGCTGTTGGGTACTGATAAGTTTGTGGGTCCTGGGTTCCAGCCTGTGACTGGTTGGCCTGTTGCTTTGCACACCAAGGTGGAATAAGGAGAGGAGGAAAACCCCGCGCACAACAGCCAGGGAGCAAAGGGAAGAGCAGGGAGGGACTGGGGGGCCCACAGCCCTGCTGGGCACCCCACGCTCTGAGGACCTCGCTCCAGGACCCACTTCCCAACACTGCCACCCTGGGGACATCCAGGGCCCTCCGACACCCGGGGGTCCCTCCAGACCCAGACTAAAGCAGTGTGCATTTGGGGGTGTGGAGGGTCACCGTGGCCTCCAGGCTGGGGAGACTGTGGGTCCCTGCATCTCAGCGTGGCCCGGGGCAGAGGAAGCAGTGTCGGCAGGTGGGATGGGATGGGATGGGATGGGGTTCCTCCTGCTGGGTTAGATCCCAGGTGCCCCAGGCAAATGGGGAGAGGGAGGCGGGAACAGGAGGGGTCAGGCTTGTGAGGAGGGCACTGTGACCTGTGGCCAGCAGTGAGGAGCTGTGTCACGGCAGAGTAGAGGGCAGGGGTGTGGGGAGCGGGGAAGGGGCTGTCAAGGCCATGGCTCTGACCCTCTGTCCCGTCTGTCCTGTGATCCGGACCTTGATCCAGCCCTGAGGAAAGTGCCACCCTCCCCACACCGGTGCCCTGGGGACACTGAGCTCTGGGCCACACAGAGAGGGGACTGGAGCTGACAGACATGATAATCAGGGTCCCCCAGGGGGTGCCGTGCTCCCTGGGGAGCATTGGGATCAAGTCTGGACAGGAAGGACAGCAGAGGACCTTGGGTGTGTACCCCTGGCCAGCGTCCCAGCATCACGCTTAGGCCCCAGTCAGCAGATAACTAAGCACTTCTTAGGCCACAGCCTTACCTGGGGTCACAGTGACTCCCTTGGAACGGCTGGGAGGGGGCCACACCAATCTGCTGCGATCAAGCTTTAGACTCAGCAGTCGCAGTGTCACAAACACGAGGCTGTCACCCTGTGACCCACAGGCTGATGAGTAGCTTTCCCTGGGGTAATCTGCTGTCTTTTCTTAGAGACATTTATCACATTGAAGACAGAGCCCTTTCTCTGGTTTTGAAAGCTTGGTTCAAGGTCACCCAGAGAGGGAAACTGAGGAACAGAATCTCTGGCCACAGGGCCTGTGGCTTGTCTGATGCTGAGGTCGGAGAAACACTGACTTCTGTAGACGGATGTTTATTGTTCCTGGCTCCATGTAAACCAGAACAGCAAAGAAAGAGCCACACATATCCTGACTCTTGTCTCCCAAGTCCATTCTCTGGTCACCTCTGCTTGCCAGGTCCCCCGCCATCCACAGCCTCAGAGTCACAGCCCCCAGTGCTGGGGAAGCTTTTGTGGGACAGCACCAGCACACGGGTGTCCCCGCAGCGGAGGGCCTAATCTAAGGACTCAGATATCTGGCCAAACGGCTGTATCCCCATGGGCAACAGGAAGCCATGCATCACGGCCCCCAGGCCCAGCTGGACACCTGCCCCGGAACTTCTGTGTCCTCCGCCTGTCCAGGTCTCAACACAGGGGCTGCCCCAAACTCTGTGAGCTGCACTGAAGCTGATATTTGTAGGGCCTCTAAACAAAACCAAGCTCCTGCCCTCAGGAGCTCCCCGGCTAGGAGGGTGGAGTATGGATGGAGAGCCAGTGTTTATTAACAGTAGCACTATAAATACATGCAGTGGGCCAGGCTGAGTGGCAGAGGCCTATAAGCCCAGCACTCTGGGAGGCTGAGGCAGGAGGATTGCAAGTTCAAGCCTAGCCAGGGCAACTTCATGACTTTGCAAGACTTTTTCTCAAAATAAAAAATGGGCTAGGGTGTAGCTCAGTGCAAAGTCCAAAGTCCATGGGTTCAATCCCCAGGAATAAAAAAACAAAACAAAACAAAAAAATACACCAACACCACACACACACACACACACACACACACACACACACACACACACGCAGTGTATAAAATGTCAGTGTAGACTACACGTTCCAAGACGGAGGCTGCGTGGGGCAGGTGGGTGGGCAGTTGCCGCTGTCACTGGGCCCCACAGGCAGCTTGGGCGGCCTCCCCACGTAGCTCCCGGGCACCACTGCCTCCCAGTTCTTCCCTCACACTGGCAGCCTCTCTCCTCTGCCTTGGTGTCTTCCTCGTCTTCTCCACCCATGCTGTGGGAAGGCACTGGCTGCTGGTTCTGCGCAGTGGTAGCTCACAGGCAGAAACCCTTTCCCGGACCCCACAGACCCGTATCTTGCTCTCCTCCGAGACTCCCCGAAGGAGCCGGTGACCCACAGGACCCGACAGGGACGCCTCAGTGGCCACATTCCCTGTGGTCTTATCTTGTGCACGACAGGCGGTAAATCTCACCGGACTCCAAAGTGTTCCATCCAGACTGGCCCAGTGCATGGCCCACAGGAGGAGAACCTCAAGGAATTATCAGTACCTGTTCCTTTCTTTTCTTCTACACTGGGGATTGAACCCAGAGCCTTTACACAGAGCTCCTCTCACCCCTTTCCACGATGGACAAACACTCATGATCTGAATCGTCCACACCCGTGTGGGGCCCTTGTGCCATCCGGCTCCTATAAAATCTGGAATCAGCCTGTGACCACCGCCCTACCAGGCACCCAGCGTGCCCAGTGCCCGAGTTCTGGGAAGCCTCAAAACAGCTCGTGCTGAAGTTAATCCTGAACCTGCCTGCCTGCCATGCGCTGCTCTTTGCAGGCGCCTTTACATTATCAGAGGGAGTTTTCTTCCGCCTGATAAGTCCCTGGTCCATACTGCATTCCCAGCCTTGAGAAGATGCAGCTGCCACAGACACAGGAATTTCTGCCCCAGCCCGGCCCCCAGAGCCACTGGGAACCAAGCCACACACTGCTTCCCACCCCTGGGCACAGCCGGGCAGGCTCTGGCTGGAGTGCGCCATGCAGGCCCACACGGGCCACACTGTCCGCTGTCCCCTGGGAGCTTTGCCTTCACCGGAGGAGAGGCCGAGGGGAACCAGCAGCAGTAAGGCCGAGACTCCCAGCCCAGGCCCATCCAGGAGCTCCACAGTTGTCCTGCCACCCCCACTCGGAGGTCTGGAAAAGGAGTAGGGCTTAACGGTCCTGCACACCGTCTGCATGCCCTCCCTGCACCATTCTGTGCCCATCTTGGTCCAGGGCTGCTGCTTCTTCCCCCCCCCTCCTCCTCCTCCTCCCACC
>NW_022900937.1:32735405-32742105 GCF_012274545.1 Fukomys damarensis | reverse complement strand
CTTCCTCCTCCTCCCCTTGCAGCAAGGTTCTCTTCCCAGGCCCATATCCACCTGGTTCCAGTGGCACTGGCCATCCTGGGCCTGGGCTCCCTGGGGCCTGGCTCTCGTTTCCTGCAGGTGGGGACACTGCTGCCTAAGTCTCAGGCTGCTGTGCCTCTGACCTTGCTTGTGTGCCACTGTCCGCTTTAAAAGGCTATGACACTCTGCCAGGTTCTTTTCTAAAACTCACCACGGCCACCTCCCCTTCTTGCCCTATTCCCTGCCCTCACGCAGGGGCCTCCCTCCCTCTGGGCCCCAGACTTGCCCCCCCACCATTGCTCCTCCCTTCTTCCCACCTTGTTAGCACGGTGGTTCGTCACCTAGGGGACCTGCTGGGGACAGCTGAGGACAGCCAGAGACACAGGTGATCGTTGTAGGGAGGTCGGGGTGCAGCTGGACACCTGGGTCCCCTACTGTAGCGGCCACTCACTCTGTCTCCCCTTACATCCCTGCAGGGACTGATTGCTGCTCACTGAGTTCCCCCTGAGCAACCACCACCTCCAAGCCTTGCAGGGATGAAGGGGCTGCACCCCACGCTACTCCCTCTGGTGGCTCCCTGCCCAGAGGATGCTCCTGGCCTGGCTCTCCCTGCTCCCACTCAGCTCCGCTCTGCCGTCTGCCCATGAAGACCTGCCTCCGGGTCTCCATGCCCAGGGCGAGCCTCTCTCTCTGTGGCATCCCTGATGGAGTCCAGCTCCAAGCTCCCCAGGGAGCCGGATTATTGAACCTTCGAACCCCAGTGGACTTGCTACAGAAGACAGGAGAGTGTGTCTCCGAAATCCAGCTCCAGCCTCAGGCTGCCCTTCTCCCCAGCCTCACAGCGGGGCCCTGGGCTCCTGATCTCACGCAGATCAGATCGGGGCCCTGTTGTCTTTGTTTCCAGCAGCAGGAAGAGACAAGGGCCAAAAGCCAAGGAGTGCCTGCGGTTGGATTTGTCCCTGACAAGTTGTGCGAGAGTCCATTTTACTCTGCCTGTAGCACAGTGCCACAGACTGGTGAGTTATAAAGAAAAGATATTATCTTGGTTCAGTCCTAGGTGTGCAAGGCCCCTTGGCCTTATCTGGGATGGGACATCATACAGTGAGTGTCAGGGAGTGTGCATGTATGAGTGTGTGTGTGTGTCCTGGCCTCTCACCTCTTCCCATAAAGCCAGCAGGCCTGGACAAGGGCTACGCCCTGAGGACTGTATCTAACCTTTGTCTCTCCAAAAGCCCCACCTCAGGAGACACCCAAACCGGGTCCAAGCCACAGCCTCTGCCGTGACAAAGTAAGACAGACAGGTGGTGTGAACAGCAAGGATTTGTCTGAAAGGATGGTGTCACCCACTTGGTTTGATCCCAGGCCTCTCTCCTGGGCCTGCATCTTCTCCGTGCCCTCACAGGGCCATGCCCCCCAATCTTCTGGGGGCTCCAGCCACCTTGAATCGGGCCCCCCTCCAAAGACCCATCTTCGAGGACAGACACGCTGTGGGTCCCGGGCAGCCGTCGGGTCTTTGCAGGCGGTGATGCTCCCAGCGGGGCAAAGCCAGAGTGGGAGAGGAGACAGGGGCCTGGTGCGGTCTGAGCTGGCGCAGGCAGGGGAGCCGACTGTTCTGGCAGAGCCCTTGCCGGGCACCACCCCCAGGTGCCTGCCCGCTGCCCCCTTGGTGCTGGCCAGGGCCAGGCGGAGTAGAGAAACCACAGCTGGCCTCTGCTGTGCCTGTTTCTCCACCTGCCATTCAGGGAGGGCCCTGAGGAGCTGTGAGCTGGAAGGGTCTGAGCCCAGGAGGCCCTGTGACCTCTGGACCCCAGCCACACACGCGGGGGACACCTTTCTCAGGACCAGGGTGCCCCTCACCTGGGGCAGCAGAGAAAAACATAGGCCCTGGGTCCAGTCTCAGACCAGCCAGGGCTCCTAGTCCCTGGGAAGAAAGCCCTAGCTGTTTTAAGGGATGGCGTCCTGCCCTGACCCAGAGCTGGATTGGACCTTCTTTTGCGTGCAAAGGAAAATTCCTGTGAGAAAATCCATCTGCACAGAGCCCCAGCCTCGCCGGGGTATGAGGACCAAGGAGCACACGCCACCCATTGGCCAGCTGCTGCGGGGGGCACCAAGTGTGGGCCCCGCTGAGCCCCTCTGCACGAAAGCACTTTCCCCGGATGGTGACTCAGCGGCTCTCCCAGGTGAGGTCCAGCCTGGGCTCCCCAGTACAAGGTCCTGGGCCCAGCCCCTAATCCGGGCCGCCTGGGAAGCATGAGGCCAGGCAACCCCAGGGCCAGCTGGCTGGGGCAGGGGGGACACAGACACAGGGAGGCCCTGCTCCCTGCCAAGTCCCACTGCCACAAAAGGCCGTTGTTTTCCACTCCGGCCCTGGGGCTCCTCCGGGTTGGCAAGCCAGGGCCTCAGCTGTGTGGCTTTCCAGGGAGAAGGGAAGCCGGTAGGGCCAGAAGCCCAGGGGCTGCAGCTGCTGCACAGATGGAGGGAGGAGCCCAGAGAGGAACAGCCGTGGGCGTGAGGGGAAAAACCCAGCTGGAAGGAGGCCTGAGTCAGGGGACCTGGCTGCTCTTCTTACAGCGCTGGGCAGATGAGCTACCGCCCCCTAGTGGACTCCTGCACCATTACAGGCAGGACCTTGTCCATTCCAGGGAGTGACTCGCAGAGCAGAGCCCAGGGCCAGAAGGACAAGGAAGGGACAGCCTTCCCCGAGTCCATGCAGCTCCGAGCCTGCAAGGTCCCAGCCCAGGGCACTCCACCCACGTGAGAGTGGAGGAGGTGGCCTCTCGTGAACGGCCGGTGACGCGAGACCGTGTTCCTCCTGTCCTCACTTGCAAATCTGGTGTCCAGGGAGCCGGCTGTGAGGACCCCGCCCTTGTGCACGGGATGAAGACTCTTCCGGAAGAGGCATCCGGAAGAGTGCCCATTCCTCCTTTTTCCAATTTTATTTTCTTAGTAGTGTGTGTTTGCAGTGCCTAACGATCGCGTTCCTCTTGGGGAGTGGTACAGAGACAGGATGCGTCTCAATTCTTGTTTCACCCCCTTCCTCTCCTCTCCCTTCCCCTGCCCTCCATCTCTGTTCCCCTTCCCCATTAGAGAAAGATCCATCTCCTTGTTTCCTGCCATCTGTCTTTCATGTTGCTCTTACCTTATATTTTGGGTGTCTCCTAGAAGAGAGACCGTGTGATAAACCAGCTTGTGTGTGTCTGGTTTCTTCCACTTAACAATGTGGTCTCAAGGTGCACCCGTCTTCCTGCAGAGGACGTGGGCTGGGGAGGACCCTCGGAACTGCACTCCGGCTGCACCAGGAGTAACATCACTCCCTTTTGCCCTCTGCCTCCTGGGAACACAAGGAGAAGGGCTCCCGAGATCACCGCTGGACTGTGGGACTTTCGCCTCTGGAGCTGGGGGGAAGGCGTCTCTACATTTCGTCAGAAACTCTGTCGTAATAACACGGCCACACTGCGAAAGGAGGTAAATTGTTTCCTTAACATTTTAATTGTGTTATCCACCACACAAACCTGATCGTCTTAACCATTTTTTTTAATGAGCCATAGTTCTTTCGTATCTAACAGGTAGTCCCTGTTTGATTTTCTTCCATTCCTTCAAGAATTTTTACACCTATATCCTTAGTGAGTTATTACAAAAATACAGCAAAAGCACATCTTAGAAAATGGTCATGTGACAACAGACAAAAACACAGGACCTCAATAGATCTGAGAAGTTTCCAGTTACTAAGTGTACGCCTGCCTCCAGGAAACTGGGCGTTCTATTGATAGAGCAATAATACATAGTAAGACAGGCCTTTGCCTTGCCTCAATGGGTTTTTCCATAAAATGTTTTGTAATTGAACTTCGTGACCCTTCAAGAACCTTCTGCTAGCTCCGCCCCTTTCAGGAATGTTCTGGAGCTCTGCCCCTGCTTCTGTGAGCATGATCACATGGCATGTGTTTCAGGAATGTTCTGGAACTCCGCCCCTGCTTCTGTGAGCATGCTTGTCAACTGGGTAGGTTCCTATCTAGAGAGGCTCCCATTTCCGGTGAAGTGCTCAAACTTCAGAGTACAGCCCCTCTGCGCTTGGCGGTGTGATAAAAGGTTTTTCTCCACCTCTTTGAGTGGCCTTCAGATCTAGACCTTCAGGGTCCAGCTCTGGCTGGATGTGAATGGGTAATGCAAGGCCAACATCTGTGAGGAAGGAGAGTTGCGTCTCTTCTGAGGGGCCAAGGTGGCCTTGTGACTCCTGGAAGGGTCACTGCCTGGCTGAGAGAACCAGCGTCAAAGGAAGAATCAGGCCTGTCACGGATGGGAGCCTCGCGTGTGACAATCCACGCCTATGACCAGAAAAGCACACGCTGAGCAAGCTGCTTCGGGGATCTGGAAACCAAGAGCAGGACAGATGCAGGTCTGGCTCAGAGGCCCTGGGCAGGTTCCAGGAGAGCAGAGGGGCAGGGCTCACGCAGGATGCAGATGGAGAAGTGCACCCCACGTCTGTGTAACACAGAGGTTCCCTGTGGGCCCTCCACCCAGACACTCGGCAGCGACCTCCATGCCCAGAGCCACACAAGTCCAGCCTTGCGTCACCGAGAGCTGGCTCTCAGCCAGGGCCCGGGGTGAGAAAGAGGGGCTGAGAGGAAGAATGTGGGCACCTGGAACCCATGGCGTGTGAAGGACCACCGGCCCAGACACAGGGGCCCTGCGGGGAGGTTCGCCCTGTCCTTCGGCCCAAGCCTTCTCCAGGTGCAGTCCAAGCTGTGACCTTCTGGTCCCAAGCCCTTTACAGGTGAGATTGTTAGGTCTGGTCAGTCCCTCTGCACAGCCATGCCCAGGCCTGGGAGCTGGGATGCAGGAATCTCAGGTCTGTAGCTCAGGCCTGTCCCGAAGGATGTTCTCAAATGGCAGGGTGTCCAGTAGGTCCCCCAGGAGCACCACTGGCCGCCCCTCGCCCCACTGCACCAGACATGAGATCGCCAAAGACACCAGCGTGCCCCGTGCCAGGAACTCTACCAGCAAGTGTTACTCTGTCAAGAAGAGGAAAGGACTCACAATTTCCGGGTCATCTCTAAGACACCTTTGCGGGCTCAGCCAGCCACCAGCTAAGCACTTGTGGGCTCTGTGGCCAGGCTGGGCAGTGCCTTCTACTCACCTGCCATCAGATTTCTCATGCCACTCAGAGACAAGCTGACCGTGGTTCCCTGGGGCCACCTTGGGTGCCGGCTGCTGTCTGGACCAGAGAACCAGACAACTCACCAGGAAGCGGGCTGCCCTGCGTGCCTCCGCACTCCACTCTACAGACCACCTGCCCCACCTCCAGGTGCATGGCCCAGGACGCCCCGCACCCAGCACATGTGACCCCTGCACTCCTCTGCTTGTGCCACCAATCCCTGCTCAGGGTCTTGGCACCTCCGCTGCGACTCCAGCCCTCTCAGGACTGGGTCATAAAGATCCAAGGTCAGGGCCGGCCCCCCGGAGTGGGGGGGGTCCCACGCATCCCACACTGCTCTGCCCCGCAAAGGAGAGATGAGGGAGAAGCTGAGTTAGAGAGCACACTGTGCCCCCTGGGGTTGGACCTCGGCCACACTGTGCCAGGAGACGGAGCTGGGGGTCAGGGTTTGGAGGACAGAGAAAGGCTACGGTGTGTGCACTACGGGAAAGAAAATACCTGTTGCTTGGGCGGGGCATCTTCGCCGGAAATAGAAAATGCAAGACGTGGATATCTACTCAAACCCTGTGTCTGCCGCAGTACAGGCTCACGGTTTGCTCTTCATTTCCTCTGCTCGTGTATGAGACAGGGACTCTCACGTTTCATACCGAAATAGAAATCCTGCACATGTCTCAGGTGACTGTGCAGTAATAGCCAGGCACACGAGGGCACACAAGCTCCCCCAGAGCAGGTACTCATCCCAGGCCCTCTACAGGGTGCTGTGCTTGGTTGGCTTCACAGGGCTCCAGCTTAGAGTTCAGGGGGTCTTTTGCCAAGCACGGAGACACCTCTGAGGTGGTGGTGGTTCTTCAGGTTTCCTCCCTTGTCCCCAGATCGTTGGGGACAGACAGGGCTTCGTGTGCTCTCTCCTGACGGGCCAGGGCTTTGTCCTCACCTGAGGACACTGGTTCGGCCCCAGCGATACGTGTGGCCCATAGCAGCCGGAAGAAACTGGACGGAGTCCGGCCCACACTCAGCTCTCTAGGCCACGACCCCAGCGCTCGCAGGCTGCGTTTTTCAAGGAGAATTCTTATGTGCTGTTCACACTCCGATGGATCACGGTGGACCCTAACACGGCTTCCGTGTTTGAACCCTGGCCCCTTGGTCCCAGCCCAAGATGACAGAGAATCCGCCCCAGCCCCAGATCAGCTCAGGCCTCCGGAGAGCGCAGAGGGCAAGGGAGGAGGAGGGATGTCCAGGCAGCAGTCGGGGATACCTGCTGTGGGCTTTCAGAGCTGTTATGAGTTGTGCTGATTTACACATGGGTGTGCCCAGATCGGTGACATGTGACTCCTTGAACTCTTTCAGGAACACCTAGCAGGGATGAATAGATAGGTCGGTTGAACGTAATTTCCATTAGTCATTCTTTGAGGACTCTCCATACTGTACTGCTTTCCAGTGGTTGTACTAGTTTATATTTCCACCAGTAATGTAGATGGGATCCTTTTTTCCTCCCAGCTTTGCCAACATTTGTTGCTTTTTTTTTTTTTT
>NW_022900937.1:32722881-32735183 GCF_012274545.1 Fukomys damarensis | reverse complement strand
TTGAGACAGGGTCTCACTATGTAGTTGAGACTGACCTGGAACTCACTATGTAGTCCAGGCTGGTCTGGAACTCACAGTGATCCTCCTGCCTCAGCCTCCCGAGTGCTGGGATTACAGGCGTGCGCCACCACGCCCGGCATTTGTTGCTATTTGATTTCTTGACGATGACCATTCATTATGGAGCAAGATGTAACCTCAGTGTTGTTTTGGTTTGCATTTCCGTAACAGCCAGCAAAGTGAAACATTTTTTTCCACGAATGTGGGCCTTCCTCAAGTGCAGCTTTGAATAACGCCACAAGAGGGCGGTGCTGCACCGCGCAAGACACTGCTTCGGCAAAAGGCCTTGGTTTCTACTCTCAGGATTTGAGGATCACAGTCCTCCAACTCGAGAGCTCACGAAGAAGAGAATGCAAGTGCCAGGCTCCGGACAGTGGCACTAAGGAAGCGAGCACTTCCTGCTCCTCGGGGAGAACCGTGCTCCTTGGCTTAGTAGGAACAGGCCTGCTAAGGCTCTGCTGGAAAGGGGGCCGGAAGTGTGGAAGGATCGCAAACCCGGCGGCCCACGCACTGCCCAGTGCACCGGTCCTGTACTCCAGACTCTGCAGGCCTTGGCCCAGATGTGCCATCGCGGGACACGGACACACAGGTATGGACACTTTTCCAAGCCCTCCTTTCGCACACAGAGCCAGAAAGAAAGTTCGAGGTGCACACTCCCTCCCGTCTGTGAAGTGTCGCTCAGGCACCACCGTGGTGCCATTTCTGGCTGACGGTTTGGGGACCCGGTGAGCAGGTGCATCACTGGAAATGCGGGTCTGCAAAGCCCAGGTCACAGGGCCCAGACAGAGGGCAGGGCAGGGCAGGCCCCAGACACAGGGCAGTGGGGGGAGCTGGAGAAGCCAGGAGCCAGAGCAGAGGCTCCACCTGTCTGCGGCTCCAGCCCCGCATCTCCTGCCTCCTCCTGGCCCTCCCTGGAAGTCTCACCCAGGTCCAGGGTCTCCAGTCTGTCAGAGGGGCCCGGAGATGCTGTTTCCCAAGACAGGCCCTAGAAGAGGAAGAAATGGTCACAGGTGGCTGCATGAAGGTACAGGTCACGAAAGCGAGCAGAGCTGGGCACAGGCACAGCGCACACAAGTACTGAACTGGGGACTGAGCCAGCTCTGTGGTGGGTGCCCATGGCGATTTCCTGATTCTCGGGACTGTGCAACTATGGCTGTGTGACATGGTGCCTGGTAGTGCAGGACTGTCATCCCAAGCAGCCTGGGAGGCTGAGGCAGGAGGATTGCAAGTTGGAGCCCAAACCTTGGCAACTTAACGACTTAGCGAGAACCTGACTCAAAATTAAAAAGGGTTGTAAATGTAGCTCAGTATAAAAGTTCTGGGTCGGATCATCAATACAGCCCCTCTCCCCCAAAAATCAGAAGGTCAGGTATTCCTGTTTCTGAGAACAAAAGGGCAGTTGTGGTGGGAACCTCTTCAGGCGACGTAAAGACTCTTAGGCTCTCATGGTATAAAGATGAGTGGATATCACTTCTAAAATTAGATGATAAAGCAACCCTGACTTTGAGCTGTGTCTGTGAGCCAAATCAGAAAGGTCCTGCTCTTCCTTTTTCCCGCCTGACAGCCTATAGGGGGCGCGCTCTGCTTGACAGCTGCAGCTGGGGCTGACCCGGATGCCCCACAGCTACTCCAGGAAGACATTTGCGGGACCACAGAAGGCTTGAATTTGCACCATTTTAGACCAATCCGCAGACTTGAATTTGGACCAATCAGCAGCCTAGGATTCAGACCAATCAGCAATCCCAGACTTGGACCAATCACTGATCTGCTGTTGTTATTTGAGCAGCACTCTGGGCCCAGGTGTTTAGATGGCTGCGGGAAGGCAAATTTTGTGGTGTTTGCTCTGGCTCAGTTTAAACTGTGTCTGATTAAGGTGCTGCTGTGATGGTCTTATAAACTGGTGATCTATTTTGTAGATAGTGTGGCTTGGAAAATCCTCTAAGTGTGTCTGGAATTCTTAACCTATGAAGTGTGGAAAAAGAGCTGTTATCCCTGGAGGGTCGCACCGGCAGCTGGGTCAGCGGCATTGGGTGACATCTGGCAGTTGTCACTGACAATTCGTGGGGGTCGGGGGAGACCAGCAGAAGCTGCTCAGACCAGCCTTGGTTGCTGAGGACCAGACTGGGGAGTGTTGGAGCCCCAGGGCAGTGACACTAAGGACTAAAGATCATAGGCTCCCAGAGCTGTAACACAAGAGCTGAGAGTCACTGGCACTTAAAGCCTGGAGCCACTTTGCCCGTCCATTTTTTAAAATTTAACCTAATTAAGTTAATTAATTTCCCTGTCCGTCTTTATGGAACAAAAGAAGCTTCTCAGGACCAGCACTGTGGCCTTGTTCCGGCATGCCCACGGAAGCCCTGAGCTACAAGATCTTAAATGCTGAGCTGCAAAAGTTTGATGGTGATGGGTTTCACCTATCACAACTAATAAGTAAGGTTACATGAAAGAATTTCCAGATATCTCGAGATGGTTACGAAACGAGTGCTCCTTATATAGCAGGCAGCGGGCTTGTGATTGGTCCGAGTTCTGGGCTACTGATTGGTCCAAATTCTAAGCAGCTGATTGGTTCACATTCTAGAACGCTGGCTGTTTCTGGGGAGGGACTGAATGGCTGTGGTGGTTACTTTAGGAATTGAGAGTGCGGAAGGCTTTTTACTGCATATTCTGCGACCTTGCAGTAGAGAGCACACTAGGTTTTCAATAATGAGGCAAACCCTGAACAAAGAAAAATATTAGGCTGTGTAAAAGGAACGATGGAGTCAGTGAAAGGGGGACATACAAGCCCAGCCCCCCGTTCCAGCACGGACTGACCAGCGATGACTGGATGAGAAATGAGACCGCAGAGCTCAACACGTACGAGTACACAGCGCTCCACCACACGCACCTTGCCCACACACAACACACTCGTGCTGCACACATAACACACACCACATGCTCCACATACACAAAACACACGTGCATCCATGCATACACACGCACACCGGCATCCTGTTTCCCCTTCTCTGCC
This sequence comes from Fukomys damarensis, assembly GCF_012274545.1. NCBI lineage: Eukaryota > Metazoa > Chordata > Mammalia > Rodentia > Bathyergidae > Fukomys > Fukomys damarensis. The sequence goes on along the minus strand of NW_022900937.1, from coordinate 32,732,119 downwards.
TGCTCGCCCACTTCCGGGCCCCTCAGGAGAGCAGGGCTGTTTGATGCTGCGTCCCTGGGAGAGAGGACACCAGCGCTCGTCCCCTCTTTACCTGCTCTAGAAGAGCAGGACTTCCGGTGTGTGGAGTTGGTAGGGGGCGAGGCCTCCTCTCCTGCCCAGCAGGGACGAAGGAGAAGGCGCTTTCCTCTGGGGTGGGAAAGGGGGCGCCTGTGGGATCCAGGCAGTCAGGTGAGGAGAAGGCAGAGGAGGCTCATTCTTCTGACCTCCCCGCTCTCACCTTGCTGCAGCTCCAGCAGGAGACAAGTTGAGAGGGTCGCAGCATCCTTGTGGCCGGGTTTACTGACAGGGACAGAGGTATTTTTTCCATGGCTCATCTAGACCCTGGCAAATAAATGTGCATTTGGCTTCTCCTTTACTGGGGGACTTGGCGGCAGCAGATGTGGGCGCTCGCCGGAGACGTGAGCCCGGGTCCCATTTCAGCTCCTGGGTCTCCGTCCTCAGCAGCGCCCTCAGTCGGGTCCCTGCTCGCCCCTGTCAACAGCGATTCCTGCACCTTCCCGAGTGCGGCCCGGACTCAGGGACTCATCCCCTTCTCGGTACTGGGGGCCTCCGGGAGGTTAGGCGCTCTTCCTGGGTGGCCCGGGTCTCCATGGGGGTCCTTCTGCCCCACCAGTGCTGTGCCCGTCACGACCACCAGGTGTCGCTCCCCAGGGACAGCATCTCCACCCCTCCTCTGGACCCCACCCATACTGTTTTAATGAACACGCTTTTGACAGCAGTTCAATTAGTTAAGACTGGCATCTCATCGATTTCCCCCTCCTGAGGCTGGGCTGCAACCACTTCTTAGGAAGACACTGGCTTCTAATACGCTGACTTGTCTGGAGCCAGAGAAAAAAAATCCGTTCAAAAGCCGAGGAGAAGAGTTCCCTCCACTTTGGTAAACTGTGCCTTTTATAGGTTACAAACCAAATGATTTAACACACAATTTTTAAAATGTGTGGTACCAGAGGTTGAACCCAGGGCCTTCACACTGTGCTACATCCCTAGCCCGCCCTCTTTCTTTCCTTTTCTTTCTTGCACACTGAGACAAGATCTCCTTAAGTCTCTTAAATTACCCAGGCTGGACTCAAGTTTACAGTTCTCCTGCCTCAGCCTCCCGGAGTCCTGGGATGTCTGGCATGCACGATCACACCTGTCCTAAACTTTAAAACAATTTCATTCAGTCTCCAACCGCATAATGCCTAGTCATCTTGCAGAGAAAGGGGTGGGGAGAGTGACTGCTGGAGGAGATGAATTAGATTCTGGGTGAGAAGGGCCAGGTATGAATTCCTCAGCAGGCAGCGCGACAGCTGGAGCTCCCAGGTGAGCAGAAGCCCATGGCTCTCCAGGGGCTTGGTTCTATCGTGAGGTCCTGTGGCCTGAGCATGAGTCCTTCCCTATCTCTGGGCTGTTGACCGTTGTCCCTTTGCTGGGCCACTGTGCCGTGGCTAGACAGAAAAATCAGCCTAAGACACAGGGACGGGAACAATCAATGAGACACCAGCCAAACCAGGTGTGGTGGCACACCCCTGACATCCCAACTCTGGGAGGCTGAGGCAGGTGGACTGCAAGTGTAACCCAGCCTGCAGGTGCAGTTTAGACTCAGCGAGTCCCTACTCAGAGTAAAAAATAAAAGGGCTGGGGATGTCAGTCAATGTGAAGACCTCCAGTACTGCCTAAAAAAGAAAAAGACTGGTCAGTAAATAATCCAATAGTCAGAGCTTTCCAGTGGGGCCATTCCTGCCTAGCATAAGCACAAGGTCCTGAGTTCCATAGCTGGTACGAGAGAGAGAGAGAGAGAGAGAGAGAGAGAGAGAGCGAGATGAGAGAGAGAGAGAAGGAGGGAGGGAGGGAGGAAGATCAGAACTTTCAGGGGAGGTGACTTTAAAACAACAAAGACAAGTGACTACTCACAAAAGGCAAGCATTCCTGGGGCCTGTGTTTTACTCAGAAGCCACAAGACTTTGAGGCAAGCATTTAATCTCAGGAAGTCCTCGCTTGATACTGAAAGTTCTGCCTTGTCACTTTTTGATAAATACTAGACTAGTTTATTGGGCTTTGGGTGAGACTTAAGTCATTGCTTTGAGTGCAAAATGGTTTGCTTACTTTTGAAGCAAAACCTTGTTTTAATTATACAAATAAATCAAGTTCATACAACATTCAAGTAAAACATGCATATAATTATGAATCTCTTTAGATTTTATACTAGTAGTAAAAATTACTGCTTGATTTTTTTTACCCTTTCAGACACTTTGCTATGCAAATATAAACACATCAAAATATGCAATAGTTAGTAGCTTTTTAATTTTGTTTTGTTTTTGTACTAGGGATTGAACGTAGGGCCTTCACCCTGAGCTATACCCCTAGCCCTTATTTTTATTTGGGGATAAGTTCTCACTAATTCACTTACTTGCCCATGCTAGGCTCCAGCTGCAGTCCTCCTGCCTCAGCCTCCCAGTGTTGGAAATGACTGACATGTGCCAGTGTGCCTTGTAGTTCCTAACTTTTTTTTTTTTTTTTTTTTTTTTTTTTTTTTTTTTTTTTGGTACTGGGGATCAAACTCGGGGCCTTGCGCCTGTGAGACAGGCGACAAAACCACTGAGTTAAATCCCCAGTCCAGTTCCTAACTTTGCAAAACCAAAGATAGCATGAATAATTGTACATTTAGACTTGTGTTACCAGACTGTATGATTCACACTCCTGTGTGTGAAAGTAGCATAATTTTTAACCATCTTCTGATTGTTACTCACTTAATCTATATTTTGCTACTATAAAATATACTTATGGTATGTATTTTTTTATATTCTGTATTATAATATTCTTCTGGTACTGGGGATCGAACTCAGGACCTTGCGCTTTTGTGGCAGGTGGCAGAACCACTGAGCCAGATCCCCTACTTCTCTTTTATGATTTGTAATGCCAGTGCATATATACACACACTAGATAGCTAGGTTTTGGCTTACTCTTTGTGTGTTTCTGTGACTAAATCCCTAAAGTGGAATTGGCTTTGCAAAAGGCATAGTTCTGAAATGCTGGCTGATGTGCAGATTGCTAAATTGTCTTGCATGAAGTTTTTAACCACTACACAGCCCCACAAGACTGTTTAAGAATGGTCCTTTCCAAGCCAGGCATGGTGGTGCACACCTGTAATCCCATCATGCAGGAGGCTGAGGCAGGAGGATCACCACGAGTTCGAGGCCAATCTGGGCTGCATAGCAAGACCCCATCTCAAAAAACAAAAAATCAAAAATTGCCAGATCTTTTTGACACCCAGAGCCCTGATTTATTTAAAACTTACTCCTGTTCCTGCTGCAAAGCAGAGACTGCAACAGAGGTGGAAGGGACCAGGGTACCATGCTGAGACCTGGAGGGCTCAAGCCATGGCCCCCAGGAGCAGCCTCTAGCCAGGAACCGCCCTGCACCCGGGACAGCTGAGGCCGCTCCCTTGACCGCCAACAGCCTACACCGCCACTGCAGGCCTGGGGTCGGCAGGGCCCCTTCCCTGCCTCACTTCCTGCTCCCCGCTGGTTGGCACCTGGGAGAGCAGCTTCGCCCATCCTCCTCCCTGGATCTGCAGGTGAGAGGCCCACGGGAGTTGACAGGGCCCTGTATGGGACAACCCAGGTCCCTGCTGCCGTCTTTGCTTAAGGCACCCAGATCCACCATCCAGGACACTGGAGACAGTGGCAGCAGGCACCCTCGAGTCCTCCAATAGGGACTCTTAAGTGTCAGGAGTTTTCTAACACGGTTCTCACGACTCATCTCGGTGCACGTGGGACCGCAGCCCAGAAAACACGCTTAGGTGTTAGCCTCTGTGTTCCTTTCCTGCTTCATCCAACTCCAACATGATTTCCATGAGGTCAAGGCTAGTCTTCATCCCCATCCCTGGCGCACTGCCTGGCACATAATAACCACTCAAGAAATTGCTGCTACCTGTGCATGGTGATACAGGCTGCAGTCCCAGCACTCTGGGAGGCTGAGGAGGGAGGGTCACAAGTTGGAGCCCAGCCTGAGCAACTTAGCAACGTCGTGAGACCCTATCTCAAATTTTAAAAAACTAAAACAAGGGCTGGGGTTACAGCTCAGTGCAAAAGCCCTGAGTTTAATGTCCAGGGCCATAGAGCTGGTCATTTTAATTCCTGTGGCATTTATTGCCTTTTGAAATCTGGGAGAGCTGGTTTCTCTTCATTTCTCCCTTTGTCAAACATTTCTGGGCTATTCCTGTGTATTTACTCTTTTTCATGTGGACCTTGAAAATCAAAGCATAAATTCCTCTGCCAAGTCTCATGGAGGCTTTAATTGAAATTACAATTTATAGATTAACGTGCAGCGTCTGCATGGTTGTGACAGTGCGTCTGTCCGTAGAGGGGCAGACATCACTCCCTTTATTCCGCTCTTTAGGGTGCGATGTTTTTGTCATTATTATGTCTTCATGATGGATGCACCTTTTCATGGTTAGGAAATATCCTTCTTGGGCCGGGGATTTAGCTCAGTGGTGCAAGCACGAGGTCCTGAGTTCCATGCATGGTACCAAAAAAATAATAATAATAATAAATAGTAATCCTTCTTTGTCTTCAGTAATTATTTGGGGGGGGTTACCAGGGATCGAACTCGGGCCTTTGTGCTTGGGAGGCAGGCAGCAGAATCACTGAGCCACATCGCAGCCCTTCAGTACTTATTTTTGTCTCAAAGTGTATTTTGTCCAACTCCCGCTCTCTTTTGCTTACTGTCTGGTGGTCTGTCGTTCTGCATGTTGCTCCTCGCATCCTGTCTGTCTCTTCTATGATATGGTGTATCTCTTGCAGACAGCACATTGCTAGAGAATTTTTTTTGTCTGTTCCGTCAGTTGCTGTCTTTTGATTGAAGTGTTTGGCTCACTTACATGTAATGTAATTTCTTATAAGGTAGGACTTATATCTGCCATGTGCTATTTATATTTTGTGTCTTCCCCTTATACTGACTTGTGTTCAACAGAGACGTTCTAGTATTTAATCATTTTTTTTTTTGTTTTTTTTTTTTTTGAGACAGGGTCTCACTATGTAGTTGAGACTGACCTGGAACTCACTCTGTAGCCCAGGCTGGTTTCGAACTCACAATGATCCTCCTGCCTCAGCCTCCCGAGTGCTGGGATCACAGGCGTGCGCCACCACGCCCGGCTTTAATCAGTTATTTTCCGGATGTGTGTGGGATCCTGGGGAATGAACCCAGCACCCTTGCACCGGCTGCGTCCCAGGTCTTGGTCGACCCATCCTGCAAGGAGCAGAGGGCACACGCAGAGGGCAGCACCCTCTCTTCCGAAGTTGACTTGCAGCCTCTGGCACCACAGGACACCGGGTCTCCCTGGACGCTTGGTAAAGGTGCAGATTCTTGGGCCTCGCCCCAGACCGGCCCCACCCCGGGCTCCAATGTACTATCGCGACGATGCTTGGAGGCGAAAGTTTGAGAGGCACCGGACCCCCTGGTGATGTCCATCGACCGGAAGAGGGCGCTCCGGAGCCGTTAGGGAAGCGCATCTCTGTGCTGAGAAAGACTGCGGTGGCCTGGAAGGGCAAAGTCTTCATTTTCAATGAGAAACGGAAGCTGAGAGAAGGGATCTGCGGGAGATCCACCCAGGCATGGAGTGAGAGTGGATTCCGGAGGACACAGCCTGCTGTGGTCAACAGTGGAGGCCCCAGGAGAGCAGCAGCCTCTCCGGGTACTTCTGAATGCACAGAAGCCGGGGTGGTGGTGCAGACCTGTGATCCCAGCACTCCGGGAGGCTGAGACAGGAGAGTAGCAATTGTGAGCCTAGCCTGGGCCATTTAGTAAGACTCTGTGTCAAAATAAAAAGTAAAGGGCGGGGGGATTTAGCTCAGTGGTTCCACCGGCTGCTTTACAAGTGCAAGGACCAGAGTTCAATCCCCAGTACCAAAATAAAAAGGTCTGGGGATGCAGCCCTGAGTTCAGTCCCAGTGTTGCAAAGAAAGGAGAAGCAAGGAAGAGGAGGAGGATGAAGAGGTTGAGGAGGGTCCAAGTTAAATGATACAGATGACAGAGAGCAGAGACACAGAGATTGGCGACAGCAGTAAGTCACCATCTCCTAGGCTGCAGGGGACCGAGAGGAGGTGAAATCAGCGGAGCCCAGGGGCTGGAGTCCTGTGGCACTGCCTCAAGTCTGTGCCCAGGGCGGAGTGCCCAGGAGGAAATGCGGCTCCACCTCCCACCCTGCCTTTCCCTCTCCTCCCGTGGCCTGGGCCCAGTGGAACCCAGAGCCCAGAGGCCAGGTGGATCTCCAGAGGGGGTGAGGGACAGCGGGTCCAGGCAGGAGCCACTAGAGAGCTGCTCTTAGATCTCAGAGGGGAAACTGTGCCTTGCTCCTGGGCCCAGCAGCAGGAATGGAACTCGGGTCCCAGTCCTGTACCCGAGAGAATGGCCACGGGCAGCCCACGCCATGTGCCTGTGGAGTGGGGTTGAGCAACTGTCTTCCTACAGCCCAGATCCACTGCATTTGTGACAGTTTCAGACTCGAACTAAGGCAGGGTGGGGAATACCGGGACAAGGACAGAGAGGGTGGAGATCCGATGAAGCCACTGCTGTCCCCGCAAGGTGCTGGGTGTCACAGAAGAACTACACACTCAACTGCCTTTGGCCCTGAGAGTCCAGGCCTCACCTGCAATCATGTGTGCAACCACAGGCCTCGGAGAAGCAGGGCGGGGACTGGGCTGGTCACCATGAGCTCTGTCCTGGTTCCCCTGGAAGAAGCCCAAGCTGACCGACGTCAGGAAGTGGAAAGTGGGGGAGGCCGGTACCCGCATACACAAAGGACGCCCCTCTCAGCACAGGCGCTGCCCGAAGCCACTGAGCACACTGGGGACAGTTCCATCCACAGTGGCTGCTACGAGAGCAGCCCTCTGTCCAGACGACTCGCGTCCCAGAGGATCCACGCAGAAAAGGACAGCGCTTCCTCCGGAGGCCTGTGTGATCTGCCACGTGACCTTTCCCAGACACCCAATGTTGATCAGCATCAGGGCACGGCTGGAGTGTGAGTCACGGGTCGGTTCTCACTACAGGAACTCACTGTCCTCCCAGCTCTGGGATCTGGTGACACCTGCCTGCTGCCTGCTGTCCCACCCAGGTCTTTCCCTACAGCCTTCTCTCTCAGCATGTGCTCTCAGCTTCTCTCTCAGCTCTGTCCTCTGGCCTGCGCACCATGTTCGACAACAGTGAGTCAGGGACTACACACACTGGGCTGTGAGGTCAACTTTGACTCAGACACAAAACACATAACACTGCCGAGTTCCTGGGGTTGACCAACATTGAAAACATCTAGCCGGGCATGGTGGCAGATGCTGATAATCCCAGCATTCAAGAAGCTGAGGCAGGAAGATCGCCAGGAGTTCAAGCCAGTCTGAAAAAACAAAACAGAAAATACATAGGAACAAAAATAAAACTCTCAGGGCCGGGGATTTAGCTCAGTGGTTCCGCTGCCTGCATCACAAGCACAAGGACCCGAGTTCGATCCCGGTACCAAAAAAATAAAAAATAAAACTGTCAGATGGCTCTGATAACTCCCAGGACCCTGCACAAAGTCTGTTTTTTGCTCTTAGCCAGGTGGTTTATTCTCTCACAACACAGGACAGAGATAGAAATTCTGAATGTGCTCTTTGAAATACGACCTTCTTTTGAGCTGATTTGTCTAGGAATGCCAAGATATTTTACAGCCCAAGACTCAGGGGTTGGGCTGTGATTTTGCCCAAAGTTTGCTTTTTACTACCTGTTCCCACTCCAAAGCCGAGATTCAGTACAAGGATTGAAGCGGTCAGGTAATGCATAGAGGGATCTTTGCAATAGAATTGTCTTCTGTTACTAGCAGCCTGCCCAGTGCCGGTCAAATGCTAGTTATTCAAACAGCCAAGTTCAAATCCCAAATCACCAGAAATTCCCGGCTCAGCAGGGAAGCTCTGTATCTAGGCCGTTTGTTTGTTTGTTTGTTTGGTACCAGGGATCGAACTCGGGACCTTGCACTTTCAAGGCAGGCGGCAGAACCAGGGAGCTACATCCCGGGCCCTCTAGGCCATTTGTTGACTGTGGAAGGCCAGCGTTGTAAGTCTTCCTGCGTGGTGGCACAGGCCTCGTGGTGGGCCTCATAGCAAAACACACAGTGCGTTTTCTGGCCTCCCAGATAGGGGGAACAGGAGCAGGACACCCACCCACAGCGAGGGCTTGGAAAACCTCATCCTGGGCGTGCTGTCCTGTCGGGCTCAGTCCCTCCTCGGCTCAGCTGCTCTCCTGAGGCTGGACACACAGACACACAGCGCCTCCTGCAGCCACCAAGCGGGAGGGCGTGGAGCAGCTGACAGGCCCAGGTGACCAGCAGCCAGGAGCCACAGGAGCTGGGTGTGGGTTCCGGGCGGGGAAGCTGGCCTCACTAAGCCTGCAGCCTCCATTACAGGGAGGCTGTGCACATGCATGTGCACACCTCATATGCAACCAGTACCTGTGTAGCATCTTTGCCAGTGACGCACTGCATGTAGAATCACAGTGTATGTGATGCTTACATGCGCACACACAGGTGTAAGGCTTCTGTTCTGTGCAAGACGCGACAACACACATGGGGAAATGGCTGTGGGGACACATTCGCCATGTGAGAGAGAATTCCATGGACGTGCAAGGCGCACACTGTGTGTTGCACACACTCCAGAAACTCCCGGGGCAGTTTTCCCTGGGGTCCACGTGGGAGGCTGGGCAGAAGAGTTCCACCATGAGACAGGCCAGGGTCAAACAGATCCCACTGATCCCAGGGCCCCTCGAGGAGCCCTTGGACTGGGGTGGCCCCTCAGCCTCCTCTGGCCTTGAAAACAGGAGCACAAGGTGTGGGCCCCTTCATGACCAAACGCTGGCTGTGGGCTGCTCTGGGGAGCAGGTCCTTGGGCGAGAGGGTGCAGTCCAGAGCCATTGGTCCCCACCAGGCCCAGCAGCTGCAGGGGCCCCTCAGCCCAGAATGGGGGCGTCTGCAGTCACCTGGGCTCTGTGTGTCTCTTTATAGAGTGAATACGTAAATTCAGGAAGTCATGCCGGGCATGGTGGTGCATGCTTGTAATCCCAGCACAGGGGAGGCTGAGGCAGGAGGATCACTGTGAGTTCAAGACCAACCTGGGGTACATAGTGTGTTCCAGGCCAGTCTCAACTACATAGTGAGACCCTGTCTCAAAAAAACCAA
>NW_022900937.1:32718589-32722752 GCF_012274545.1 Fukomys damarensis | reverse complement strand
AAAAAAAAAAAAAAAAAAAAAAAAAAAAGAAGTCATGTGGAAGGCAGGCATGGTGGCCCACACCTCTATTCTCAGAACTCAGGAGGCTGAGGCAGGAGGGTCGAGTTCAAGGCCAGCTGGGGCTACATAGCAAATTCAGTGCTGGCGTGGAGTACAGAGAGGCCCTGTCACAAAAACAATAATACAACCCAATTTTGAAACTGGGAAAATGTTGGCACAGGTATTTCACCACAGAAAATCCGCAGGGAGGAGTAAGCATGTGGAAAATCATTCCTCACCTGCGTACTCACGGAGAAGGCCTAATCATCTGTTCAGAGCAAGGACCTGGACAGAAATGCTCACCGGAACTCTATTTGTAGAAGTTGAAACTCGGAAACCCCGAGAGACGGATGAAAAAAGAATTAAGACACAGGCACCATCCCCTTGTGGGGAATGTGACAGGCGCTGCTGACATGGATTCATGAAAACAAGTGCTTGGTGGCTGGCACCAGTCAGGTGGCCCTGAGCCCAGGACCGGATGCAGAGCAGTGGGGCCTCCCTGCCCTGGGCCTTCACAGTCTGGTGGAAACAGACAAGAAAGCAAGAGAAACTAAGTACAAAGTAGGCAGGGAGGAGCCAGGCGAGGGGAAGCCAGGCTGGAAGGGCAGGGTCTTGGGACCTCGGTGCCAGTAAGGGTCAGGGGGAGCGAGTCGGGGTCCCCAGAACTGTGGATGCTCTCAGGAAGGTCCTGGGGGCTGGGGCCCCAGCTCAGCCTCCATCCTGCATTCTCCGGTTGTCTCCTTCCCTCGCCCCTTTAGATGAGTCTGGCTTGGAAGTCACTTTGGCCGGCTCTTTCCTCCACCTGTGCCCACTCTGTTGGCCTGGGGCGAGCTCGCAGTCTCCCCCAGGTGTGTGTGAGCAGTTGTGTGAGTGTGCGGGGGTGGGAGGCTCACGGAGCAGACAAGGAGGCTGATGGAGACCAAAGGAGCAGACTTTGCAGCCAGGCTGACCTGGAGGTGCTAGGGACGGGAGGAGGGCTGTTCAGGCTGGTGTCGGGGCTGGGGGCCCTCTGAGGTGACTTGTCACTGTCTAAGGACAGCACAGAGCTTGAGCTTGTTCTGTGACAGAGGCAGGGTCAGTGTTGTCCCTGGGTGACTTTGCTTCACTGTCACAACCACCCAGAGATCAATGAGATGGAAGAGCAGAGAAGCCAGGCATGGTGGCTCAGGCACTCGGGAGGCTGAGGCAGGAGGATTGCTGTGAGTTCAAGACCAGCCCGAACTACATAGTGAGACCCTGTCTCAAAAGCAAAAACAAAAACGAAAGAAAAGCTGAGAGCAAAGCTACCAGCCGGATCGCTAGATAAACTGCAGGGACACCACACTCAGGACACCACGAGTGAGCAGATAGGGGTGGGGACACAGGTAGCTGAGAGAGGGGCGCCTGCTCCAGGCAGGTTTGAGGCCCATGGCCCGGGGCCCTGGCTGCCTTGCTCCTCTCTGTCCTCTTCCCCTGGGCTGCGGGTGTCTCTGCCTGACGGTGACCACTCAGGATTGAGGGGCGCATTGTCCCCAAAGGGGCCGTGGCAGCCTGACTTCACCCTGTGTCTCACTGAGACAGCAGACAGTGGGAAGGTCCCAGACCGAGCAGCCTTTGTCCCCACCGTGACTCAGTTTCCCAAGCAGCCATCGGACCACACAGCCTAGGATCCCTCAGGACGTGGGGACTTTGTCCTGGGACAGGAGCACGGAGGCAGGAAGGGGAAGCCTACAGACTGCCAGGGTTCCGTGTGTGTCCTTCTGGTCCCTAGCTTTTCGAGGCAAATCCTCTCCCAGCTGCAGCACGAAGGAATAGCAGGAAGAAGAGGGCACTGGAGTGGCACTGACTCTGCCTGACACCATTTTGTGTGTGGAAATTTCTCCCACACCCCTAGATTTCCCCACGGAGAACTGAGGCACAGAGACACTAAGCAACTTGCCTGAGGTCACACAGCCAGTAAAGGGCACAGGTGGAGTGCACACCCGGCATCCTGGCTCCTGCTGGTAGAAGGAGCACTCAGGAGAGGCAGGAAACCCAGGCTGGAGACCACTCTCCACCCTTTACAGTCTCTGTCCTTGGACAACTCCTTTAACCCCTCCATTTTGTTTTTTTCTGTTTTGCTTTGAACTCACTACATGGCCCAAGCTGTCCTCGGTGATCTTCCTGCCTCAGCTTCCTGAGTGCTTGAATTTCAGGTGTGCACCGCCCTGCCCCACCTTCACCCCCAGCTTTCCTGGCCCAGCTTTGCGTGCTGAGAACCCACACATTTCCAGGAAGCATAGCTGGCTTGCATCAACCCTGGGTCACGTCTCTAAGTCCTTTCGACCTGGGAAATCCCAAGAGGAACTGAGGAGAAAATCACAGCAGAGAAAGCTGCCGGAAGTGGACCCTGCCACAGCCCCTGGTTGCAGTGGGGAAGTTGCTTGGGCTGCTCGAGGTCCTGATGCCGGACTCCAGGTCAGCTCCCCAGTTTTGCCTCGGGTACCCTAAGATTCAATGACCCACTGGCACCACTGACCTGCTTCTTTTTGGTTTGGGTTTTTTTTGTTTTTTGGTACCAGAAATTGAACTCAGGTCCTTGCACTTGCAAAACAGGTGGGGGAACCACTGAGCTAAATCCCCGGCCCTCAGACCTTGATGTTCAGACTTTCTAGTCTGCGAGCCCGCAGATTTCCCCCAGCTTTGCCTGAGCCATGGCCCCTTTTCGTTAGTTTGTCTTTGGAGGAAGGTCTTTCCACGTTGCTGAGTTGCCCAGTCTGGACCCGAATGCGGAATCCTCTCTCCTCAGGCTCCCAGGTGCTAGGATCACAGGCGTGCACTGCCATGCCCGGTTCAGAGCTGAGTTTTTCTTCTCAGACTGTAAGCAGTCCGGCTAACACACAGACAGCTTACGGAGAGTACTGCCTGCCAAGCTGTGTGGTTTCAACATGGACCTAGAAAGGGAGGAGAGAGAGTACGGGAGAAATGTTTTGAGTAGGCAGAAGCGTCCTTGTGTGCGTTCAACCAACAAACACATCTGCAGAGCATTTAGGTGCCCAGTGCTGGACCCTGGGTGCTCTAGTCAGCATCACGAGCTGGGCCACACCCTGGAGAAATTAATTAATTTCAGTTCATATAAAAACAATAAGGGCTGGGGATTTAGTTCAGTGGTTCCGGTGGCTGCTTTGAAAGTGCAAGGACCTGAGTTTGATCCCCAGTACCCCCCCAAAAAAAAAAAGTTAAAACAAAGCAAACAAACAAACAACAACAACAACAAAACCAATAAATGAGCCAGGTGTGGTGGCACACGCCTGTAATTCCAGCACTTGGGAGGCTGAGGCAGGAGGATCTCTGTGAGTTCGAGACCAGCCTGGTCTACATAGTGAGTTCCAGGTCAGTCTCAACAACATAGTGAGACCCTGTCTTACACGCCACACGCCTGTAATTCCAGCACTTGGGAGGCTGAGGCAGGAGGATCTCTGTGAGTTCGAGACCAGCCTGGTCTACATAGTGAGTTCCAGGTCAGTCTCAACAACATAGTGAGACCCTGTCTCAAAAAATAAAAAATAAAAACAATAAATGGAGGGGGGGCGTTACACAGAATAAGACAGCTGAACTACATCCCCAGCCCTGTCCTTTCTTCCAATCTATCTATCTACCTATCTCTACATATTACCAATCTATTATCTATTGTCTGTGTATCTATCTATCTATCTATCCTGAGGCATAATCTCAATACATTTTCCAGGCTGGACTTCATCTTGCAATCCTCCTGCCTCAGCCTCCTGAGGCTGGGATTCCTGGGATGACAGGCATGGGCCACCCTTCCAGACAGTAATTAATTTACCCTCTGATTGTGTACAAGGCACTGCATCCACTCCTCACTCACCTAGATTGCTTAGCCCAAGGCAGTGTTCAAAGTCCCCCATGGAAGGCAGGACTGGCTGTCCCTGTAGGTAGAGTTCTAGAAAGACTGGCAGAGGTGGCCATGCCTTTCAGGGTGGCTTCCAGAGCCCGCTGTGAGGCTGCAGGTGACAGGCAAGGGTAGAGGATGCTGGGGACCGCCCTGCAGGAATGAAAGGGAAGGTGGGTGGGCTGGTGGCCAGCAAGCTCCAGCCACTGAGGAGCATGGAATTCCTGAGCAGCAGGACAGCGGCCCCGGGGGG
>NW_022900937.1:32705291-32718537 GCF_012274545.1 Fukomys damarensis | reverse complement strand
CGCGCGGGGGGGGGGGGCAGGGGTGACGCAGGCTCAGCTGGGAGGGTAGCAGGAGGTGCGGTGCCGCCCACCCGGTAGCTGGCCAGGGAGGGGGTGCTGGGGACAGCACTTCAGCATGGTGGCTCTGCTCTGTGATCCTGGACACGTCACCACACCTTGCTGAATCTCAGAGGGGACCCACTCAATGTTGGGAGCCCTGGCCGCCCTTTTGAGTTGGTCATTAGTTCAGTCCTGAAGCCTGCTAAACTGTAGGAGAGCCTTTAAAGGGCTCCGAGGGTATAAGGAATAGTGACTCTATGTATTTGTTCATTTTTGGATGTTTGTTTGTTTGTTTGAGACAGGATCTGTATAGCCCAGGCTGGCCTCAAACTCCAGACATTTCTCCTGCTTCAGCCTCCTCAGTGCTGGGGTGACAGGCGTGAGCACCGTCTGGTAGGAATAGTGACTTTAGACTAGGGTATCGGGGTCATTAAATGTTCCCTGAGGAACTGTAGCAACAATCAGAATGGGGGTCTCAATGACGTCTCAGGACTCGGTCGGCCCCCTGGTCCCCACCCTAGGATCAAGCAGGGATGAGAAAAGTGCCCTGTGACACCCAGCGAGGCCTGGGTTGGGATGACAGCGATCTGGTCCTCTGAGCCCAGAAGCACAGTTGTTTCTAGCCATACTTGGACCAACCCCTGGGCTTCCACAGGTGTATTCTTTCCTAGATGTGGTGGTGTGGCCGGGTGGGTGTGACAGGTGACATATGAGGAAGACCCTGGAGTGCCGTCCGCAAGGGTGGGCTGCTCCAGACCAGGAAAAGCTAACATTACCCTGGTTGAAGCCAGGTGTGGTGGGGCGCATGCCTGTCATCCTAACAGGAGCTGAGGCAGGAGGATCTCCAAGAGTGTGAGGCTAGCCTGGACTACGTAGTCAGTTCAAGGCCACCCTGAACTACATAGGAAGCCCCTGTCTCAAAAAACTAAACAAAGAAAAAACTACTGCTTGCAAGAAGCTACTTAGCACGAAGGGTTATCCATCAGGACACACCTGATGATTATTCTATCCATATACTAAACTCTGTTCAGTTGATAGTTATGAAGATATAAAAGTTAAGGGGTTCCAGGATGCAGAGTATTTTGGAAAGCATGGGAAATTTGCACTGCCGGACTGAACCCTGAAGACACAAATACAGCAGACCACACACTAAAGCGGCAGGACCAGCCACAGAGCCCAGGGAGACTCCAGCCCCGGCCGCCTCCCTGGAGCGTACCTGGGAAGAGGCAGAGGAGCCCGACAGCCAAGGCTGCGTCTCCAGCCTGGCCCTGCCGCCCACGCTTCTGCACGCTCTCCGGCTCTGCAGTGATCGGCCTCTGTGATGCGTACTGAATGACCTGTGCTTCGTGTTCACTGCCTGGAACGATCAAGGCGAACGCGGCCTTGGTGCTGGGGATGGCTCTGCGCATTCACAGCCCCGCTGCCTTGCACGCACTGTGTGGCATGAGCCGACTTGTTTGCCTCTTAAAGTGCTGACCACCAGGCCAGGGGCCTGGGCTGCATCGGAGCCAGGAGGGAGCCTCGCGTTGTGCAACCTGTAGTGCTTTCTCTAGCTTCCTTGACGTTTGCATCCTCCTGAGACTCGGTGCTCGAGAGCAGCTCTCAGAGCCACCACTTCCTGGTGCAGTGACAGGGGATCTCGTCCCCCACCTGCATTTCTGGTTCCCATCAAGTCCGGTTCAATGTCACCCTCTTCACGAAGCCATCCCCACTACCTGGCAGTCATGCATGGTCTCTCTTCTTGATGCCCACAAATGCCATGTGTATCTCTTTGGGAGCCACTTCTCACATTCTTTCTTTTTTCTTGTTTGAGACAGGGTCTCGCTATGTAGCCCAGACTGGCCTTGAACTCACTGTGTAGCCCAGGCTGGCTTCAAACTTGAGGCGATCCTCCTGCCTCAGCCTCCTGTGAGTGTTGGGATCCCAGGTGTGTGCCACCACACCCAGCTCAGTTTTCATTCTTTTGTAGGGCTCATACTTTTCTCTGCACATGTCACCTGGTGGATCTCTGTCCCTGGTGGGATCCCAGATCTGTGGGTCCTAAATGTGTATCTCTAAGCATGGGATATTGCCTTTTTGGTTTGTTTTTTTTTTTTATGCTGTGTGAGGGGAATTATAATACATACGGGAGAGGATTTCTGAAGATGTAACGTGTGTGTGCCTGACACATCACCAGGCACAAAGATGACATTCCACAAATACATTAAGGAAATGAGTGACGGGCTGAGTGACTTGCCGGTGTTCCCTCTACCCTGGGTTGGGGCCCCTGCTCGGCTCCGAGCTCTGGGTTGAGCGTGACTGTGTCCCCCATTGGAGTCTGCCACTTCCCGTGCCCAGTTCTAAGGGATCGACACTGGGGCTCAATGGCCTCCCCCACCCGCCTCTGAGCTGGCCCGAGAGCTGACGGGAAACAGGAGCTGTAAGCAGAGAAATGAATGAACCCAGTCAGTGAAATCGTATCTGTCGGGCGTGCGTGAGATTTGGGGACAAACAGGCTGGACAGTCGGGCAGTCTACACTGCAAAGGGCCTTGGATGGCAGACGTTAAGGAATCAAGGCTTTTAGGGAGACATGAAAAGGGTTTTTTACAGGAAACTTTTACTGTGTTTGTGCTTCTTTTTTCTTCCTGCAGAGGGGATTGAACCCAGGGCCTTCCCATTGAGCTATATCCCCAGCCTTTTTCAAATCTTTAAATTTTGAGACGGGGTCTTGCTAAGTTCCTAAGTCGCCCAGGCTGGGCTTGAATTTACAGTCCTCCTGCCTCAGCCTCCCCGAGTGCGGGGATTGCAGGTGTGTGCGAAGGCCCCTGGTTTAGATTTGCACTTTTGAAGGATCACAGTGGGAATGGTGACTCTGGCAGCCACTTAAAGAGGTGGACAGGAGAGCCGTCTATGCTGGTCGTAAAGTCATTTGTGACAGGGCTGAGGCCCAAGTTGATGTGGATGAAGGGGAGACAATGACGTGCGAAATAAAGGGAATCATCAAAGCCCTGGAACTTCCGGAACCAGGGGATGGAGGAGGAGGAGGAGGAAAAGGAGGCGGCTTCTGGGATGACATCAGAGCTCCCAGCTGGGAGCCGCAGGAGAACAGCAGATGCAGTGAGTGGTTCCCGAAGTGGGTGCTCAGCTTCCCCGGGGCCTACACCCAAGCAAAGCACACTGTCTCCTGCCTCTGCCCGGCCTTGCTGAGCAAGGGGCTGTGTGTGACCTGTTCCACCTGCCGGGGACCCTCAGCTTCTGCGTGCCAAGGGGCTCGGTCCCTGGGCTGTAGCACCGCCCTTCTCTCTGGTCCCCAGCAGGGAGCACATTCTGCAAGGATCCCCTTTGCTCCCAGGACAGGCTGGACTGCTGTGTCACATCGCTGGCAGGGCACAGAGGTAGCATTGATCCTCTGGCTGTCCTGCCAGAAAATCTCTTGGTCACTGCCTCGCTGCACCCCGTCTCCAGCAAAGTCCTCAGACTGACCCACTGTGCCCAACCGGCCATTTCCACGGGGCTGGCCCAGCCGGGGACCTTCCTGCCACCCTGGGGATAGTGTCTAGGATGGCTTCAGGGTGGCACCCTGCTGAGGCCTGGGAGCCCCAGGGAAAATTTGAACAGGGCCTGAGCAAACTGCAGAGCTCCTTTCTTGGCGTCTGTAAGCTCAACTCACCAAAATGCAGGGCCAGGGAGGTCAGCGCTGGCTGCAAACCAAACCCAGTGGCAGGGTTCAGGAGAGGAGGGACGGGGACATGAGACCCAGTGTAACCAGGGCTCGGCTGTTTTTAAAATGCCAACAGGAAAAGGAAGCTTTAGAGGTCAAGTGCCGGGCCCCACATCCCAAGGGGACGCACAGCCCGAGCAGCTCACAGAAGTCTCCTCTGAGCCATCGGGGAGGCCTTGGAGAGCAGCTCAGAAACTGCACACGTGGTCTTGTAGACATGGGGAATTCCACAGAGCTGAGAGAAGGAGGTCTCTGCAAAGCCAGGACTCCTGTGACTAAGAGCTCTTACTTCTGCTCTGAGGCAGGAAATATCCTCAGCTCCAATCCTGCCAGCTCACCCCTCCCTGATGACCGTGCTTTCAGAATGAGTATCAGGCACTTTCAGATCCCTTGGGAACAGTTTTCTCATGAGTTGTTATTTTGTAAGTGGTTGCTCAGGGACTTGGAGGACCTTGCTCACTTACAAACTCACTTGCTCTAGGATTGGTGCACAAGTGCAGACACTTGTACAAAAAGCCACGAGCTTTAGGTGGATATTTTTTTGTGGAACCGGGAATCGAATTCAGGACCTTGTGCTTGTTGGGCAGGTGCTGGCACCACTGAGCTAAATCTCCAGTCCACAAACTTTGGTTTTGTGCTTCTCCTCCTTTATACATGGCTGGGACCTGAAATGCCCCCTAAGAGGCTCACTGCGTCGACAGCTTGGCTGCCAGCTCATGGTCATTTGGAAACTGACCGGGCTCTACCTTCCCCAGTGGAGTGACACGTGGAGAGTTCATAGGTCAAAGGGCATATTCGGAGATGGGGACTGCCTGGAAGAAGTAGGTCAGTTTGTCCCCGGTCTTCTCCTCTTTGGTTGTTTTCCTCTCTCTGTTTCCAGGCTGTGGTGAGCAGCTTCCTCTGATGTTCTGTTTCAGCACAGGCCTAAAGTAACCCTGGTGACCATGGACTGAACCTCTGAAAACATGAGTCAAAACAAGTCGTCCTCCTTAGAGTTGGTGAATGTCAGGTATTTTGTCACAGGAAGTTGACGAGTGCATCTTCTAAAATGCCAGATAAAGCTTCACACATTTGCTTTATCTAAAATCTCCTATAACCCTGTTGGACACAGAGACTTCCAGACCCCTTCAAAGGAGATGGCGTCTATAGGTCTATATTGAAGGGCTCTCTGGAATTGGGGTGTAAGAAAGGGTCGCTGGAAATCCTTATGACTTACCATAAGGACTGCTTGTCAGCAGTGCGCTGAGCCCAGAGGGCACTAGTAGGGACAGCAGCCCAGCCTCTGGTCATTGCCTCCGAAGTCCCAAGAAAAGGGAAATGCTGGCCCGGGGGCTGCAGGGACCTGGGGACGGGAGAGGCCTGTGGTAGGCATGAGGACAGGGAGTAAGACTAGGGGGAGAGAGGAGCTCCCAGAACAGGTTGACAGGTGAGGATTTTGCTAGTCATGCCCAGTTCTTCAGAGTTGAGAAGATACTCCCTGGATAATAGAAGGGGTGGTCGAAAAGAATATAGTGTCTAGTCTGCCTGGCAAGCGCAAGCTCCTGCGTTCAATCCCCAGTACCAAAAAAAGAAAAATACAGTGTGTTTTAATTTACTTTATTATTACAGTAAGACACATTGCCATTAATCTCTCCTAAAATCTTTTCCCTCACATTGAACATGCTTATCTTAACATCCTGGCCACTTCCTGCAGCAGCTCTGGGGTCCTCTTTCCTGAGGGTCTTTACCAGGTGTGATCACAAATACAGTGATTGCTGCTGCTGAGCGCCATCCCAGTGGAGAGGCAGCTCACAGAAACATGACAGCATGTCTATAGTCACCGGATCTGCAACCGTGTGACTCCCGGCTCTTCCCCCAAATCAAAATGGCCGTGAAAGGGAAAAGTTTTGCATCAGTTAAGGACCTCAAGGCAGCCAGGACAGCACAGCTAAAGACACTCAGCAGAGAGGATTTGAAGACCTGTTTCCAAAATTGGCAAGGATGATAGGATGAGTGTGGTCGAAGCAAAGAGGAGAATTTTTTTAAGGGTAATTTGTCACAATATTCTTGGTAATATTAAAAAAAAAAAAAAAAATTGAAACATTCACCATATTTTTGATCAGAGCCTATATGACCTAAATAAGGCCACTGCTGCTCAGATGAGCCACGGCATGGACCTGCTTGGGTGGGACCCATCGGGGACTCGACGGCAGCCTGAGGTCTGTCCGACAACTTGGGGAGAGGGGAGATCTGTTCAGGGCAGGGGTAGTGGCCCATCACAGGCCATCAGGGCTGCAGGGTAGTGGCTATTCAGTGTGGCACCAGCGTCTGCCCCTGGGTCGCCTTGTGCCCTGCTCTGCAGCCTGAGGACCCCTCTCTGCAGGGCATTTGAGGTAGGAAGGCAAGAGCACCTCTGCAGCCATGATTTGACCCCACGCCAAGTCCCCAGGGCACACAGCACCTCACCATGACCGTGAATCTCGGCTGGATCCCTTTGTATCAACCATTCCAGCTCCTGGCTTTGTGGCGGAGGTGTCGGATCGGACTCTGCAGTGAGACCCAAGACCAGGCCATATTTCATTCTAATTTTCTCCTTAAGCCTCAGGAACTGCTTAGTCCTGTGGCTGGAGTTGCCTCACAGCCTCCCTTCACCTCACGGCCACTCTCAGGGTGTCTCTGCCTTCGCTCCTCAGGCCCTGCCGGAAACGGACAGGCTGAACATCCTGCTGGACAGGGTGGGAATCCCAAGGCCCAGCAGCCTCAGTGCGCAGCCTCGGTCCTGTCTCCAGCCCAGCAAGGCATGCTGGGGACCAGCCAGAAATCACCAGAGGAGCATCACCCAGGGGTCCACTCTGCCCTGCAGGGAGCAGGTCAGAAGTAAGAACTCAAGCTGGGAACTGGTACCCAAGGCCAAAAAGCAGCAGAGTTGGGCCCTGCTGGGCTCCGAATGCCATGGGGAACATGTTCTATCAGCTCCATTTGAGTGTTAGCTTCCTGAGAGGTAGTTTTTGATTTGCTTATTTTGGTTTGGTTTTATTTTTGTTTGTTTATTTTTTTAAGACAGGGTCTCACTATGTAATTGAGACTGACCTGAAACTATGTAGCGCAGGCTGGTCTCCAACTCACAGCGATCCTCCTGCCTCAGCTTCCCGAGTGCTGGGATTATAGGTGTGCGTCACCACGCCCAGCTTGGTTTGGTTTTTTGAGACAGGGTCTCACTATGTACTTCAGGATGTCCATGAACTCTCAGTGATCCTCCTGCCTCAGCCTCCTGAGAGCTGGGATTACAGGCGTATACTGTCATGCCCGGCATGCCTATCTTGTTGGCCGAAATGTCTCTGGATCAATTGCCCATTTTTGGTTGAGTTGTTGTCTTATGATTGAGTTGTAGGAGTTCTTTATATATTCTAGATACAAGTCCCTTATGAGACAGCTCTGTACAAAATAGTATTATTACCTTACAGTATGTGGGCTTCCTCACTTTTTTCATTTCTTTTCTTTTTGTGTGTGACACTGGAGATTAAACAGGGCCTCCTCACACGGGCCATCCTCCATCGCTGAACTACTCTCCAAGCCCTTTCACTTTCTTGTTGTGTACTTTAAAACACAAAAGCTTTTCATTTCTAGAAGTCCAGTTTATCTGTTAGTAATACATGTTTTGTCTACTTGTTTCACCTCCATACTTATTCCTCTACCATCATTTCTGCAGGGGAAGCCAAAGAGACCTTCATCATACTGCTTTCTCACAGTGTCTACTGGGTTACTGCCCCAGGGCCTTTGCACTTGCTGCCCCTTTGGAAAACTCTTCCTTCTGTGTTTGCTCAGCTTCTCCTCTTCATTCCAGACTCAGCTCAAATTGCTTCCTCCAAGAAGCCTTTCCTGATTGCAGTCTGTAATGTAACTGCTCCTCACTTTATCTCAGACACTGTCACCCTATTTTGTGTCTTTCGATAGGACTGATAAGAAGTTATTACGTTTATGTATCTATATATGTTCTTCTGCTAGAATCTAAGTTCTCTCACATCGGTGACCTGACTTGTTCACTGGCACATCTTAGTTTTGGGGGCGCTGCTTGGAATATGGTAAGTGTTTAGTAATACAATAAAGAAGCAACTGGACAGAATATTTCATAGCAGGGCACCTCAGAAAAGAAAGGAAATGTCATAAATCTTAGAATCAAAAAGAATCTCAACCTTTTAGGTTTTACTGCATCCCAGTACTTTACATATTGCATTCTTACAGGATGGGGAAACCAAGTCCTTGCTCGTAGTCTTTCCTTTTCATTAGAAAATGCTCCTTAGGCTGGGCATGGTGGTGCATGCCTGTAATCCCAGCACTTGGGAGGCTGAGGCAGGAGGATCGCTGTAAGTTCGAGACCAGCCTGGGCTATGTAGTGAGTTCCAGGTTAGTCTCAACTACATAGTGAGACCCTGTCTCTAAAAAAAAAAAAAAAAAAAAAAAAAAGAAAGAAAGAAAGAAAGAAAAAGAAAAGGCTCCTTAAATATTAAAGGACCATCAGGTTCCCAGAAGACCTTGCTGAGTCATGTCCAAACCCAATTCCACAGGAGGAAGGCTGGTACGAGGGTCTGCAATTCCCCCACAGTCAGGTACCGCTGCCATCCGGGGCCATGTTTTGAGTAGCAAGGGTTGAGGGGCAGGAGCTCTTTTGCCCACTGTGGTAGTGCCACATTGCCACCAGGCTGAAAGTGGCACCAAAGCAAGTGCTTGAATCCCCCTACTTGAGCAGCCAGAGAAGAACCCATCATGAGAAAAAGCCCTCGGTGCTTAGCACAACGCAACCGCTGCTTTTCCGCCTATGGAATTCAGGGCTCTCATTCTCTACCCTGCAAGATAAGCGCCTCCATGCAGCCCCATTCTGGTAACATTTATGCGGCACCTGCTTTGTGCCTGCTCTGTTGTACAGCTACAGCTACAAGAGAAAGGAAACACCTGCCCTTTTCCCGGCAGCCTTGTCTGGTGACGGGACACAAAACGAGGCAACACATGTTCTAGTCCCGACCTCATGTGAACATTGCTGGAATGCCAACTTCCGGGGCTTTGAAAGAACTGAGGCATGCGATTTCTGGTGTGAAGTTACGATTTAGCTGGTCAATGAAACAAATGCTGTGAAAACAACGACCTCACAGTCCACTGAGACTGGAGAGGGGAGGGAGGCAGCCGGGGAGGCTCGTGTGTCACAGGGCACTAAGCTCTGGGTACTGGGTCTTCATTCCATGTCCTCACAAAGGCATTGGAGATGCAACCAAAGCTCTTTGGAACCACAGAGGGCAGAGGGCTGATTCTGCCCAGAAGAAGGTTCTAGAAAGACTCAAAAACTTCTTCATCTCTGGGTTAAGACTTAGGTTTGATCCTGAAAGAGGCCCAGAAGTTTTGATTTTATTTATTTATTTATTTATTTTTTTTTTCCAGTACCCGGGTTGAACTCAGGTCCTTGCACTTGCGAAGCAGGCGGCAGAACCACTGAGCCAAATCCCCAGAAGTTTTGAAAGGAAAAAGAGGAAGAGTGCTTCTAGGAGAGGGAGAGAAGCTTTAGGCTGAGGAAGCACATGTGGTGTTTGGTGACTGCTGGGAAATAGGGTTGACAAACTGTCCCTAGAAAGGACCACACATAGGGCCGGGGGTTTAGCTCAGTGGTTCGGCTGCCTGCTTCACAAGCACAAGGCCCCAAGTTAAATCCCTGGTACCAAAAAAAAAAAAAAAGGCCGGGAGGGGTGGCGCACACCTATAACCCCAGCACTTGGGAGGCTGAGGCAGGAGGATCGCTGTGAGTTGGAGACCAGCCTGGACTACATAGTAAGTTCCAGGTCAGTCTCAGCTACATAGTGAGACCCTGTCTCAAAAAAGAAAAGAAAAGAAAGAAAGGATCACACAGCACTGCACATAGTTTAGCAGGGTGGGCCACTGTGCGTCTGTCACAACCACTCAGCTCTGCCACCAGGGGTAACAGGTGAGTCGGGGTGGGGCTGTGGGCCCGGAAAACCTGGTCACCTGCATACTTCGGTGCTGTAGAATTTTCATGTGCACAAACTCTCCTTGTCACCAGGAAAGATCCAAATCATCTTAGCTCAGGGCACTAAAAAAACCAGTCGGTCCCTGGGTCATGGTTTGCCAGAACAGATGGGTCAGAACATATCTAGGGGAGGGTGACAGACAGGAAGCTGAGGAAGAGGCCGGGCAGACTGTGACTGAAGAGTTGAAATTTTATCTGATGGCCAATAGGAAACCACAGGATGCTCTCCAGCCCTAGCAAACATTCAGCTGAGACACAGGGACTTCCGGCCCATCAAAGAGGGGCCCCTCACAACCTCAGACTTGGTCTGTGTTGAGGGGGAGGAGGTCTTGCCACAGGAAAATAAATTATTGCAAGCACTCTTTAAAAGACTTAGCAGGCCGGGCGGGCATGGTGGTGCACACCTGTAATCCTAGCACTTAGGAGGCTGAGTCAGGAGGATCGCTGTGAGTTCGAGACCAGCCTGGGCTACATAGTGAGTTCCAGGTCAGTCTCAACTACATAGTGAGACCCTGTCTCAAAAAACCAAAAAAAAAAAACTTAGCAAAACCTCTTTCCATATGAAATAATAATTAATTTTTTTCCGCTTTTTCATTAAAACAAACCCTACCCGCTTTTGGCACTTGTTTGTGTTATTCTACAAATGGCATCTTCTCAATTATGCTAAGACAGATAATATTTATTTATTTGTTTGTTTATTTATTTATTTATTGGTACCAGGGATTGAACTCCGGTCATTGCGCTTGCAAGGCAGGCCACCAAACCGCTGAGCTAAATCCCCAGCCCAGATAATATTTATTAACACAAGTCGCCTTGGCTCAGATAATCCAGTTTATCGAGGTTTTATGCTGTATGTGTTTGTTTCTGCAAGCCTGAATCAGAGTTGGAAAGTTCAAAGCTCATCTTCTTGGCAGGGAAGATACAATTGTACTCAGAAGTGCACTGATGTTATGGTTTAGATAAAAAATGGCCTTCAAGGGTGGGGGTGTGGTTTAGCTCAGTGGTGCCGCCGCCTGCTTTGCAAGCACAGGGTCCCAAGTTCGATCCCCAATACCAAAAAAAAAAAAAAAAAAGCCCTCAAAACTCTCATGTACTCAAAGTGGGGCTTTAGAAAAGTGATTGTCCTCACTGTATTCACCCACTGATAAATCCACGAATGGACCTGCTGGTGGAAGAGGGGCTTGGTTGAATGAGGGGGTGGTCACGGAGGCGTGACCTGCAGGGGTTTTTCTTCCTCCCTTCTCTCTGCTTCCTGGTTACCTTGCTATGGGCAGTTTTGCTCCACCCACAGCCTCCCACCTCCCCATTTCTGCACTGGAACCTGCAGACCATGGACTGAAACTTCTGAAAATGTGAGCCAAAATAAACCTCTCCTCCTTTAAATTATAGGTGGCGCATACTGTGTCCCAGCAGTGAGAAAGCTGCTAGGATAGCTGGTACATATTTAACAGCCTGATGCCTGAAAAAAAAATATGTGCGCATAAATAAATGTATTTTAATTTAATTTACACTGATTTCAAGGATGTAATTTATAAGTACTTACTACTAACACACTACAGTTTGTTGTAAACTCCACAGAGCTGATTCCCACAGCATGGTTGCATTGATTTTTGCCCATTGCATGAATCTGCAGCCAGACTAAGCCTGCAGTTTAACCAAGCTTTAGCAGAGTACGATGATGAATAAATGTTTATGACCCAACTCAGCGAAGACGTTGCTCATGCCCTGGACAAGCGGGCGTAGCTGTGACCCAGGGCTGGTTGACATTTGTTTATGTTAATGAGTGAGATGGAAGTGAGCCGGTGGAGCTGGGTGCTGGTGCTGTGACTTCAGTCATCTGCCAACAGCACGAGGGGCCTCTTTGTTGTGTCATGGAATCATTTTGCAAATAGTGGAAGAAGAGCCCCTCAGAAATCTTCACGACTCGCAGGGTAATGGCGGTCGGCACGACCCATAGTTCAGCACAATCTGTGTTATTAACACTTTCACTATCGGTTAGTTTGGTCAGCTGGAGGTCTGCAAAGCGATAAGGCAAGCTACGATCCTTAGCATTTGCTGATTATGAAGTGTAAATACCCCTCCCGTGGACAATTTCAGGGTACCAGAATGTGGGATTGCCAAGAGATCTGTGGAGAACACCGCCCCCTAGTATTTCTGGTAATCAGATGCAGGAGCTAATCTGCCACATTCCTGAAAATGTGACAGTTGGCTCTAGGGCCAGCAGCACTGATGATACCTCATTTATCTAGAACTGCTTCTAGTACTTCACTATTGAGTGGTCATCTGCAGAAACTTTGTTAAAACAAAACAAAAATAAACAGCCCTCAAGTATCTTTTCTGTAAAGTTAACATGAGTGTATCTGCTTGTCATCCGTTTTTGAAAACTAGCTCTTGGGGTGGGAGAGCAATTGAGAGGCTGAGGCACAGAGTTCGGGCCAGCCTGGGCAACACAGTGAGTTCACGACCAGCTGAACTGCGTGGCAAGACCCTGTCTCAAAAAAAAAATAGGGCTCCATGTCACCTCGAGCAAGCTCATTCTCAAACGTCTAGGACCAATCACCGGACAGTAGTAATATGGTCCTCATGGTATTTTCCCTGTGTGCTCAAATGCACACGCAATGGGGAAGCAGCTAAGACAACATGGATAAATGTGTGGTGGTGCATGCCTGTACCCCAGTACCTTGGGAGGCTGAGGCAGGATGGCAAGTTTGGGCCCAG
Organism: Fukomys damarensis; assembly: GCF_012274545.1. Lineage (NCBI taxonomy): Eukaryota > Metazoa > Chordata > Mammalia > Rodentia > Bathyergidae > Fukomys > Fukomys damarensis. The sequence continues at coordinate 32,706,069 of NW_022900937.1, read as the reverse complement.
CCTGGGCAATTTAGCAATTTAGTGAGATCCTGTGTCAAAATAAAAAAGGGAGCTGGGGCTGCAGCTCAGTGCAAGGGCCCTGAGTTCAATCAGTACTAAAAAAACCCCAAAAAACAAACAAAAAAAAAACGAGAGAGAGAGAGAGAGAGAGAGAGAGAGCCAAACAGAAAACCGTGGATAATGGAATCATGAAAGCCGGAACAGGGAGCAGCTTTAGAAATGATAAGAATCTAAGTTCCCCTTGTTTAGCAAATGAGTGAAATCCAGGAGGATGATTTACTTATCAAAGACAAGCAAACCTGGCAGCAAAATCTAACCTTGTACAATAGTCTTGGAGTGCTGCATTTCCTCCTGTGTGCTGGAGAGAGGGCTGGGGCGCCCAGCTTTCTCTCACTTGACAGTGGCCCCCCCCATCCACAACACTGTTTACTTTGGAAGAGGGGGAGTGGTTCATGCTTATGAAGAGAAACTTCTGGCTGCATTACCAGGGTGTTTTTCACATTGTTCCTGTGTCATTGTACTGTTTCCTTCAAATCACAGATCTTTCCATTCCAAGAGTAATCATTTACTAGTTAACAGCAAAAAACTGGGCAAGTCTTGGGTGTAAGCCAGTCAATTCTTGAACAAATCTCAGGGTTAAGATATTTTACATCTTGATCTGAGGGTGAAAAAGAAAATCTCAGGTTTGCATGGGCTTTGGGAGGCAGAAAATGCCTTCGAAAATGGGCAGTTTAGGGTTGGGGATTTAGCTCAGTGTTTCCGCCACCTGTCTCATAAG
>NW_022900937.1:32701080-32705162 GCF_012274545.1 Fukomys damarensis | reverse complement strand
AAAAAAAAAAAAAAAAAGAAAAAGAAAATGGGCAGTTTGCCAATCTGTTTGCTGCAAACATGCCTTCCCCCTTAAACTTTCTGTTGCTGTGACAAAATATCTGAAGTGAGTCAACTTATAGGAGGAAAGGTTTATTCTGGCTCAGGGTTTTAGAGGTTCAGTCCATGATCACTACTTGGTCCTTTGCTTCTGGGTCTGTGTGTTGAGAAATAACATCTACTCACCTTGTACAGTGGAAAAGCAAAAAGAGAGAGGGGAAGGAGCTGGGGTCCCAATAAACTCTTCAGGGGCATGACCCCCACGACATACTCCTTCCAACTGGGCCTCGCCTCCTGAAGTTTTGTAGCCACTGGACATCACTGCTTTGCAGATCAAACCTTCAACACATGAACTTTTGAAAGATATTTAAGATCCAAACCATAATATATTCTCTCTGTCTGCTGTGGTTTGATGTGATTTGTCCCCAGTGACTCATATTTTAGGTTTGTCCTTAGTGTGGTGGTGTGGAGGTGGGGCTTTTATGTGGTGGGCTCTAGTGGGAGGTGGTTTGATCACTGCCTAGGAAGAGATTAAGGTAGTTCCTTTGGGATCTCCATTGGCTTTTCTGTCTTCTTTCTTTTTTGAGACAGGGTCTCACTGTGCATTTCAGGCTGGCATTGAACTTACTATGTAGCTCAGGCTGGCCTCAAACTCACGGCAATCCTCCTGCCTCAGCCTCCCAAGTGTTGTGATTACAGGAGTGTGCCACCACACCCAACTTCCATTAGCTTTTGAGCATGAGTTGTTATAAAAGAGGGAGCTGGACCTCTGAATCCTTGTGTGGCTTCCTTTCTCACATGGATCAGACTCGTCAGTGATCCCAATGTTCTGTCGCCATCCCCTGCAAGGTCTTCACTGGAGGCCAAACTGATGGGCCTGCTTGATCTTGGACTTTCAGCCCCCAAACCTGTGAGCTTCATGATCTTTTGTTTATAAGGTTCCCAGCTTTAGGTGTTTCATGATAGTCATAGAAGTGGACTAATATATTTGCTTTCTTTCTGAAATAATACAGGACTATTGTCTCTTATTTAAACTCATAGGAGGGCCAGGGAGTTAGCTCAGTGGTGCCACCGCCTGCCTCCAAAGTGCAAGGTCCTGAGTTGGATCCCTGGTACCAAAAAACAAGCAAACAAAAAAAACTTTCCCAAGTCCAGATAGGTGTGGATTTAAAATTTCTCAGATTTTAGAAAGATAACACAGTTCAAACAGTAGATATTTTGAGTCACCCCTGGTGGAGTTTGGGGCAATACTCCATTATCAACCATATTTATATTTTGCATCAAAATACATTCACATGAGTGTGATAAATGAGCTTTATGTAAACTTGTTTCAGGTCAATTTTTTTTTTTTTGGTACCGGGAATTGAACTCGGGTCCTTGCACTTGCAAGGCAGGCCGCCGAACTGCTAAGCTAAATCCCTGGCTGTTTCAGGTCAATTTTATCACTAAAAATTATTTTAAAAATTGGATTCTAGTTTTTAGACTTAAAATTCTGAATAAGGGATAGAGGATTAAAGTGGCATTATTATCCTCCTCTTCTTGATCCCTTAGAAAAGTATATGTATAATGTTATTTGGGGAAATTTTATTATTTCTTGAAAGTGACTCATATTAACCTCAGAGAGGCATCTGCTACACGTTGCTCTGGTTTTGCTTTAGTTTTCAGCAACTGCACTGTGCAAGTTAGATTTCAAAGGATGATGGAGAGAGAAGCCAAATACTTCAGTGTTTCACTAATCTCACACCCCCTGCACACCCCCAGAGGACCAAGTAGCTACTCATTTTCCACTCTTCTTTCTATCCACTTGTGCAACACAACACAGCTTTGATATTTCACTTTTTAAAGCTACTAAAAGTTCTCTCTCTCTCTTTTTTTCGAGACTGGTGTCACTATGTAGTTCAGGCTGGCCTGGGGGGGCCTTGAACATCAGAGATTCCCCTGCATCAGCCTCCTGAGTGCTGGGCTGGGATTATTGGAGTGCACCACCAGACAAGGCTATTAAAGTTCTTATACTTGGAAAATTATATTAAGCAACAAGAAACAAGAACAGGAGCTGCAAAGAAAGAACAGAGAAAAACACCAATCTTAACTCTGTCCTTTTACAAATCTTGATTTAATCTGGTCAATGATGGACAAGATGCCAAGAAAAACACTACTAAATAAAATAAAAATTAAGTAGAAAGAAAAAAGAAAAGCCCTTACTTTCTCTTAAATCCCTCATAGCACCATAGAGACCAACCTCCAAAACTCGAGACTGGAAGAGTGAGCCAAGATGTTCTCCAACCTCAAAGAATAGTAGCAGGGCTGGGGGATTTAGCTCAGTGGCACTGCACTTGCCTCACAAATGCAAAGTCCTGAGTTCGATCCCCAGTATTGAAAAACCAACAAAACAAGAATAATAGTAAAAAGACTACAGCTCGAAAAGTAGGTAGGAGGAACATAAACTCTTATAACGAGAGGATGTGTTAATAATAAATGCTACACATTGGACATGAATTGTAGAAAGCTGCAAATAGAGGAAACTGCTACAGACAGTAAATAGATGAAAAAACATAAATAGAAGAGACAGAAATATGCAGTTTTTAGATTGCAATTCATTGCTTAATGCAATGATCAAAGCTACTCACTAATGCAGCTATTTTAGAAAGTTAAATTTTACACGCAGCGCTACTAAAATACCAAAAGCCATAATGTCTGACCCAAGCAGCCACCTTGTGTAGAAAATTCTCACATGGGAGTGTGATGAAAAAACATAAATAGAAGAGACAGAAATATGCAGTTTTTAGATTGCAATTCATTGCTTAATGCAATGATCAAAGCTACTCACTAATGCAGCTATTTTAGAAAGTTAAATTTTACACGCAGCGCTACTAAAATACCAAAAGCCATAATGTCTGACCCAAGCAGCCACCTTGTGTAGAAAATTCTCACATGGGAGTGTAAGAAAGATTGCTTGACTGGTCCACTGTTCTTCCTGCAGTCAGGAGACCGCTCTGTCTCCGAAATGTGGTCCCAGGGTCTGTCTCTTCCATTTCCTCCTCTTCTGAGGCACAAACGGTTTTTGTAAAGTTTCTCTTGACTTTCTTGCCGGCAGCCACAGAAGCCATGCCAGTGCCTGGTGTGGAGGGCTAGGGTGTGGTTTTGATCTGTTGGATGTCTTGGGAGCTCCTGGATGTTTAATATACTTATGAGCATTCGCCTAAGAGCTGTAAAGGAGACTCTGCACTAATGCAGGCTTCCCCTGACCAGTTGTCTGAGGTTGTCCCTAGGTGTTGCTGCCTCTGCTGAGCAAGCAGGAACAGCCCCCCCCCCCAGGGATCCCCTGGGTGCCTCCAGGTCCCATGGGAATCCCATTTCCACGAGTAAGTGGCCTCTCCAGGGTAGGGCCTTGCCTAGGACCCCAAAACTATTTACAACTAATTGCTTGCAATTGTATAAGCTTAGCTACAAAACACGACTGGGGCGTTTACCAGGGGATGTAAGAGTCCAGGGACAGGGCCGTCAATCGTCATTTGACCTTTTACCTTGCAGTCTTGGGCCAACTGTCTTCTATACACAACTCCTCCCACTCACTCCTCCCTCTTTTGTGGTACTGGGGATTGAACCAGGGCCTTTGTCTTGCTGGGGGGGCGGCGCTTGAATTTGTGATCCTCTTGCTTCAGCCTCTCAGTATTTACAAACTCGTGCCATCATGCCCAACATGGAGGGCGCAGGTGAGGGTGAAGTGAGTTTTTGATTCGCAGAGACACTAATGGGCATTATTTGACTTTGTGACGGGTTCCAAACTGTTCCCTGGCCAGACAAGGCGCATGCTCCTGTAGGGGGCGAGCTCGGCACACCGTTCTCTGCGAGACTGGGCCTTCCCCGTGGTTTTAGTGGGGACTCTAGGGATGGGAGGACCTGGCCAGGAGTGCGGTAGGCAAGCAGTAGGTTGGCTCTGGCCCGGCCGTGGAGAGAGAGGACCCCCTGCAACCGGCATGTGCCCTGGCTGACCGGGGTGGGCACCAGGCTCTCTCACCAGCCGTAAGAGACCCGTTCGGCGCG
>NW_022900937.1:32694558-32700161 GCF_012274545.1 Fukomys damarensis | reverse complement strand
CGTGGTCCCCCGCGCTCACCTCAACTTGTTCCAGAAGTGGCCCAGCAGGGGCTGGGTGGACCCCGAGCTCCGGCTGCAGCCTCCCCCAAGCCTCGCAGTGCCCCACTCGTGGGCAGGTCCAGGGGACCCCCGCTGAAGGAGAGGGTGCCCACTACAGCCGGGGAGGCCTGGCTCCCCGCGGGTGTGGAAGAGGAGAGGGGCGCGGGCGCGGTGTGGGGAGAGCAGAGGGTGGGAGGTTCACCGGGCCCTCGGTGGCCGCTGCCCGGGTACCTGTGACTTACCTGCGGGAACCCGATCGCCCCTCTTTTCCCCTCAACCTGCAAAAGGCCTTCCAAGGTGCAAAGTCATCCTACACAGCTGCTAACTAGGGAGCTCTCCAGCCCGGGGAGAGGAAACGCTTTGGAGTAAGCAGCTCAGGTTAAAAATCGAAGCAGCCTGCCGAGTGGGAGCCCGAGGGTCCAGGGCCCGGCCGCCTGCGGTTGGGGACACAGTCTCACCCCGTCCTCGTCTGCCGACCCGGCGGGATTGGTAAAGCATCTTTTCCTCCTTGGGGGCATTGTTTGTACCCCGCTCAGCTCCCTGCCTGGCTCGTAATAGGAACCTGGCTCACCAAACTCACCTGTGGCAGCAGCGAGTGAATGGTTAACCTTTTCTTTTGGCCAGAATGTCAAGTTACAGTTTTGAAATTGGGTACTGCGTGTATTTTGGAAGAAAATACCTGGGCTGGAGTGAATGGGTGGGAGTTGGGGGTCACTTAGAGAGCTTTTCATTAAGGCACGGTGTTAAAATTCTCCCTGCACTGGAACAAAGCATCTGCTGTTGGGAATTACTTGGGGGAAAAATCTAGAATATTTTTGCTTAGTGGAAATTTTTTTCTTTGTAGACATGAACAGTCAATACGAGGCTAAATGAAAAATACCAGATTCAGCAGTCTGAATGTTGGAAGTCTGGCTAGGGCATCCCCCCGCCCCCGTTTTTGGCAGAAGAGCGCCGCGTGTAAACATTTGTTCTTGATTTCAGTGATTCCCCACATCACTTTATTTTGCTGTTATCAGTAAGGCATAAAATACACACGATAGATATGGCAGGTGGCTATGGAGTTTTTTCACAAGTACCAGTTGAAAAGCAGTAGGGAGATGTTTATTTTACAGTGTTTCAAAAATACATCCTTAATGCTTATGGAAATGATTGCAATTAGAAAGGTAGGTCAGTAGTTCTTAAAGGAAGGAAGCTTTGTACATGATGTCTTTTTTTTAAAAAAAGCTTAATTGTGTTTAAAGTTCCTTTTCCCACTATACTTTGTCAGTTAAGTATTATTAACATTGGCAGATGTTGGAAAAAACCAGACAAATAGGAGTTGCTATTAAAATTGGCACACCCTTTCCCCAATAATTTTAGCTTACAGTAGATGAATCTAAAAGTTCTTTTCCTGTGTTGGGCACATTACCCGAGAGCTCAGTTACTGAGCAGATTAAAGAGAGACTGGATTTAGTCATTTTGTTAAATTGCAAGCTCGCTTCGTCTTGCTATCCAAGCAGGAAAGTTGATTCAAATCTTTTTTTTTCCTTCATTAAGTTTATGGGTACTTTAGGTGTACAGTACAGTTACATTCATCACTGGCATCTTGTACCTTTACATGACGGGTCTTGGTTCTCATTTTTTTTCCCATACCCCTGCCCTCCCTTCACCTCCTCCATCCTCCCCTTTTTACAAAGACTGTTTCCATTTTTTCCTTTTGTCGTATTTTTTCTTTTCCCTTATTTCCTTTCCCCTACCCTTCCTACTTCCCCTACACCTTTAGCCCTTCATATTTCACGTTATTTTTCCCTTATTTCCTTTCCCCTACCCTTCCTACTTCCCCTACACCTTTAGCCCTTCATATTTCACGTTATCGGTTATACAATTTGGATCTTATTTACACTCTTATTTTTTCACACCAGAGAAACTATTGGGTATTTACACATTTGTGTCCTATTTATTTCACTTAAGAGTATGGCCTCTGGGCCTGGGATTTAGCTCAGTGGTTCCTCCACCTGCCTCACAAGTGCAAGGTCCCGAGTTCGATCCCCAGTACCAAAAACAAAACAAAAATAAGACTATGGCCTCAATATGCATCCATTGGGTTCAAATCTTAAAAATGGAACAAGTCAGAATCATTGCAGGTTTATCTCACTTTAAGTAAATCCATTGTGCCTATTATGAAGATAGCAGTGGATTTATAACCCAAATTGAAAGTTGTTTACTTTCTGAGGGGAATCAACATAGATTGCTTTAAATAATGCCTTTTTCCTTCAGAGAGTAATGTACAGTTCTATTATAAAAACTTGTTCTATGTGTGGTTTAATAACAAATAGTGACCACAGTATTTTGGTTTTAAGCAAACAGCTGTTTATTTTTAAATTTTTAATTTATTTTATTAGTACATGTTTGCAGTTTGTGCAGTTTACAGTCATCTTGGGGAGTGGTTACATGTACACACTGTAGCTCGTTTCTTTTTTTATCCCTTTTCCCTTTGCTCCCCCTTCCTCTTTCCTCCAATTCTCCTACCTCATTGGTCATAATGTTTACATTAATTGTGGTTATTAGGTTCTTGTACAGGGCATAACTTTTTTCTGCTTATTTCCCTTTCCCCCTCTCTTCACCCCTTGCACTTGTTTCCTTGGTCCACTTCCCTACTGTAAGAGATCCATCCATGTGTTCTTTTCTATCTATCCTTATTATCCAATTTGTGCTTTGCCTCACTCAAATGAGAGATACCGTATGATATTTCGACTTGTGTGTTTGGCTTATTTCAGTCAACATTATATTTTCCAGGTGCACCCATTTTCTACAAATATCTCAAATTTGTCATTTTTTATAGCAGAGTAATATTCCATTGTATATAGAGACTATATTTTATTTATCCAGTCACCTGTTGATGGATAAAAGGCTTCTTCCAGGATTTAGCTATTATGAATTGTGCTGCTATGAACATTGGTGTGCATGTTTCCCTCTGGTAGGATGTCTTAAACTCTTTGGAGAAGATCCCTAACAGGGGGATAGCTGGGTCAGATGGAATTTCTAATTTCACTTGGAGAAATCCCCATACTGATTTCCATAGTGGTCGTACTAATTTGCATTCCCACCAACAATGAAGGAGGGTTCCTTTTTCACCATCGCCTCATCAACATTTGTTATTGTTTGATTTCTTAGTGCTTGCCATTCTTTTTGGAATAAAATGGAATTTTAGCATTGTTTTAATTTGCATTTCTCTAATGCCAGTGATGTTGGGCATTTTTTCATATATTTGTTGACCATTTGTATTTCTTCCTCTGTGAAGTGTCTGTTCATTTCTCTTGCCCATTTCTTCTTTTCTCTCTCTCTTTTTTTTTTTTTTTTTTGAGACAGGGTCTTGCTATGTAATTCAGGCTGGCCTAGAGCTCACAGCAGTCCTCCTGTCTCAGCCTCCAGGCTTTCATGTGCCACCACACCTGGCACTTTTGCCCATTTCTTGACTGGACTTTTAATTTTAGGTTTGTTTTTTTTTTTTTTTTTTTTTTTTTTTTTTTTTTTTTAGTTACTTGTATATTCTATGTATTAGTCCTCTGTCTAAGGAGTAGCTGGCAAAAATTTTATCCCATCCTGTATTGCTGTCTCTTCACTTTGCTGTACAGGAGCTGTTTAGTCTGATACAATCCCATTTGTTGATTCTTGCTGCTATTTCTTGTGCAGGTGAGGCTCTGTTTAGAGAATCCTTTCCTACACCTATGTCTTCAAGTGTTTCACCTATTTCATCTTCCAGTAGGTTTAATGGCAGACATTTGTTTATACTGAGGGTGATATAAGAGCGTCAATATTGTGAGGTAAAGTTATACATTTAGTAGAAATAAAATAAATTTAAAATTTGCAAGCCTATGTTTAAATAAATGAGTTATGGAATTGGTAAACTAATTTTAAGCTGATTACCTTGTGTGACCGTATTTATTTCTATTGGCAGCCATGTCTGCTAAAGGTCATTTTCCAGATGAAATGTGCTTTTAAAATTTGCACATCTGTAGCTGGAATATTAGTACTAACCGCTCCCCGCCCTGTACTGCTGCAGACCTTGTATCTGTTGTCTTTAGTCCCCATCCTTGGTTTATAGATGAGGAAATTGAGGCCAGAGAGGTTAAGTAATTTGCTTAAGGTTATAGAGCTAGTGGTTGAATTTGAACTTGGTTCCTTGCTGTTTTCAGAAACTCTGTGCTGTTTCCTGTTTTACTAGTGCTGTATTCTCTAAAATTACTTCTTCAGATTAGTCTGGATTCAAGTTCAAAATCCACTACTTATCTGCCAGCCCTGTGAACTTGGGTGAGATACCTTTGTTTCCTCATTTTCCACGACTTCTAACAGTCTGGATAACAATACCTGTCTTTCTGTGGACTGTGGCGAGAATTCGCAGTATCTAGCAGAGAAGTGGTTTAGTCAATGCTGACTGCTTACCAGAGCAGGAGATAAACTGCTCCCTCAAATTGTGGAGTGCCTGGGATTGACACTGGGGAGAAGACGGGAAAAATGAGGCACTGCAAACTGCAAACCACCACGGCCCCTTACTGATGTATACCTTTAAACCAGTTTACTGTTTTGGCAGCAGGTGAGACTATATCTCATGGCTGTGTCTTAAAATTCGCACTCGGTGATCACTTTCTCTGGATGAAGTAATTATTTTTCCCAATTTAGCATACTTAGCAAAGTCTGGCACTGCCACTGGAGTCTGCCCCGTGCCTTTGGAAATAATGGAGAAAATAAGTAGTTGTGGCATAAATTTGAAAAGTGAGCTACTTTTTTTCCTTTTGTTTTGTTTTTGTCTTCATCTTTTTAAGCCTCTGGGTATTTTGAAATAGTCTCAAAATGGAGAAGAATTGTATACGCACTTGGACTGTTCATGTTTTTTAGTCAGACCCTCCTTTGTAACACCATCTATGCTTCCTTGCTTATTTGGCACTGTAGTTTTAAAAATAAATTTTATGTTAACTCCTAAGTATTAAAATGTAATCTGCTTCCTTCCGGGGCCATAGTGCTCTACTCTGTTGTCCTTGGTTACCTTGGAAATCTCATTGCTGTGGTAAGCATTGGGTTCTAGCTGCAGGGGAAAATGAACATCTGGGCCTCTCAGGCTCCCAAGAGCCCTGCTGTCCATAGGGCCAGACCCTTCCCATCAGGGACAGTGGGAACCAGACCTTGTGCTTTGTGGGGAAGGCTGCATTTCTGAGCCTTAGCCTTGGGTGACTTCTTTGCAAAACATCTCCTCTAAGTCCCAGACTAATGATTTTGGATCTGTGGTCAGGATAGCACCTTCATGTCCAGTACGGTCCTGTTCTTTAAGGGACCCTTTATGGTTCAGACAGGGCCACCTTTTTAAGAACATCTCCTCTAAGTCCCAGACTAATGATTTTGGATTTGTGGTCAGGACAGCACCTTCTTGTCCAGTACGTTCCTGTTCTTTAAGGGACCCTTTATGGTTCAGACAGAGCCACCTTTTAAAGATGTTATAAAATCTGAATTTATGCAATATTTTGAATGTTAACGAGGGAATGATTTTTTTTTTTTTTTTTTTTTTTTTTTTTTTTTTTTTTGTATGGGCA
>NW_022900937.1:32666187-32694487 GCF_012274545.1 Fukomys damarensis | reverse complement strand
TTTTAAGAGGGTTTTTTTTTTTTTTTTTTTTTTTTTTTTTTTTTTTTTTGAGATAGGGTCTGACTATATAGCCCAAGCTGGCCTCGAACTCACAGTGATCCTCCTGCCTCAGCCTGCTGAGTGTTGGGATTACAGGCGTGCACCACCACACCTGGTAATCTTTTCTTGTTATGTGATTTTTCTCCACATGCTGAATTCGATTTCTTTCTTTGTTTTTTCTTTCTTTTTGTTTGTTCTTTGAGACAAGGTCTTGCTTATGTAGTTGAGACTGGCAGTGGACACACTATGTAGCTGAGGCTGACTCGTGAAGATCCTCCTGCCTCAGCCTCCTTAGTGCTAGGATGATAGGCATGCTCCATGTGTCTGGTTGAATCAATTTCTTATGGTTAACGATAAAAGTACTAATACTGCTACTCATGGGTTCCACACACTGCTGTGTTCTAGGGGAAGAGATTAGAACACCAAGATAATTTTGGTCTCCTTGAAAGAACCTATGCCTCAGGGGTGAGGAGTGCAAAGAACTTTACTAAAACGCCTAGGGTGTGTCTCTGAGAAGGCCTGCACAGAGTGGATGGGAGTGCTCTGTGGGGCCGCGCCTGGGAAAGCGCCTTGTATGGTGCTGTGACATTGGGCCTGGAAGCCAAGGTTAGTCATCTGTGAGTTGCCACATGGTGTGGCTAGTGAGGTGGATCAGTGTGGTCTGCTGTATCTACCTCCCTGCCTTGGGTAAATATTTATTCACTCCTGAGCAATGCCCAGCTGGGCCTCTATGGTGGGGGCTTCTGAAAGGGACTGGGGCTGCTTGGGCCTGGACTTGGAAGTGATGTGTGATTTGTTCTAGAGCCACACTGTGCAGTGTGGTAGCCTGAGGTCAGAATCGCGTCTGGCCTGCTGGCCGTCTCAGATGCTCAGTAGTGGTGTGTGGCTAGCGGTGACCGTAAGGGACAGTGCATTTAGAGGCCCCTGCAGCTCCAAGGTGGATTCCTGGGCAGCAGCAGTGGCTTCACCTGGCAGCCTGTTAGATCCCACTCTGGGCTGGCAGGGTCCAGACCTGCGTTTTAAGGTCCAGGTATATTATATGCACAGGAAGGTTTGAGAAACTCTGCTCTAGAATGTGAGCCTGGCCTGGCTGCGAGTCACAGTTGGGTGGAGGTTATGGCCTAGAGGAGCCTGGCTCTACTCCCTAGTTCTGATCCGATTGGTTTGGGTGAGGCCTGGAGCCTGGGCATTCTGTAAAAGCTCCTCCCAAACAGGGCTGATAAACTCTGATTACATAATGTCAGATGATTTATGAGCTGTAAGGAAAGCTTATGCATAGCATAGGAATAGAAAGTGACTGTGGAGGTTCAAGAAACTGCAATCAGCAGGGCGAGGTGACATAGGTCTGTGAGCCCAGCACTTGAGAGGCTGAGGCAGGAGGATCCCTGAGTTTGAGGCCAGCCTGGACTACATAGTGAGTTCAAGGCCAGCTTGACCTGCATTGTGAGACCTTATCTCAAAACAATGCGAAACAAAGAAACTGAAATCAGGAGGTGACTTTTGAGCAGTCTGGACCAAGGAGTATGGGAGAAAGCCAAAGACAGGAGCAGGCTGGGAGCCCTTAAGGACAGAAAGGCTCATGTTCTGGGAGAGGGGTGGGAGAGCTGGAGGGAATTTGGGTTTTGCTCCAGCATGATAAACTGTTGAAGGGTTATGAGCAGGGAATTACATGGTCTGATTTAAAATTTTAAAATGTCACAAATTTTTCCAGGGAAAATAGACCAGCAGAGTATGAGAGAAAAGACGAAGACCAGTTAGGGCCTGGGAGCTTTTGCAGTCATTGAGGCATGGTAGCCAAGGTGCAGGTAGCAAGGTGCCCTTGTGCGAGGAGAGACAGGGAAGCTGCTGGTGGGACTTTGTGTGCAGGGGGCCTGGGGTGAACAGCAGAGTGCCTGCCCCATGGGAGGCCACTGCCTCAGCCTAGCTGCACCACTGGAGCAGGGGCCTTGCAGTGGCCCCATGATGACACCGGCCCTGTCCCATGCTGCTTTGGGTCAGAACTGAGGCCCACTCTGCTGTGCCACCTGGCTGCCAATAGAACTGGTCGGGGCCGATCCCAGATACTTATTTTGTCCCTCGCAAGCAGGAGCAGGAAGGGATTGAGCAGGGGTGTATGGAGTGGGCTGGCTGCCTCGCTGCTGTCTGCAGTAAAGGCGAGGACAACAGGTGATTCTTCCTAGGTGTGCGCCTGGCACACCGTTCCTGTCAGTTCCCAGACACTCCTCTGTCCCTCTTGAAAAAGGATGATGGAGGGATGGGAATTTAGCTCAGTGGCACTATGCCTCTCTCACAAGTGCAAGGTTCTGAGTTTGATCCCTAGTACCAAAAGAAAAAGAAAAAAGGAAAAAAAAAAAGACAGTGGACTCAGGACTCACCCTGACAGCCCTCCTCCACAGTGTGACCCTGTGAGGTATGGCCTCAGAGTGGACTGGTCGCAGGGCCCTGCCGGGCTTTGCTGCAGTCATCTTTTTGTCTTGTGAGTGATGCTGAGGAACGTGTGGGCCATCGCTTGGGACCGGAGTGTTTGGGCTGTTTGTTTATTTATTTATTTATATTTTGGTTTTTTGAGACAGGGTCTCACTATGTAGTTGAGACTGACCTGGAACTCACTATTTAGCCCAGGCTGCCGAAACTCGCAGCAATCCTCCTGCTTTAGCCTCCCGAGTGCTGGAATTACAGGCGTGTGCCACCACACCCAGCTCTGGGTTGTATTTTTATGATGTTGGTCCTTTTTATGAAGGGTTTGACTGGTTGAATTTATTTATTCATAAATGTCTATTGGGTGCCTGCCATGTGTGGTCCCTGCCAGGTACCAGGGATGTAAAGAAATTGGGACCAACTCATTGCCTAGAAGGGTTTCATCGCAGGTTTTGTGTGTGATCTTATTTTATCCTCTTACCTTTTTCTTTTTCCTTTTTTATGCTGTTGATTCCCTTTGGCACTCTGGTGATAGTGGTGTGCCTTTTTTCAGAAAGAAGAAAAGAATACTTCAGATCTCAAAGGAAACCAATTATATTCAAATTCCATTAGCAAAATATTTTAAACATTTGTGCCTTACTAATACATGCTTCTTGACTAATCAACAAGATTTAGTAGTGAATCCATCAAAGACCTTAATTCTAAAGTACCATGAGCATAAACAGTGCGGTGAGACATTTCATCTTTTATTGGAGTCAAGATACTGTAACACTGCCATGGTGTGTTGCTTTCATTTGTAATCACAGAAAATGCCAAATTTCAGTAAGACTAATAAAACACCACTGTACATTTTTTTTCTCCAAGTTGGTGGACCCCCTGAATTCATACTAAGAATTCCAGACTTGATGATGATATTCTTTGAGTTAATTGTTTTGTGGAATGATTGCCTTTTTTTTTTTTTTTTTTTTTTTTTTTTGGAGACAGGGTCTCACTATGCATTCCAGGCTGGCCTTGAACTTGTGATCTTCCTGCCTCAGTCCTCAATCAGGCACGTGCCATGATGGAGTGATTGATTTTTAAGCAACTGTATAGGACAGACTTCGTAACTAGTATACTGTCACTGTTGTCATGAGTTGGTTCTTGTTTATGTATTTTTATTTTTTTGAGACAGAGTCTCACTATGTGCTTCAGGCTGATCTTAAACTTATTACGTAGCCCAGGCTGGCCTCAAACTTGAGTGATCCTCCTGCTTCAGCCTCCAAAGTACTGGGATTATGAGTTGGTCCTAGGAATGTAGCTGAGAGGAGCTGCACTCTGGACCATTGTCAGCAGTATGATGTCAGGAAAGCTCTCAGGTGGGGAAGGCTGTCTAGGTTTGACGTTGGCGGGTAGCCTAGCCCTGAGTCCTACGGTTAGGACCTAGAGCTGCTGGCCCCTGCAGGCTGGCTGTCCTATTTGTCCCTTCTTGTGAGTGTACGCAGCGTATGCTGCCCTTGGTGCTGGAGGACAAACTCCCTTGTGGTGTGAAGCGATAGACTTGTGAGCAGCTTCCCCCCAGGGCTGTCGAGGAGACCCTGCACTGTGCACTATCTCAGGTGCCATTTCTGGGAGCTTGTGCACAGATCACGTTTGTGAGACGCCGCTCCCGTGTTGAGTGTTTGGGATGTCCACAGCTTGGCTGGAGTAGGTGTCAGTCGATGTTGTCTCCCCACACTTTGCCGTCATTTCTTTGTGATGTTTATTGTGCCACATACTTTCATATATTGGTTATGCTAACGTATTATAAAAATCCTACAATGGCCAAAGAAGCTGGGCCCCTTTACCAGTCATGGAGCTGGGAGGACCTGGAACCAGAGCTTAGATCCAGCATTTTGTCTCCATAGTGCCATTTCTTGCAGCGGCCACTTGCTCAGGAGAGCTAGGTCTGGGAGGCCCTAGTGCTGCTGCTGCTCTCTCTCTTGCTGTTGTTCCCCATGCATTATGTCTGTTGCCATTTCTCAAGTTGGGCCTTCTCTGCTGCTCTGTCCTCACTGCCCCTGAGGTCCTCTTGCTAAGGAGTCATTTCATCACCATGCTCTGGGCTTGCCTGGCCTTGCAGAGCCTATGGCCAGGCGTTGCTCCCGGCCTGCCCTGGCCTCCTAACGGTGTTATTAAAGATGCCATCTTCCACTTGACACTGGAGACGGCTTTGTCAATAACATCAAGTGGCTGATGGGGACATTTCTCTCATATGATGGATTCCCTTGTCTTTTAGGATTCTAACCAGCCGGTCAGAATGCCGAGGGCCTCTTTCCTAGCTTCTGAAAAGAAGCTACATTATTACAGCCTAAAAATATGACCACAGTAGCTGACATTTTTGGAGGTGTTAGTTGTGTGTTAAGGGATATGATGTATGTAAGATCATTTGATCATCCAGTCCATTAAGTGAGATTCTTTTTGTTTTATGGTTAGAGAAACAGATTCAGATGAGTTACATGATTCAGGTCCCCAAGCCACACTGCCAGCAGGTGATAGATGGGAATTCTGACCTGCAGGGATTAGCACCTCTGTGGGGGGGTCCCCTCCTGCTGGCCCTTCCGCTTCCTCCCCCAGGCTAGCCTCCTGCTGGGGTTCCTGTTACCTGTGGAGATGTCTCTGAGGATCTGGAGGGGGTTTCCTCCCCAGGGCTGGTGGTGGCTGACTTAGCAGAGCCCTGATGATCCACCTCCAGGGCCGGCACCCCAGGAGGCACTTCACAGCAGAGATGTTTGTTTAATTAAACTACAGAAAATGTGTTCAAAACTGAGATCTGGCCCCTGTAGGTCTGGGTATGAAGACACTGTCAGCCCTGCCCCCAAGGACCGGGTCAGTGATCAGACACCCAGGGCCTCCACGGCAGCACCTCCATGCTTGACGAGGGGTGAATCAACAATATGTGTGTCTAGGTGGACTCGGTGGAGAGAAGTCAGCACCCACCACTGTCCCAGTTGGGACTTCGGCAAGATTTAGAAGGGGAGAGCGAATGTTTTAAGTCTTGTACTGTGCTCCTTTGATACCCCTAAGGCCCAGCACCACCAGCCTTGTTTATAATGTGTAGGGATGGATGAAAGCCTACCTCTTCAGGCTCTGTTCTTGTCTGCAACACAGTTCCCTGCTTCTTGCTGCGCTGGTTTTTCTGACCATCTCCCCCTGTTTTCTCAGTTGTCACTTGAGCTGGAATTTTTGTACTGCTGGTTTGAGTTTGGAGATTTTTTTTTTTTTTTTTACTACCAGGGATCAAATTCAGGACAGGCATGGTACCACTGAGCTAAATCCCCAACCTGAGTTTGGAGATTTTGGTGGTCTTTGCTGCATGCCTTGTTCTCTAGATGCCGTCTTGTCCTGTTTCTCTGGTGAAGAGCAGGTTGTGTAACTGAGCCCAGAGTGTTGTCATTAAATAATATAGACTTCTATGCATTAAGGGAAAACTAACTTTCTTTTCTTTTGGGGGTGGGTGCCGGGGATTGAACTCAGGACCTTGCGCTTGCAAGGCAGGTGGCGGAACCGCTGAGCTACATACTCAGCCCTGAAAACTGACTTTCTTAGGTGAAGGTTCTGGTAACTTTTTTGTAGATTTTGGAGAGCTGATGTTTTCACCTGTAGTAGATTATTTGTGAAGCGGTGATTTTTACTTTGTCCTGTGGATTTGGTTATATTTGTGTAGTGGAATTGGCTTCCACTAGCCAAGGAGTTAAGAAAGCTGAGTTCTAGTTCTACCTCTGTCTCCACCTTGAACCAGTCACTGGATGTTCTGTCTCTGGAATAAGGGATTCCCGTCTTCCCCAGCCTGAAAACATATAGTTCCTTCACATGTATTGGATTCAGAGAGGTTCTGGACCAAATGACAGGAATGAAAATCATTAAGAAAAGGCTAGTTTATAGTTCTGAAAAGGTAACGTAGGTGCTAAATCATATCCTCAAGTTAAATTATTTTTATAAAATTATTTTTATTTTAAAAGCCTTTCTGTGGTTTCCTGAGGTACTTAGGTGGTTGTTACGTTTTGTAAAAAAAGTTTAGATATAATTCACAGTTGTATTAGCCACCACTACTATTCTATGATAGAACATTTTCACCGTAAAAATGTTATGTTAATATACTTGTTAGCCATCACTCCCAGTCCCCTTTATCCTAGTCCTTGACAAACGTTAGTCTACTTTCTGACTCTGGCTTTGTCTCCTGTGGACATTTGATATATGAAACCTTTGTGCCTGGCCTTTACATAGCCTAGTATTTTAGTGTTCATCCTAGTTGTAGCCTGAATCACATTTGTTTATCCACTCATTGGTTGATAGCTATTTGAGTTTTTCTGCTTTAGGGTAGTTATGAGTAATGCTGTGAACCTTTTTGTACAAGTCTCTGTGTGGACATACATTTTCGCTGTTCTTGGGTGTATACCTAGGAGTAGAACTGCTAAGTCAGGTGGTAACTACGTGTAACTTTTTGAGGAACTGCCAAACTCATTTCCAAAATGGCTATACCGCTTAAGGTACCTACCCAGCAGTGAGCAAGGGTTTTGATTTCTCCACATCCTTGTCAGCACTAGTGTCTTATCTTTTTGATTGCTCTCATTCACATGGGTACAAAGTGGTCTGTCATCTCCTTTTGTTTGATTTGCATTACCCTGATGGGTGACTACCGATGTACCTGTGATTGCTTATCTTCTTTGGAGGAATACTTCGAATCCTTTGCCCATTTTTATATTGGATCACCTGTATTTATTGTTGAGTTGCCAGCATACTTTCTGAACATCAAACCTTAATCAGCTATATAATTTGCAGATATTTTCCCCATGTCTTTTCATTCACTTGATAATGCTTATTGAAACAAAGGTTATACATTTTGGAGAAATGGCTATTTTTTTCCTGGTTGCTCGTGTTTTTGGTTGTCATATTTAAGAAATTACTGCCTAACCTAAGGTCACAAAGATTTACACCTGTATTTCCTAATGTTGTATGGTGCTAATTGTCTCATTTGATCTTGTTTGAGTTAATTTTATATATGATGTGAGGTGGGGTCTGACCTCATTCTTTTGCATGTGGCTGGCCAGTTGCCCAGCACCAGTTGTTGGAAAGATCGTGCCCCCCGCCCCAACTATCTTGGCTCATTTTCCAAAATCAGCTGGTCTTCAGTGTTTGGGTTTATTTTTGGACTGTTAATTCTATTTCATTGATTTTCCTTTTGTTTTTGTTGTTCTAGCCTATGCCAGTGCCACACAGACATCATTGCTAGTAGGTTTTACGGTAAGCTTTGAAATCAGGAAGTCTTGAGTCCTCAACTTTGTTTTTTTCCAAGATTGTTTTGGCTTTTCTGGGGCCCTTTCCGTAGGAGTTTTAGGATAACTTCAGTTTCTGCAGAAAAGCCAGGAAAGATTTTTGTGGTAATTGTGTAAAACCCGTTGATCACATTGGGGAATATAGATATCTTAATAAAGCATCTCAGCATCTCCCAGTGTCCTCTGGATGTTTTCCATTTATAGGTCTTTAATTTTTTTGAAAGTCTTTTGTAGTTTTCAATGTACAGGTCTTGCACTACTTTTGTAAATTTATTTTTAAATATTTTATTGTTTTCGATGCTATGAATGAAATTGTTGACTTCATTTCTGATAGTTCATTGTAGTATATAGAAATACAATGTTTTTGCATATTGAAATTATGTAATGCAGCCCAGACTGGCCTTGAACTCATGGCAGTCCTCCTACCTCAGCTTCTTGAGTGCTGGGATTACAGGCATGTGCTGCCATGCCCAGCCTTCATTTTGAAATTATATCCTGAAGTTTGCTGAATTTATCTGTTGGTGCTTACAGTTTTGTGTGTATGTGTGTTAGGATTTTCTGAAACAATATCTTCAGATAGAGATTGCATTGTTCATTCCTTAACAAGTTGCCACAACCTTCTGTTTCTTTCTCTTGCCCAACTATTGGATGCGATTTTAATCATCTTTAAACGCTTAATGGTTTGTACAGAATAATGGCCCAATGACTTTACTGAATATCTGACTTTGGTATTAAAACAACTGTTTTCACATGCAGCTGAAATTGCTTATGTTTAATTTGAGTTGCTTTAGTCCTTCTCATTTGGGCTCTTGTGTATACCAAGACAAGGGGAGGCCCTGTGTGCTTGAGCACGGTCCTAAAGGAAGTTAGTGGGAAAGTCTCACCTTTCACCTATTGCCTCACCAGCCTGGTGTCTGGGAGTCACCTGGCCGTTCCCAGTTCAGAGGAGCCAGCAAGTCTGTTTGCTGCAACTCCAAACTCCTTACCTGCCCCTGTCAGCAGGCTGTGTTTGGGTGGCTTCTTTCCAGAAGCATTACCTTGATTTGCTGCTCATTTACCTAGTGACAAAAGGGCAGTTGTTGGACTCCTGGGTTTTTTATCACCTTGCAAATTTTGGCTTTGCTTTTCCCTGTTGGGAAGGAATGGGGTGTGAGTGCTGCTGGAGCAGTCAGGCTGTCAGCACCTGTGGCTTGCCTTGGCCTGGGTTGCAGCTTGCTGGGTGGAGCCCTGTGCAGTAGAGATTCTGCCGGGCGTGTCTGCCCCCTGTGTGACTTGAGGACACCAGAGGCAGATGGCTCTGCCCTCTCCATTGCCTTGCTCTCTTGTCCTTCACACTCCTGTCCCACCTTTCCCCTGGGGGCCAGGGTGCTACAGCCCAGTGTCCAGATTTCTCCTCCTTCTCTTTCTCCTGCATTGCCTTTGACCTTCATTCCTGTGGTGAGTTCCCGACCCTTTGGCCTTCTTCAGCTTTCTGATTACTGCCCAAGCTGCCACTGTGGCGATGACATTGGGTGTTGGCCTCCTTTTCCACCACCCTGCCTCCTCGATTTTCCAGAACCAGGCTTATTGTTCTGTCTCTTCAAATGATTTGTTGTCCTCTATAGCAGTGTGGGAAGGAGCTTAATTTTTGAAGTGCACAGTTTGCATCTTTATGGTCAGAGCAAAGCAAAGGAGGCTTGATTGATCTTATGACAAAGTAGCATTAGTTATCTCTAGTATGAACTCTCTTAAGGGCTCCTGTTTTATTTGTTCTTTTAATTTATGAACGTCTTCAGGCAACTGGACACAGAGCCAGACAGGCCTCGTCTGCCACATTCAGAGCTTTATTTCTTCCTCCATTACACTGTGAACGGCTCTGTAGGAGTCTGATTCTCTGCTAGATTCGGAGTTGAATTAGGGAGTCACTGTCCGACAGCAAGTACATCTTTTAGGAATTTGTTAATTGGTTCTCCAAAGGAAAATGTACTGTTAGTTCAAATAAGCAGTCCACTACAGGTTACAGAAGAATTGAAAGTAAACATAACGGACTCCTGGATGTGCAAGGAAAGCAGCTGTGCTGAAGCCCATTCTGCTTTCCTGCAGGTCAGAACTGTCGTCCTCAGGCTCCCAGTGAAACTGGAGCAGTAGAGACCCTGTGCTCTGTAGCAGAGGCCAGTGGGAGAGAGGAAAGAGAAAAACGAGGCTGTCTCCAAAGGGTGGACTCACTTTCTTCTGGAGGAGTCCAGAGGGACTCTCACTAAACCACAGCTTGGGTCCCCTGATGCCCACACAATCAGATCAGGCCCTCCGGTGTTGCTCAGTGGCAGAGTGCATGCCTGGCATGCGTGAGGACCTGGGTTTGAGCCCCAGCACTGTACAAAAACAAACCAAAACAAAGAACAACAAGAAGCTCCATTCAGAGTCCGCGTCTTCTGCTCCAGTGGACTGGGACACACTCAGGAAAGTTTCCCTGAAGACAGTTTGTGAAGTTTACTAAATTAATTTTGAGGAGCTTGAGTTTGCCGAGGAAATACATGTATTATTTGAAGGTGGAGTTTGGACTGTGACAGAATAACAGACCAATCTTTCTGAGACACATAGGCTCGTGGGCCGTGAGAAGAGGGACATTGCCTGTGAGT
Source organism: Fukomys damarensis (assembly GCF_012274545.1). Classification (NCBI taxonomy): domain Eukaryota; kingdom Metazoa; phylum Chordata; class Mammalia; order Rodentia; family Bathyergidae; genus Fukomys; species Fukomys damarensis. Next base: position 32,684,121 of record NW_022900937.1, on the reverse strand, counting down.
GGCCATGCCAGTGTGTACCTTCTGCTTGGCTTCACAGTGTTCTTGCTCCCCCACATCCCCAGTCCCTGGTGCCCCGTTTGCAGTTGCAGTTTTCATGCCACACTGCATGTGCCAGGGTAAGAACTAAGTTGTACTCTTCTGTGAATCCGCACAGTGCATAGCATGGTCCTCAGAGAATGTTTGTTGAATGTCCAGGGCCAGGTAGTCTTGATTTTGTGATTGCTTCACTTCTTTATTTTCTCTTCTTGTTTTGGGGATAGACACAGGGTCTTACTGTGTAGTTCAAACTGGCCTTGAATTCACTAGGCCAGGCTGGCCTTGAAATCATGGCAATCCTCCTGCGTCAGCCTCCCAAGTGCTAGGATGACAGGCGTGCTCCACTACATCTGGCTTGACTTTTTTTCCAGTACTGGGAATCGAACTCGGGACCTTGCACTTGCCAGGCAGGTGTGGCACCACTGAGCTACATCCCCAGCCCATGACTTTAATTTAAAAGGCTTGCTGCTTGTTTGGAAATAAACTCATTTTGGTTGGCAGAATCAAGGTTGTCATGTCATCCTTTGAAACAATTAGAAAAGAAGGAAGATCTTTTAAAAAATTATTGAAGTCTCTGCTCTATAAAGCATTCCAATTAATACCTAATTTCTTCATTGGAAGATATATTGATCTTATGTCTTCTCCTATAAACCTTCCCTAATATTCCCCATCCATCAGAACCATTTTATTCTCTGAATTTTGTTGTTGTTGTTTGTTTTTTGAGACAGGGTCTTCCTGTGTAGCTGAGACTGACCTGGAACTCACTATGTAGCCCAGGCTGGTCTCGAACTCACAGCGATCCTCCTGCCTCAGCCTCCCGAGTGCTGGGATTACAGACGTGAAGTTTTTTTTTAACGATGGTCTTTCTGTGTAGTTCAGGCTGGCCTTAAACTCTTGATGAGCTCTACTGAGGGCTGGGATTATAAGTGCACCACCTTGCACAACTTCTCTGAATTCTTTCGGTGACTTCTCTTTGCCTATTTGTGTGACCTTTCTGTCCGTCCATCTGATGGTCCATCCCTCACCCACCCACAGCTACAGAGCATGGTGGCACCCACACAGCTCTAGCATTCCTTCTGTGCTGGGGTGTGGTCTTGGCTTTCCTCTGTGGGAATCTCATCTAAGGAGGATTTGGGAGAACTAGTTTGAGTTGAGGTGTATGTTTTAGAATGTGAAAAATTTAAGCTGAAAATGGTACTTACGATTTTTAAGGGTTGTGGGGGAAAAAAACAAAAGCAAAGCCCAAGAAATATGCGGTGGAGATGGGTCTGCATGGCCTACAAAGTCTGAAACATTTACCACCTGGCCCTTTATGGGAAAATGTTGTTTCTGCTCTGGGTTAGCATACTGGGTTGAAGGAGACAGAGAGCCAGAGTCTCCCTGGGACAGAATATTTAGACTGTAATGGGTCTGTTGGCCTGTGTGTCACATGGCCCTGTGGAAACATCGGCCTGCCGCAGTGACCAGGCACTCGTGACACAAACACGTGTGGGAGCAGCCTTTTCTTCTTTGAGATTTACATGATGTGGAGCCCAGTATCTTTACCTTTGCCTCTCTGTCTCGCTTTTGTGTCTTGAGGTCACTGGTGAGTACAGGGCAGTGGCTTGGGTGGCCTGAATGGAGCTGGGCTAAATGGAGCCGAGTGTGCTGTGGGGCTGGGGTGGAGAACAGAGTAGGGGAGAAGGGCCAGAGGCAGGGGCCAGCAGGGAGTGGCAGTGTGCAGTCTGAGGAGTTAGGAAGGGCGTGCAGCCAGGGTGGTATGTGGTGTCTGTGTTGTCAGACCCATCTCTTGTTTTGCGGCCATCACCTGGGGTTGGTGGTCTTGTGGTGATTCGTTTGTTAAGACCTCCCTCCTTCTCTCCCTCCCTGGTTGTTGTTCAGAGCCAGCCTCCTATTTCTCTCTGTGGCCCTGCTTCCTGTGCTTGTGTTCATGTTTCCTGAAACTGGCTGCAAACTCCTAAGAACAGGAGCTCATTTTTCTTTCTTTTTTTTTAATAAGCCTTTTTTTTTAAAAGCTCCTCTTTTTATATACATGCCCCTATTTTCAAAACACAAAGACAGCTGCCTCATGGAGGCTTAGTGGCTTTATAAAGTAAGATATGGAGTTGTGTTGGCCTTGAGAGTTGAGTCACTGTCTTAAAGCTCATGTGCAGTGAATGATCTCTGTTTCTCAGGACCAGTGATTTCTTTGTAATCATTTTATCACGTCTGAAAAACTGCGTGTGCCTGGGGCTTGTCAGTATGTGTGCATTCCCTCGTTGTTTGTTTGTACACACTGTGTGTCCCTGTATTTGACAAGGAAGTCCACATGTTGTATGTGCCTTGCTTGCTTTGTGTGATGGTCTGTAGAAAAATCTGCAGAGGACAGATAACAGAAATATTCACACGTTACGTCAGAAGAGAGTAGGAGTACTGGTTGCTATTAATATTTCTGGCGTTAGCTGCTGCGGGAAGAGATGCTGCGTATTCATACTAAGCAGATAGTAGCAAGATTGGAGAGAACAGTCCAGATAACAAACAGTCCAGATGAGTAATTCTCAGCTAAAAGCAACAGGGTGAATCTTTTAATACCAGGTTTTAGAAACTCCATCCAGAGTGTTCTTCTGAGATTAATTCATGACACGTGATTGACAAAGAGGTATTCGTTAGCCATATAACCCTTGAATTATTTATCTTGGGAATCCTTTTGAGCGACTCACTCCTGTCTTGTTTCTGTAATAAAAATATGTTCATGTCATCTGTCACAGTGAGTATTCTAGTCTCAGTGCACATTTCTGTTCCTCTTTCCTGCCCACGCACTTGGTGTTATTCTTGAGAAGAGAAAGGGATTTGGACGATAGCTCAGCGATGCCCAGTCCTCGATTCTGTCATTGCAGTCCCCATTTCTCCTCCCTCCTTTGCTTGCTGTGTTTGGGACTTGGTTCTGGTCTGTCTTTAGGGGAAGGACAGTTGGATGGCTGCAGGGGGAGTGAACCAGTTTAGGGCTGATAGACAATGTGTTTGTGTTACGCTCGACAGGAGTTCATCTGTGATGTACAAATGAGCGGTCTCTTTCCATCTGGCCATCACCCAAGCGAGAAATGATGGTGGTGCCAGTAGAACATGGTTTTCTCAGACTCAGGGATGACAGGATGTGTATGTGACCTGGCACACCTACCTACTAATTATTTCTATTGATTAATCCCTAATATATGTAAATTTGTGTCTTACTCGACAGTGAGATGATGAACCATACTCTTCCTAACTAGTGTGTCATAACTGAAACTAGTTTTATTGTAACAGGGGTGATGTGCATTGGGAATTCTGTTTCCTGCTGAGTTTCTATGACATTGCCAGGGCTCTGAAAGTCCTTCTGGGCTGCAGCACCAGAGGTGGCCGTTTTTACCAGAGGCATCTTCTGGAGCAAATGCTGCATGGTTCCGTGTGGAAGGGTGAGTGAGTGGGCTCTGGGCAGCCTGGCACGGCCTGTGCAGACCTTGGTCGATATGTGTGGAGTGAGTGATGGACAAGAGCGCCTTCTAGGGCGGGCACGAACCCTGGAGGTCTGGGTCCCCATGTTCTCCTGCTGGGATCCACGGGCCGAGTACCAAAGCTTTGCTGGTTGTCGGTGTGGGCTTGTATAGAATGTGTGTGGTATGGGGATGAGGTGTCCTAGCCTTGCCCTGAAAGCTGGAGGAACCCTGGTGTGGGCTGCACAGAGTTGTGGGATGATTGCATTGTTTGCCCTCCATTGAAGGTCTGCCTGTCCTCTTCAGCATGGAGGTTGGAGCGTTTACTGTTGTGAGTAGGGCACTGAATTCCTGGGAGTTCACAGTTTCAGCGTAAACAGACACACAAACAAGCAATTACAGATACAGCAGCAGTTGCTATGACAACAAGAATTCGGTCCTAATCTGCTAGAGTGAACAGGGCTTCTTTGCTCTGGGTCTGGCAGGGACCCAGTAGGGCTGGAGATCCAGGTGGGTGAGTTTAATCTTCCAAGAACCACAGCCTGGGCCCAGGGTCTGGGAGTGGGGGCTCTAGCACCTGCAGAAAAAGCCCTCACTGTGACCGACCCACAGAGGCAGTCGCTGCTTTACAAGCAGCTTTACCTGGAGGCTCAGCCTCCTGAGGGAGGAGGGGTGGGGGAAGTGAGTGGAGCAGCTTCGGAACCTGGTCCGCCCTGCTGCTGAGAATCGAGATGCTAAATATAGTCTCCACAGCTCCTGTGCTACCTGCAGATGCGGGAAGGTAGGGGAAGCTCACTTCCCTCGGGGGAGGTTGTTAGGAACTGCCTGCAAGTCTGATCACGAGGGGCTGTCGGGACAGTGGTGTCCCTGCAGCAGAGCTGGTTCACGCTGCACATCAGCTAGGGCGGGTGGTGCCACCTGGCGTGTGGGGTACAAGGGGGCCCTCGGCTTGCTCCTGCTGCCTGGCTGCACAAGCCCCTCTTCCTTCTGGCGGGGAGATGGTGGTGTGGTGCTCATCTGGCTGTTTGTGGTTCTGGGTTGGTCACTTTCCCTCAGCTGCTTCCTTCCTATTTCTTCTTGTGCCAGTGGAATTTCCTCCTCCTGCCAGTGGGATGGCAGGGAGGAAAAGGCAGTGGTTGGGCTCTTCTCTCTGCTAAAGGGGGTGCTGGGTGACTGTCCCTCCTCCCTCTGTAGCCAGGACTCCTTACCTCCAGGGGAGCAGGTGACAGTTTCCTTCGGCTCCTCCCTAGGATTTCAGCCTCTGCCTTCTTCCTTTGAGCTCAGGCAAGAGGGACCTACTCTAGTGCTCTGTCAGCTTACATCTCACTTTGTTGTGGTGACAGCTTACACTGAACAGGCTTGGCTTTGTGTTGTGACGTGGTCCCTAACCACCTGCGCTGGTTCCCTGTGTGAACTAGCTGCCACCTGCCCTCTGTGCACACTGTCAGGAGGCTGCGTTCTGGCTTGCCCATTTCCTGGCCTGCGGGTGTCCCTGTGCCCATCCTGCTGCTGGAACCACCAGGCCCTTCCCTCCTTCCTGTTGGAGACTTCTTGCTCACTTCAGCCTCTCTGGTGATGTTTGAAGATGTAGTGCCTTTCCTGCAGCAAGGAGGAATTGAGGGCTTCTGCAGCCCTGTCTGAGCTGTTCCCCAACACATTCCTGGCCAGGACCCTTTGGAAAATGGCATCTGTAATCACATGGTTTGCTTCCTGTTGCTTCTCTCCTTCTGTGGATTTTCCCCCGTCTGTCTTCTCTCCATTTCTCCCTGCCTTCTTTCTCTCTATCCCAGGGGAACAGATGTAGGGTCTTGCACTAGCCAAGAGCTCTATCACTCAGCTACATTGCCAGCCCAGGCTGGCCTCAAACTTGTGATCCTCCCGCCATGACCTCTGGATTAGCTGAGATTAGAGTCCTGCTACCACACCCAGTTTATTCTGCTGCTTTGGACTCTCCACGGGTTCCTTTTTCTCCATTCCTACAGTGTTCTTCTACCCCTTGTCATTTATCAGCTGAATTATGCATCCATAGTCAGAGTGACTCCTCTGTACTCAGAGATTTAACCCTCAATGTTGAATTTAAGACTCACTGGTGGCCTTTCTGTCCTTGATAGTGAGCCGACTCTGACCCACAGCTCTGCGGCGCTCACCTCCCCCTGGGCCCCAGCTGACCGGGGCCATCTTCTTACCCCTGGTCATCTGCCTGACTCTCCCTCTTCCCTCTGAGACCCTCCCTTCCCACCTGGCCAGTGAGGCTTCCCCTGGCCAGCTCCTGCCCGGGCTTCCTTGATAACCCTCACTACTCCTCACCTGTTACATTGTTTCCTTGTTCCATTTTTCTTTTCAGTCTCTCCTCCACCCTGTGAGATCATAGCTTCACAGGAGCGCGGCCTCGATCACATTTAATGAGGTTTCTCTGGCACGCTGCTCTGTGCTGGTGCATCACACACACCCGGAGAGGGTTCATCAGGTGTGTAAAAGTGTCCTGCAAATACAGCTGTGATGGCAGAGAAGGAAGCACTGCGTTCCTGGGAGCTGTGGCTTTATAAGTTCCTTGAAAGCTTGTTTTCTGGCTGCAGGGACTTGATTCTTATACAATTACAATTTGAAAGCTGAATTACAGAGTGTAGATGCTTCAGAAAGTAGGACTGGGTCTCACCTTCTGCAGAAGGGAGAGAAGATAGAACTTTAGATGGATGTGTCTACAGCTGCAGCTTTGGTGGAGTCTTCTCATCTCCAGAGTGCGGCCAGTCTCTGCTCCTCATTCCTTTTACTGAGTCAGGCCCAGGCAGTTCGTCATTAGAGAGATTCTGAGATAGTGCTTTAAATGATCTGACTCATCCGGCCATTGTCCAGGAGGGCAAAGGGCGGGGAGGGTCACCCTGGCTGGTGGCTTGGTGATAGCAATCGACATCCTGTGACAATCATAATGGAGGCTGGTATTATGTTGGCGCTCTGAAGAGTCTATCAGATAGTGGGAGCAGAGAAGCTGTCACTAGCACCTTCTCTGCCACCCATTTTCCTGTTCCTAGATTGTCTTGTGGAAACCTGTTTTTGTCAGTGTGAAGGCCTGTAAAGTCCAGATCACAGGATTACCTCAACGAGAGGCTTTGATGCTCTTTGTGCCTGTATCTCTGTAGGCCCCAGGAGCCCTTTAGTGTCTGTGATGTCTTTCCAGAAACATTTTTTAATAAATTCTTCAGATTGTGCTCTTGAGTAATGTTCAAAACGCATGTACTATGGCCTGGGACCAGTATGCTGAGTGGGAAATGCAGGGAGGGTCAGGACAGCCGGTTTCCTGTGAAGCTTGTGCTCTGCCTTAGCCCTGCAGTGGTTTAAACATCTGTCTGCCTTGAAGCCAGCTGGACTGGTTTTAAACACTGGCTTCGCCAGCTGCAGCCCGAGTGGCCCTGGGCAAATATGCTTGTCGATTTGCTTTTATTTAATAAATGCTTGTGTTGCACTTATTGTGTGCCAGGCATTAAGTGCTCAACAAATGTTAAGTGCATTTAATGCATTAAGCAGCCTGTGGTCTGGTACTTTCATCACACCTGCGTTTGGAGAGGAGCGAGTGAGACAGATCCCTGGGCGCAGGCTGTGGAGTTGAAGTTCCACCCCCTAGCCATTACAGTTCATACTTCCTGCTGGCCCTATCCCTTCTCAGCTTCCTAAGGAGTGAGAGAGCAACAGTAACCAGGCTGCCTGGAGACAAGACAGGAGACTTTGTCTCAAAGTATAAAAAGAAAAAGTTGGGAATGTAGCTCAGGGGTAGAGTGGCCTCTGGGCTCTATTCCCCCAGGACACATACCCACCAAATGTAGTGTGGAAAAACCTGGGGAAGAGCTGGCCTGTGCCCTGTCCAATGGGGAGGGTGCCTCTTTACCTGCCGCTGCTGTCTGGTCACAGGGGGGAGGTGGCCTTCCAGGGACAATGATGACAGTGAGGAGAGAAGTTTGAAGGAGGGGCCCTCACTGCTGCTGAGGCACCCAGCAGCCAGCTGGGGAGGCATGGATGAAGCAGGTGCTCTCTGTTGTTGGGTGCGTCCAGCTCTGGGCTGTGCAGAGTTTACCTGACTGGATCAGGGAGCTGAGGTGCAGGAGGAGGGGTCTGTTTGGCCTGTTGAGTCGAACGGGTGGTGGTCTAGGCTACGGCTGGCAGACAGCTGTGGGGCCTTTCCCAGAGGCCTCGGTCAGCAGCCCACTTCTGGCCTGTGATTCGTAATTAGCTTTGCATCTTGTCTTTGTGTTCTCTAGCTTTAGAAATTCTCTCCCACATCTTCCTTCCAGTGGATTTCTAGAAATACCCTATTTTTCATGACTCACTGATTGAACACATCCTGTTTGGGGAAGTGTTGAGAGGAATTTCAGAGCAGTGTGAAGTTTCCTGGGCGTGATAAGCCGACTGCTCTCCCGCTTTTCTGCCTGCTCCAGAGTGAGCTGGGTGCCTGCGTTTGCAAGCTCACTGCCTTGATCTGACATAGGCCTGCTGGAATTTTCCTCTTGGGCTGCAGGCAGGGATTTGTGTGCAGCCAGAGTGACTGATGACTGGGTGAATTACATTAGAGATGGGGCCTGGAGTTGGACCTGCTGAGATGACCTTCTGAACCATGCAGGTGGCTCAGTGGACCAGGGTGGTGTTGGTGGCGCAGGAGCCTGGTGCCCCGGGCAGAGTTGCTTTCTGAGCCTCCCCTGGGAAAAGCAGCCAGGATGTCTTTGCCACTGGGATAGACGGCAGAGGACAGCTCGGTCCTGGGTCGGCTTTGATTTAGCCCATGGCTTGCTGTTATTTCTCTCTCCCTGAGGCTGTGCATTGCTTGTGCTGGCAGAGGCCCTTGGCGGATTGAGTGGGAACTCTGAACATTAGGGTGTAGAGGGAGCAGTGCCGTCACAGAAGGGGAGAAAGGGAGGGAGTGAGGAGGACGGGGAGCCAGGAGCACAGGCAGGGGAGGCAGTGGTGTGTTTAGACAGGTCACTGGGGAGGAGCTGGTGGCCAGCCGCTGTGGTGTGGGCCCCCTGGGTGTCAGGGTGGCCAGCATGGCTCAACAGGCTGTGACAAGGACACCAAAGAAGAAGTTAGGTAGTTTCGTCAGATGCTCTGAGCCCAAAGGTGCCAGTTGCTCTGAGCCCAAAGGTGCCAGTCATGGCAGTGGGACCTGGAGAACTGGCTTGGGGAGTGTGTGGTGGTGGTACCTGCCTCTGGCTGGTGAGGGCAGTGAAGTGGGCAGGCAGTGTGCCTCATGGGGACTTCCGGCACCCGGCGCGGACTGGAGACATGTGTGCCTGTCACGGCTAGGGGAAGGGTGCTGTTGGCATTTAGTGTGTGGAGGCCTGGGAAGCTGCTGAACATCCGGAGCTACACAGGAACTGTGTGCTAGAGTGATCTTGCCACCACCTCTCATTCGTCCTGCCATTGGAAAGCCCCGGGCTGGGAGGCTGGCGGGCTGGGAGGGTGGCCAGGGGGCTAGGAGCATCCTTTGCATCCTAACTGGTCCTGGGCCCAGGTCCCTGGGGAAAAGGTTAGGTCTTTTCAAGTTGGGTAGGATGAAGATGATTTGGGAATTTTTGTAAGGTGAAGCTTATAGGAAATAAAGTGCCAGGAAGTAGAAATTAGGATTTCAGGCTACTGGGATATTTTAAGTCCCTGGAGGTCTTCAACCAGCTGTATTAAAATGCTGACTCTCTTATTAGACTTCCTACATGCTTTTTTCTGCCTGTGTTACATTTTTTCTGCCTTTTAACCTTATGTGGTAGCAAAGCCAAATGTACTCTTTTTGGGGGGTATGTTTTGGGATTTACTTTAGTGTTAAAACTGCCTTACTACTAATATAAATAGCTTAAATTTAATTTACTTTTATAATAATTATCTATATAGGGGCCGGGGATTGAGCTCAGCGGTTCCGCCGCCTGCCTTGCAAGTGCAAGGACCCCAGTTCGATCCCCAAGAAGTTTGTCTGTAGAAGAGTAAGATGATACTAGGGAGTAGGCAGAGTTGAAGGGAGACTTTGGTTTTATATAAATTTTTTGTTGTTGGTTTTTTGAGACAGGGTCTCACTATGCAGTTGAGATTGACCTGGAACTCACTATGTAGCCCAGGTTGGTCTCAAACTCACAGTGATCCTCCTGCCTCAGCCTCCTGAGTGCTGGGATTACAGGCATGAGCCACCACGCCCAGCAAGTTTCAGTGTATTACTGAAACTTTTAAAAAAATTGTTAATTCAATGTTTAGTAAAAGGATATACTGGAGAAGTAAAGGTTCATAGCACTTTAAAAGTTGAAAACCAACCCTTACCTCCATTCTTGTGTGTGTGTGTGTGTGTGTGTGTGTGTGTGTGTGTGTGTGAGAGAGAGATACACACCCTGCCTTAAGATCGGAGCTACAGTTAATTTCTGTCACAGTTAAAGTCCTTTCCTCCTCCATTTTTCTTTACTTTTTTCTGTGGAAGGGGAAAGGTTTATTTTCTTCTCAGAGTATGCTGACTGCTTCTGGTTTATTTCTTGATTAATGTTCTGCCTTAAGCTGATAAGTTTAGGCTTTATTTGTTTGGTGATGGGGAGCTGTGGAGGGCCTCCAAATAAATAGGACCAGAGGACCAAAGTGTCAGAAAGAGCTCTGCCGGCCCGGGGTTGGAGGCCCAGGAGGAGGTGGGGATGGGTGGCTGAGTGATCTGCTCAGAGGCTTCTGCATCAGCAGATGAGATGGAGAAGCAAGCAGGAGGGACAGGTCAGACCAATCTGACCTTTTAGCAGTGGGGGCAGAGGAAGGGGTGGGAATCCAGGAAAATTCTGTTTCTGGTTTCCGTGGGTAGGAGATTTAAAATAGAGGGTGAAAAATCCCCATTTTGTGATTACTTTGTTGGTAATATTGCTTTTGGACTTTTGCTTTTCAAAAGTAAGGGAAAAATGGAGAAGTTTGAACAGGGAGATAACTCTAGGAGCTGAGATTAGGACATTTCTCCTTTGTACTGTGAATCTGATTTGAACACACACTTGCTGCTTTGCAGAGATTAGGATGATTCTGCTGCTTACTCTATGGAATCTCTGCACCATCACTTGGTCTCTCAGTTACCTGGTTGGAAGCAGAGAGACTAGGTTTCCTGTATGATGTGGTCCAGGGCTTTGACAGTTGGTTCTCAGGTTTCTTGCTTTGATTGACCCAGTGGTTACTTTGAGAAAGACAAGGAGATGGTGGTGTCTTCTCATCCAGGTAGATCTGCAGGTGGAGTCCTACAGCTACCCACCTGGGTAGAAGTGGGGCACGCGTGGTAATGGTGTCACCGGTGAGGTATGTGGGTCTGTGGGCAGGATGACTCGTGTGTGCTGTACTTTTCCCTTCCTCAGTGTGAGCAGCTCAATGTAGGAGGAGCCATAGCTCTGTTGGGCACTTCCTAGGCAGGCTCCTTCGCTCTCTCCCACGTGGGCCCACTTACTACTCATGCATGGAAATCCCGCATTCAGTTGTGTACTGCTGCTTGGTATTTTTCCCGTTTTGAAAAACTCATCCCTTTCTGGTCTTCAGTCAAAATTTATAACTTAACTTGGGCAAGCCACTTCCTCTCTGGGGCCTCAGTTTCCTCATTTGTAGCACAAGGGAACCCTTTCATATTTGGCAGCCTCAGTTTTAACCTTCTTGGGGTTTCTAAACATATCTCCTTCATTTCTCCCACAGCCTGTACAGTATGCAGAGCAGTCCCAATCATGGTCACTCAGCCCCCCATGGACCCTGTTTCCTTCCTTATGTTATTAAAAAATATCTTTCCTGAGGACCTTTTTGTATTTCCAGCTCTCCCCTAGGGTGGGGATCCTGACATATTGCAGGTACGAATTCAAAGTCGGTCAGGTATGCCCTGCTGGCAGAGGAATGTTAGGGCGTTTCTTTTCTTCCTTGGGCGGCTTTATTGTGGTACAGTTTATAGACAGTCAAATTCTCTGGTTTTTGGAGTCTCCTTTGATAAGCTCTGAGAACTGTATGGTAATGCAGTCACCACATAATCACCCCAAAATGCCCCCACCCGCTGGTCTGACTCATTGGTGGTTTCTGAAGCTTTTTGTAGATTGCTTAGCATTTTCCACATTCATGACCCTGTCCTCTCCAGACACACCAAGTTTGACTCTTTCCCTCCCGGTCTGTTTGTATTTCTCTCTGTCTCTTGCTGTCCTTCATCCTCTGGGACCTGGCCAGGAGCCTGGGGCAGTGTGGACAGGGCTGCCCTGCCTTGTTTCCCATCAGTCTTCACTGCTTACCTGTGTGAGCTGCCCTGGTTCCGTGGGTGCCCTGTAGCAGGTACCCTTCTGTTGCTACTTCACTGTGTTTTGTCATGAATGGGTGTTTGATTTCTTCAGATGCTTTTTCTGCACCAACTGAGATGACCATATGGTTTTCCCTTTTTAGCTTGTTAGTGTGGTGAATTACATTACATTCTGAAGGCCATGATTCTTACTGGCCCTGGAAGCCTGATGTGTTGGGTAGGCTCAGATTTTTGTGTCATCAGAAATTGTAGGGGTTAGCTGTCTGCTCTTCGGGTATAGTATACATTCAGAAGCAGCACCTGCATGCAAGTACTTACTTGTAGGTCTCATCTGTTTTATTTTAACAGTTGACATCGTACTCATTGTACTTTCATTGTATCCTGGATAAAGTGAAATTGGGGGGGGTGATAAATAATCAACCCATCTGTAACCTTCATTATATGTCAGATTGCATGTCTGACCTGACCAATTCCCATACAACCCTTAGGTGTAGTTACCGTTTCCTTTATTTTACAAATGAGGATATTGTGATACTGCTTCTTAAGATGTAAGAGAAGCAGATTCCAGTTCCCTTAAAATGTGGTGTCCACATAAACGGAGCCTACTATTTTGCCTCATAGAAGTGACACCAGAACTTTTCAAGAAGTACATCCTCATTTTTATAGAAGATTTTGATAGAAGCTAAGTAAATTTCCCAAGACCTCAGAGCTGGTGAGAAGCAGGTCCTCTGTGTTTTTCTCTGTCATACTGTTGTTGGAAGTTTCTGGAAAGGAACTGAATCAGTTGGGGAAAAGCAGACAATTTCTTAGGACAGTGTGGACAAGACTTTCACAGATTTATCTGAATATCAGGATGAGCGTTCCAAAAGCAGAATATTCTGAGCTCCCATGTTTATCTTTTAGGATATCAGTCTTCTTCTTTTCCTTTCCCTCCCTCCCTCTCTCTTTCTTTCTTTTCTTTTCTTTCTTTTTTTTTGGTACCAGGGTTCAAACTCAGGACCTGAACTTTCGAGGCAGGCACAGTGTCACTGAGCTACATCCCTGCATCAGTCTTCATTCTTAATTAATTCAGCTATGTCCAAGAAGATACTTCAGGGACGTTAAGCAGTGATGGTGCAGAATTTTGGTTGAGCTGTGATGCATGTGAAACATTGATTCTCTGGTGTCCTGCCACCACTTGGTGTGGGAAGCGATGGTGTTATGTATAGTTGGAGTCAAGTCTTCATACATCCCTACACGAAAATAAATTCAGTTGATTTTAAGTTAATGCTCATGCCAACAAAAGTGTACTGTAGTCTTCCCATTGCAGATCTATGCATTTTCAACTCAGCCAACACATACAAGTAACTACTATGTACTACTAGTAGTAAGTAACTACTATTTGCCAGGCACGCCACGAAAACACAGGCAGAAACAGGCCTGAGGGCTTGGCAGACAGGGATTCCTGGCCGCAATGTTAGGGTCCACATGGTTTGCTGTATTAGCCGATGGGCCCTTGGGAGTTTCCAGCCTGATTGTACTGCTTCCTGCTCTGCGCTGGTGGACCAGGTGCTTAGCTGCTTATAGCTCTCACTTCCTTATGCGAACAGAGGAGATGAAGGTCTGATGTGTACTTCACAGAAGTCGTGCGTGTGTGCGTGCACCTGGTGATGGTTTGTTGAATAAGCACGCTGAGGTATGCAGTGTCCTCTGGCAATGTGCTTCTTGAGTTACATCTTGGGACCTGAGTGCTACACGCTGAGAATGCACCCAGCACCCCTCTGCAGTGTGTTCTGCTCATTGGCCATGGGCACTCGACACTCTTCAACATGGCTGTAAGGAATGACTTGTGTTGGGACAGCACGATTCTGTTTTGAGTCCTTGTTCCAAAGCTGTGGGGAGAATGGCTGGTAGGTCACTGTTAGAAGTGTGATCTGAAAGCCTGTGTCTAGCTTTGATATAGAAGAGACACCGGGAAAACCTACAGCTGATCACTGTTTTACTACCTTTCTGTATCTTCTGCTCCAACTTTTTTCTCTAATGTAGGAAAGTTACCCTCTCTGGGAAGCATGATGCTGGGAAGGGTAAGTTTTGATTATGTGATGATTGTCAGGTAGACTGATATATAGAGAGGAATAAGATCTTTGTGTGCATCGGCTCCTGTGTGAATGTAGGAGTCCATGACAAACAATACAACTAAGTTTTGTTTAAAAAAAATAAAGATGCGTAAGTGGCTTTGTGTGCTTTCTTTAGTTTGGGCCGCCCTGGGTGATGGCTTTCAGGATTCTTGCAAGGCACGTGGATTCACAAAGGTTTGTACTTCAGTTTCTAAGAATAGGAAAATTTTGCCCTGGTGAATTTCATGTGATGTACATTTTTATCCACAGATCGTAATCACTGCTGGTTTGGGAACTCACATGGAAAATATAACTAAATCAGACAAGTAACTGGTAAAATGTTACTTTGCTTAAAAACATCTGCATCATGCAGTTGAATTTAATTAAAATACTTCCCAGAACTAGGTGATGGATGATCAAAGGTTTAACTGTGTTTTCCAGGGAGATGTGGGCTGGAGAATGAGGTGGTGTTTCCACTTAGAAACTGAAGGTTGTTTTGTTTCTACCTGGGCTAAGCTGAGGCAGAATCAGCTTATCAGGTCACTCTGATGTACGCTCATTCCTTCACTCTTTCACGGGTTCATCCATCAAGCACTTTGATTGCTTTTTATGCTTTTGTACCTCCCAGGGCTCACAGGATAAATGTACTTAGGAAGTCAGGTGGTCATAGGGGCAGCACATTTTGACCTTCCCCAAAATGAGAAGTAAGGTGGGCATGAGTGTTAGTTTTTATGAAGTATTTATATGATGTTTTCATTATTAGTGGAAAAATTACTACTATGTAAACCCTGAATACATCCTAATCCTTTACTAAAGGGATAAGTGGATATTAATTTGCACTGGCAAAGTGGGTTCTACAGAATCTCTGAGTGAGGGTCTAGGCTGTGAGGGGCCCCAAGGAGAACACACAGCTCCTCTCAGAGTTTGTGAACCACCATACTCAACTCGAGAGGCCAGGCTGATCTGAAGAACACTTACTGGAAGCCTTCCAGAGTCCTCAGTGGCCAGAAAGGACGGTCCTTGCCTTGGGCTGTCTCGGTGATTGTGCCACAGTGTCACAGGGCTCAGTGGCCTCACCTGAACAGTGTCCCAGTTGCCCCACATGAGAGCAAACAGTGGATTCAGTGTGTGCATACGTACAGCCTGATACAGATGTGTGCTATACAGGGAGGCCAAACATTTTCACTAGATCCTTTCTAAGACCTCATGAAACAATGGCCTAGTCATGGTCACTTACCCTTTTTGCAGAGGAAAATTGCTTGTTTTACAGGGTGACACGGTAGTGCATTTAGTCAGCATTAATTGAAGTCCTACCGTGATGTGAAAGGGTCAGACAGGCCTGTGTGGGGTGTGCTCTGGGCCCTGGGGTGGCGTGGCCTGGGGGGAGTCAGGCTGTGGGCCAGCCTGTAGGGCCGTGGGGAGGCCTCAGTGAGTGATGCATGGGTAGTGCACAGTAGGTGCTCATACACGGCAGTCCTTCTAATAGCATTGTCCACAGAGACATCAGGAACTGGGCTTGACCTGATATAGGGAGCAGAAAGTTCCGTCCATGCCAGCACTTCTGGTCTAAGACTGGCCCAGGCACTGTTGAAGGAGGGTGTTGGGTATTTTATTTATTTATTCAGTTTTTGAAATAGTCTCATTATCTATTCCAGGCAGGTGTTCAATGCACTGTGTAGCCCAGACTGGTCTCAGACTAGCTGTGAACTTCCTGCCTCAGCCTCATGAGCTCTGGGATTACAGGTGTGCACCACTGTGCCTGGCTGAGGAGGGTGTTTTTCTGAGCTGTTGTTGCTGACCTTGGGCCCCAGGGTGGGCTGGGCCTCCTGCACAGCCTGTTGATTTGTTCTTTGCTTCCTCTGGGCCATTCACTGTGCTGGGCGTGGAGCATTTGCAAAAACAAAGATTAGTCATATGTTTATTTTTGGTCATTTCTCAAAGTGATGACAGCTCCCTCTGTAACCAGCGCTCGGGTTTCCAAGTCTCGTGCGTGCGTTGCTCAAGTGCCACCGCCTGTCTTCCTGACGCCCTGTCCACCTGGCGCCGCTGGTTCATTTGTCCCATCAGTCAGCGAGGGCCTGCCTGGTGCTGGTCCCATGGGGAAGAGGCCTGCAGAAGTGCCTGGCTCCTCAGGCTGCAGTGTCCTCCTCCTTTCCGCCCCCGTCATCTCTGTTATGTGCCGCACATCATGTGGGTCATCGTCTCTCTTGCCACCAGAATGACACTGGACAACGTGTGCAAAAACAGGCTATTTCCCTGAAGATCTCCAGGGCTGGGGAGAGGGCCTGCAACATAACAGGCTTACAGTAAATTTTTAGTAGTGGTGATAGTTGGGGTGCAGATGCCCCACTCTTTTGAGGGCGACAGTACTAGGGACTGAACTCAGGGCTTGTGTACAGAGCTACATCCTACACCCTGCCTTTAAAATTTTGTTTTTGTTTTGTTTTAAGACAAAGTCTTGCTGAGTTGCCCGGGCTGGGCTGGAATTTGTGATCTTCCTGTCCCAGAATGCTGAGATTACAGCCGTGTGCCGCCACACCCGGCTGAGCCCTACATTCGATTATGTAATAAAACCATAGAAATTGGCATCCAGAGGGCATGGTTATTTAAATTTAAAGGGACAGGAGCGTGGTGTGGCCTGGGTTGGGGACGCAGTGCTAGGTTGGGTGGCAGAACACCTGGCGTGGGGTCTTGGCTTTGCCCGATATGCTTGGTTTTGGGCAGCTGTGTATTTTTAAGTATATATATTTTTAAAAACCCAAAGACACTTAAAATAAGAGAGGTTGTGACTTGATGTAACTTTTTAATTTCCATGGACTACACTGAGCAAGTAAAGTGTTTGGAATTTTTTTTCCTTCAGATTTTGAGACAGGATCTTGTTAAATCACTAGGTTGCCACAGTTTGGCTAGCATTTGTGATCGTCTTGCCTCAGCTTCCCAGAGTGCTGGGATTACAGACATGGGCTGCCACACCAGGCTTTGTGTGAGATTTTAATCACACTGTTAGGTGTAAGAGTTCATCCTGAGTCCAGAATCCAGAGCACCATTAAATGTTTTCAGTCCAGTTTTCCTTAGTGCACGCACCTACCTTCCTTGCCTTTTCTCTCCCTGTTGCCCTTGATCCTTACCTGCATCCAAACTGTTCCACCCAACCTGACTCTTCTGAGGAGAGGCTCTTCTTAGAACACCCTGGGAGGAAGTCTTGGAAAATTGTCCAGAAATATTTTTCATTGAGAAGAAATGTCCTCTGGCCGACAGCAGTGTGTCTGCCCATGAGTGCTTAGGCACCAGCTGCACAGATATGGTTCTGGGGCAGCATCAGCTAGAACCTTACGGGGATAAACTCCCTGCCCCTCAATTAAGGAGGTCACCTTGCCCTTCACTAGGGAGGCCACACCACGGTCTTGGAACAGCCCCTGATCACGGATGCTGGGGAAGTCTCAGACAGTCTGCTGTCTTCATTTGCAAGAGGTGAATCAGTTTAGCAGTTTGCCTGCTAATAGGATATTGGCCTTGAGACCTTATTACCTCATGTGCTGCTCCTATCAGTAGCGCAGCTTTTTGATTTGAGTGCTGCGCTGGATTTGCTGGTGGCGTACTAGAAAATGCCATGGTTTAAGGGAAGGAGCACCAATGGGCACTGGAGTTCATGTGCCAGGGTTCAAATCCCAGTGCTACTCTTTATTAGCTTATATGACATTGGACTTAAAGGCTCCTCTGATCCTCAGGTTCCTCATTCTGAAATTTGGGGATGTTACCAAGTCATTGGTGAAATGAAACAGCATATGGAAAGTACGTGGGCCATTTCCAGGTGTGGCTAATGGTTCCTGGCCCTCAGTAGATTGCCTTTACTCTGGATTCCATGCCTCTTAGGTTTAAAATCTGATGCTAAACTGGTGGGTTCAGGAAACTGTCATTTTCTGGCCCTGGGTCCCCCACCCAACCTCTTTAGGATGTGTTCTCCGCGCTCTTAGGCTTTATTATGCTCCACTTATCCAAAGGTCAACCTCTTAGCTGAACTGAGTCCAGGGTGTGAATCTTGGTTATTCCTGTCATATGCTTGTTGGGTAGCTTAGTGGAAATTGGCTTTTTTTTTTTTTTTTTTTTTTTT